>NC_092340.1:350830357-351161071 GCF_046630445.1 Rutidosis leptorrhynchoides | reverse complement strand
ATAATAGTACTAATAGTAATAATAATAATAATAACAACATATTAATGATAATAAAAATTAAAGCTACCTTCAATAATCCCCTTATTAAAAAGAATGACCAGAGCAGAGATTGAACCCGCAACCTCTTGGTATCCTACACCTCCCCTTAACCATCCGTCTGTTTTAATCTTTCTGATTTAATACGGCCTTTAAATCTTATTAGCCTAATACAGTAACTGATTCATCATCTTCTTCACTCAAACGACCAGGACCTCATCACTCAATATTAACGAGTTAACCATATAATTTAGGATCTCTCAAGATAACAGATACACTCTAAAAATATGTCTGAATTTTCGTTAAAACAAAAATAAATAAAACGGGGTACTTACAGTTGTAGAACACGAACATAAACCCAAAAATGATTTCAAAGATTTAGAAGGTTTCAGGCCAAACTTTCTACATAAACAGAGTTTCAAATCGCACATATAAACTTTCTGTAACCCCCATTTGACTCGAAACATAAACATGATTGTGAATTTCTTCAATAACTAGTCGTTTGACCTTTTTGATTTAAACTTTAACTTCTAAAATTACTCTTGAATTTTACGAATTGTTAACTACAACTTTGCAGAGAGATCGATTAAAACATTCCTAACAAAATTGTTTTTATACTTTTTGTAATTTGTTTCGAAATCAAGATTTGGCCAAAGTGATGAGGAAGCAGAGGTATCGAGCTCTTCTTTATTTATATATCTATATTTTTTTTTATTCTAATTGCCAAGAATACCTGAAGTAATATATATGATCGATAACTGTAATGGAAGAGTAAAAATGGTTTCTCTGTAACATGTATGGATCGAGTTTATAAAGAAAGGAAGAAGGAACATAATGTCACGAGTAAACAGAAAACTGATAAGAACAGATGTTGATATATATATATATTTTTAATACGCATATGTTCCTGATTTTTATCTAAAAAAAATCCGTATTTTCCTGTATCTGTTTTTAATTTACACGAATCAAGCTATAAAAAGTATACTACTGATCTTGATGGTATATTGTTATATAATACTGAATATAGCTGTTTTATTTATACAGAGTATTTCTTTATTTATAAAAGTTTTATATTAAGTAAATTATTGTTTTCAATTTATTAATAAAATCCATTAATATTATTAATTTTGTAAAACAAAATAATAATAATAATAATAATAATAATAATAATAATAATAATAATAATAAAAATACTACAGTTAATAATAATAATATTATCAGTAATAATAACCATAATTATATTGATTATACATATTTAAAATCTAAATTAACAATTATAACAGTAATGATAATACCCTTTTTAATGATAAAATTAATTATTTTTAATGTTCGATAATATATTTATATCTAATAATATCACCTTTTATTCATCATAATAATTAAATTTACAAATTTACAACTGGTTATAATAATAATAACGACGTTAACAATGATACAATAATATTAGTAATTGAAATAACTCAATGTATCATCTTTATAAAATAATTCTTAATAGTATGATGTAACAACTATACTTGTATTTACATTTAATATAAAGTACAATATTATTTTATGTGATAACATTCATTTATATATATTACAACAAATTATAAATTATATATATTTATATATATATTTATTTATTTATTTATTTATATTATTTTTACATAATTAATTCTAATGATTAAATTGTAGTTTACTATTAAGATTTTATTATCATATCATTGTTTGTATTTACATATATAACAACATATAATAATTCAAATTATATTTCCCATTATTATTTATATATATACATGCACATATCTATTTACAAATAGTGGTTCGTGAATCGTCAGGCATGGTCAAAGGGTAACTGATTATCCGAATATAGATTTCAAACTTTCTAGACTCAACATTAGGGTTTTTGCTTATCGTGTCGGAAACATATGGAGATTAGAGTTTAAATTTGGTCGGAAATTTCCGGGTCGTTACATAATCATCTAAGATCAAGAAACCTTTGTTATATATAGTAGGTTATCTTTCTTATTCAAGGTAATATTCATATTCAAACTTTGATTCAATTTCTATAACTATAAACTATCTTAATTCGAGTAAAAAGCTTACTTGAACTTATTTTTGTGTCATGATCCTACTTCAAGAACTTTCAAGCCATCCAAGATCCTTTGAAGCTAGATCATTTCTTGTCACTTCCAGTAGGTTTACCTACTAAACTTGAGGTAGTAATGATGTTCATAACATCATTCGATTCATATATATAAAACTATCTTATTCGAAGGTTTAAACTCGTAATCACTAGAACATAGTTTAGTTAATCGCAAACAAAAGTTAATCCTTCTAACTTGACTTTTAAAATTAACTACACACATGTTATATATCTATATGATATGCTAACTTAATGATTTAAAACCTGGAAACACGAAAAACACCGTAAAACCGGATTTACGCCGTCGTAGTAACACCGCGGGCTGTTTTGGGTTAGTTAATTAAAAACTATGATAAACTTTGATTTAAAAGTTGTTATTCTGAGAAAATTATTTTTATTATGAACATGAAACTATATCCAAAAATTATGGTTAAACTCAAAGTGGAAGTATGTTTTCTAAAATGGTCATCTAGACGTCGTTCTTTCGACTGAAATGACTACCTTTACAAAAACGACTTGTAACTTATTTTTCCAACTATAAACCTATACTTTTCTGTTTAGATTCATAAAATAGAGTTCAATATGAAACCATAGCAATTTGATTCACTCAAAACGGATTTAAAATGAAGAAGTTATGGGTAAAACAAGATTGGATAATTTTTCTCATTTTAGCTACGTGAAAATTGGTAACAAATCTATTCCAACCATAACTTAATCAACTTGTATTGTATATTATGTAATCTTGAGATACCATAGTCACGTATACAATGTTTCGACCTATCATGTCGACACATCTATATATATTTCGGAACAACCATAGACACTCTATATGTGAATGTTGGAGTTAGCTATACAGGGTTGAGGTTGATTCCAAAATATATATAGTTTGAGTTGTGATCAATACTGAGATACGTATACACTGGGTCGTGGATTGATTCAAGATAATATTTATCGATTTATTTCTGTACATCTAACTGTGGACAACTAGTTGTAGGTTACTAACGAGGACAGCTGACTTAATAAACTTAAAACATCAAAATATATTAAAAGTGTTGTAAATATATTTTAAACATACTTTGATATATATGTATATATTGTTATAGGTTCGTGAATCAACCAGTGGCTAAGTCTTACTTCCCGAAGAAGTAAAAATCTGTGAAAGTGAGTTATAGTCCCACTTTTAAAATCTAATATTTTTGGGATGAGAATACATGCAGGTTTTATAAATGATTTACAAAATAGACACAAGTACGTGAAACTACATTCTATGGTTGAATTATCGAAATTGAATATGCCCCTTTTTATTAAGTCTGGTAATCTAAGAATTAGGGAACAGACACCCTAATTGACGCGAATCCTAAAGATAGATCTATTGGGCCTAACAAACCCCATCCAAAGTACCGGATGCTTTAGTACTTCGAAATTTATATCATATCCGAAGGGTGTCCCGGAATGATGGGGATATTCTTATATATATGCATCTTGTTAATGTCGGTTACCAGGTGTTCACCATATGAATGATTTTTATCTCTATGTATGGGATTTGTATTGAAATATGAAATCTTGTGGTCTATTGTTACGATTTGATACATATAGGTTAAACCTATAACTCACCAACATTTTTGTTGACGTTTTAAGCATGTTTATTCTCAGGTGATTATTAAGAGCTTCCGCTGTCGCATACTTAAATAAGGACGAGATTTGGAGTCCATGCTTGTATGATATTGTGTAAAAACTGCATTCAAGAAACTTATTTTGTTGTAACATATTTGTATTGTAAACCATTATGTAATGGTCGTGTGTAAACATGATATTTTAGATTATCATTATTTGATAATCTACGTAAAGCTTTTTAAATCTTTATTGATGAAATAAAAGTTATGGTTTGTTTTAAAAATGAATGCAGTCTTTGAAAAACGTCTAATATAGAGGTCAAAACCTCGCAACGAAATCAATTAATATGGAACGTTTTTAATCAATAAGAACGGGACATTTCAGTTGGTATCAGAGTGTTGGTCTTAGAGAACCAAAAAATTTGCATTAGTGTGTCTTATCGAGTTTGTTAGGATGCATTAGTGAGTCTGGACTTCGACCGTATTTTCTTTAAAAATGATTTCTTAACATTTTTGTTGGAAACTATATATTTTTAACATATGAATATTATGTGATATATTAATCTCTTAACGTGTTTGATATTATGTGATAGATGTCTACCTCTAGAACAAGTATCATTGACTCACCTAATAATAATGAAGAGTCAAAGGTAAATTGGAATGATTCGTGGACTGATTCACAAGTTCCCAAAGAGGAACCGGAAGAAGAGTCGGAACCGGAAGAAGAATCGGAACCGGAAGAAGAATCGGAACCGGAAGAAGAAATAGAACCGGTGGGGGAAATAATAAAACGGTTAAGTAAAAGAGAATCCTCAACCAACCGACCAAGGTTAATTATGGTCAATGGTGTTTCCGCCAAGGAAGCAAAATATTGGGAGGATTACCAATTCTCCGATGAATCGGATTCCGACGAGAATTCCGATGATGTTATAGAAATTACCCCAACTGAATTTAAAAAGCCAAAAGAAAATAATAAGGGAAAGGGCATAAAAATAGAGAAATCTAATTCCAACCCCGATGAACTTTATATGTATCGTCAACCCCCGAAGTCCTTAAGTTGTAACAATGACCCGGTAACCTCTAAACCACCAGGTTTTTCTAAACCAATGTGGACAACGACGGCTCGTATTACGGGAACATCATATATCCCTAGAAACTTGGCAAAACGAACCAAAACCAAAGAAGAAGAAACGAGCGAGTCGGAATAAGATAGTTGTATTCGTGTGGTGTAATATATGTAATATAGTGTGCTGCTTTATGATATATGTAAAAATTGCTTGTATTAATAAGTATTTTTTTTATGAATCTAACTTTTGTCTATTTTAAAGTATAAAAAACACAAAATGGATAGACAACCCAATATTTTAAGAGACCTACCCGGAGACATGATTGATAAAATCTTGTCTAGAGTCGGTCAGAATTCCTCGGCACAACTATTTAAGGCGAGATCAGTTTGTAAGACATTCGAAGAACGTTCCAAGAATGCCTTGGTTTATAAAAGGCTTTCGTTCGAAAGATGGGGGATATCACATTGGGAAATCCATAAGTTACGATGTGTTTACTTTGACGCATATATTGTGGGGAACCCAAATGCTATTTTACGCAACGGGTTAAGAAATTATTTTGACTCAGTATATCCGAATATAGGACTTCGTGATTTAGAAAAAGCGGCTAACATGCAACATAAAGAAGCATGTTATTCTTACGGGTTAGTAATGTTCGCTTCTCACCAAAGTGAGAACAAGAACATCGGGCTACAACTATTAAACAAGACGTTCCCACAAGTGATGGAGTCGGTAATTGGGGTAAGAAATGAGGTTTTTAGGTTATTACGAGACTGTTGGTCATTACGTAACCCTCATCCCTTTGACGATGTTACAACACGCTGTCTTATCAACGGCCATAACGGTTATGTTCCACAAGACCAAGGATGGGAAGTAGTCTTAGTAAAACCAGAATGCATGACTTGTTTCCGGACGTATGAATTACGTGTCTTTATTGCCTTTGCTGAACGACTTGTGTACTAGCTAGAATTATCTTCACAACTATATTGTATCAAAGTTATTGTGTGCTATATTTCATGCTTTATGTAAAATAAGCGGTATTGTAAGTTTGTAAAATATTGTATAAAAGTTTGAACGCGAAATATTATTACAATCAGTTTTTCATATAGAATTGTAGTAGTTGAATTGTATATTAGCTACTAAGTATGAACTTAACGGGTAGGTACTACCCGAATTTAAACTTATAAAACGCTAATATGAAGAAAAAGCTTTTATAAATGAGTTCATATTATGCTACGAAATACTATTAACTACTCTTAATACTCTGTATGATTAACTTGTTCCATTTGACTATTTTGAAGGAAATGGCACCGACTACTCGACACACCGTGAATATGAATGAAGAGGAATTTCGTACTTTTCTAGCTTCAAACATAGCCGCAGTACAGGCTGCGCTACATACCAACAATAACCTTGGATCTGGCAGTACAGGAAATCGTGTAGGATGCACCTACAAAGAATTCACTGCCTGCAAACCTTTGGAATTTGATGGAACCGAAGGACCGATCAGATTGAAACGGCGGACCGAGAAGGTCGAATCGGTGTTTGGCATAAGTAAGTGTACTGAAGAGGACAAAGTGAAGTACGCTACGCATACCTTCACAGGTTCTGCGTTAACATGGTGGAATACCTATCTAGAGCAAGTGGGATAAGATGATGCGTACGCACTACCGTGGTCAGCATTCAGGCACTTGATTAACGAGAAGTACCGTCCCAGAACCGAGGTCAATAAGCTCAAGACAGAACTTAGAGGGTTACGAACCCAAGGATTTGATATTACCACGTACGAAAGACGATTCACAGAATTGTGCCTATTGTGTCCGGGAGCATTCGAAGATGAGGAAGAGAAGATCGACGCGTTTGTGAAAGGATTACCGGAAAGAATCCAAGAAGATATAAGTTCACACGAGCCCGCCTCCATACAACAGGCATGTAGAATGGCTCACAAACTAGTGAACCAGATTGAAGAAAGAATTAAAGAACAGACTGCTGAAGAGGCCAATGTGAAGCAAGTCAAAAGAAAGTGAGAGGAAAATGGTGATAAGAATCACCAATACAACAACAACAACAATTACAACAATAATCGCAACAATTATCCCAACAATCACAACATCAATCGCAACTACAACAAACGGCCCAACAACAACAACAACAATAATAACAGCAACTACAACAATCATCCCAACAACTATAATAACCGCAACAACAACAACAATCAGAAGCAGCTATGCCAAAGGTGTGAAAAGTATCACTCGGGGTTCTGCACCAAATTTTGCAACAAGTGTAAAAGAAATGGTCATAGCGCGGCGAAGTGTGAGGTCTACGGACCAGGGGTTAATAGAACGAAAGGAACAAATGGTGTCGGAACGAGTAATGGCGGAGCAAGTAGTGTCGGAGCAAGTTATGCCAATGTAGTTTATTATAAATGTGGAAAACCGGGCCACATTATTAGAAATTTCCCGAACCAGGAGAACACGAATGGACAAGGCCGCAGAAGAGTTTTCAATATTAATGCGGCAGAGGCACAGGAAGACCCGGAGCTTGTTACGGGTACGTTTCTTATTGACAATAAATCTGCTTACGTTTTATTTGATTCGGGTGCGGATAGAAGCTATATGAGTAGAGATTTTTGTGCTAAATTAAGTTGTCCATTGACGCCTTTGGATAGTAAATTTTTACTCGAATTAGCAAATGGTAAATTAATTTCAGCAGATAATATATGTCGAAATCGAGAAATTAAACTGGTTAGCGAAACATTTAAGATTGATTTGATACCAGTAGAGTTAGGAAGTTTTGATGTGATAATCGGTATGGACTGGTTGAAAGAAGTGAAAGCAGAGATCGTTTGTTACAAAAATGCAATTCGCATTATACAAGAAAAAGGAAAACCCTTAATGGTGTACGGAGAAAAGGGCAACACGAAGCTACATATTATTAGTAATTTGAAGGCACAAAAAATAATAAGAAAAGGTTGCTATGCTGTTCTAGCACACGTCGAGAAAGTACAAACTGAAGAAAAGAGCTTCAATGATGTTCCCATTGCAAAAGAATTTCCCGATGTATTTCCGAAAGAATTACCGGGATTACCCCCACAGCGATCCGTTGAATTTCAAATAGATCTTGTACCAGGAGCTGCACCAATAGCTCGTGCTCCTTACAGACTCGCACCCAGTGAGATGAAAGAACTGCAAAGCCAATTACAAGAACTTTTAGAGCGTGGTTTCATTCGACCAAGCACATCACCGTGGGGAGCTCCTGTTTTGTTTGTCAAGAAGAAAGATGGTACATTCAGGTTGTGTATCGACTACCGAGAGTTGAACAAACTTACCATCAAGAACCGCTACCCACTACTGAGAATCGACAACTTATTTGATCAACTACAAGGCTCGTCTGTTTATTCAAAGATTGACTTACGTTCCGGGTATCATCAAATGCGGGTGAAAGAAGATGATATTCCAAAGACTGCTTTCAGAACACGTTACGGTCATTACGAGTTTATGGTCATGCCGTTTGGTTTAACTAATGCACCAGCTGTGTTCATGGACCTTATGAACCGAGTGTGTGGACCATACCTTGACAAGTTTGTCATTGTTTTCATTGATGACATACTTATTTACTCAAAGAATGACCAAGAACACGGTGAACATTTGAGAAAGGTGTTAGAAGTATTGAGGAAGGAAGAATTGTACGCTAAGTTTTCAAAGTGTGCATTTTGGTTGGAAGAAGTTCAATTCCTCGGTCACATAGTGAACAAAGAAGGTATTAAGGTGGATCCGGCAAAGATAGAAACTGTTGAAAAGTGGAAAACCCCGAAAACTCCGAAACACATACGCCAGTTTTTAGGACTAGCTGGTTACTACAGAAGGTTCATCCAAGACTTTTCCAGAATAGCAAAACCCTTGACTGCATTAACGCATAAAGGGAAGAAATTTGAATGGAATGATGAACAAGAGAAAGCGTTTCAGTTATTGAAGAAAAAGCTAACTACGGCACCTATATTGTCATTGCCTGAAGGGAATGATGATTTTGTGATTTATTGTGACGCATCAAAGCAAGGTCTCGGTTGTGTATTAATGCAACGAATGAAGGTGATTGCTTATGCGTCTAGACAATTGAAGATTCACGAACAAAATTATACGACGCATGATTTGGAATTAGGCGCGGTTGTTTTTGCATTAAAGACTTGGAGGCACTACTTATATGGGGTCAAAAGTATTATATATACCGACCACAAAAGTCTTCAACACATATTTAATCAGAAACAACTGAATATGAGGCAGCGTAGGTGGATTGAATTATTGAATGATTACAACTTTGAGATTCGTTACCACCCGGGGAAGGCAAATGTGGTAGCCGATGCCTTGAGCAGGAAGGACAGAGAACCCATTCGAGTAAAATCTATGAATATAATGATTCATAATAACCTTACTACTCAAATAAAGGAGGCGCAACAAGGAGTTTTAAAAGAGGGAAATTTAAAGGATGAAATACCCAAAGGATCGGAGAAACATCTTAATATTCGGGAAGACGGAACCCGGTATAGGGCTGAAAGGATTTGGGTACTAAAATTTGGAGATATGAGAGAAATGGTACTTAGAGAAGCTCATAAAACCAGATACTCAATACATCCTGGAACGGGGAAGATGTACAAGGATCTCAGGAAATAATTTTGGTGGCCGGGTATGAAAGCCGATGTTGCTAAATACGTAGGAGAATGTTTGACGTGTTCTAAGATCAAAGCTGAGCATCAGAAACCATCAGGTCTACTTCAACAACCCGAAATCCCGGAATGGAAATGGGAAAACATTACCATGGATTTCATCACTAAATTGCCAAGGACTGCAAGTGGTTTTGTTACTATTTGGGTAATAGTTGATCGTCTCACCAAATCAGCACATTTCCTGCCAATAAGAGAAGATGACAAGATGGAGAAGTTAGCACGACTGTATTTGAAGGAAGTCGTCTCCAGACATGGAATACCAATCTCTATTATCTCTGATAGGGATGGCAGATTTATTTCAAGATTCTGGCAGACATTACAGCAAGCATTAGGAACTCGTCTAGACATGAGTACTGCCTATCATCCACAAACTGATGGGCAGAGCAAAAGGATGATACAAAAGCTTGAAGACATGCTACGATCATGTGTTATTGATTTCGGAAACAGTTGGGATCGACATCTACCATTAGCAGAATTTTCCTACAACAACAGCTACCATTCAAGCATTGAGATGGTGCCGTTTGAAGCACTTTATGGTAGAAAGTGCAGGTCTCCGATTTGTTGGAGTGAAGTGGGGGATAGACAGATTACGGGTCCGGAGATTATACAAGAAACTACCGAGAAGATCATCCAAATTCAACAACGGTTGAAAACCGCCCAAAGTCGACAAAAGAGCTACGCTGACATTAAAAAAAAAGATATAGAATTTGAAATTGGAGAGATGGTCATGCTTAAAGTTGCACCTTGGAAAGGCGTTGTTCGATTTGGTAAACGAGGGAAATTAAATCCAAGGTATATTGGATCATTCAAGATTATTGATCGTGTCGGATCAGTAGCTTACCGACTTGAGTTACCTCAACAACTCGCGGCTGTACATAACACTTTCCACGTCTCGAATTTGAAGAAATGTTTTGCTAAAGAAGATCTCACTATTCCGTTAGATGAAATCCAAATCAACGAAAAACTCCAATTCATCGAAGAACCCGTCGAAATAATGGATCGTGAGGTTAAAAGACTTAAGCAAAACAAGATACCAATTGTTAAGGTTCGATGGAATGCTCGTAGAGGACCCGAGTTCACCTGGGAGCGTGAAGATCAGATGAAGAAGAAATACCCACATCTATTTCCAGAAGATTCGTCAACACCTTCAACAGCTTAAAATTTCTGGACGAAATTTATTTAACGGGTAGGTACTGTAGTGACCCGAACTTTTCCATGTTTATATATATTAATTGAGATTGATATTTAAAAGATTAAATGTTTCCAACATGTTAAGCAATCAAACTTGTTAAGACTTGATTAATTGAAATATGTTTCATATAGACAATTGACCACCCAAGTTGACCGACGATTCACGAACGTTAAAACTTGTAAAAACGACATGACGATATATATATGGATATACATATGGTTAACATGAGATTATAATAAGTAAGTATCTCCATAAGTATATTAACAATGAGTTATATACATATAAACAAGACTACTAACTTAAGGATTTCGAAACGAGACATATATGTAACGATTATCGTTGTAACGACATTTAAATGTATATATATCATATTAAGATATATTAATATATCATAATATCATGATAATATAATAATTTAACATCTCATTAGATATAATAAACAATGGGTTAACAACATTAATTGAGATCGTTAACTTAAAGGTTTCAAAACAACACTTACATGTAACGACTAACGATGACTTAACGACTCAGTTAAAATGTATATACATGTAGTGTATTTAGATGTATTAAAATACTTTTGGAAGACTTCAAGACATATATCAAAACACTCATACTTAACGAAAATGGTTACAGTTACTTTTCCATTCTTTTCTTTCATCAAGAATTCTAGTCGTATTCTTACCCGTATTATACACAGCTTCAAAACGTACTTACTATAAGTATATACCAATAGGAACTAGCATGGGATTCCAATCTTGATTATGTCATGTATGACTAATCAATTTTAACTTCTACCATGAGCTAGTCAACTAACTAGAACTCCTTTTAACCCCACTCACCACTCACCAATTACCACTCATCATTCACTCCATTTCACTTCCAATTCTCTTTCTAATTCTCTCTCAACACACACACACTATTATGAACGTATTTTTCCAGTAGTTAATCATCATCTTCATCAAAATTCACTTCAAGAATCAAGCTATAATCATCATAGGAAGAACACTTCAAGAACACTTCAAAAATCCCTTCAAGTTTACTAATTTACTTCCAAGCTTTCTAATCCATTCCAAGTAATCATCTAAGATCAAGAAACCTTTGTTATATACAGTAGGTTATCTTTCTTATTCAAGGTAATATTCATATTCAAACTTTGATTCAATTTCTATAACTATAAACTATCTTAATTCGAGTAAAAATCTTACTTGAACTTGTTTTTGTGTCATGATCCTACTTCAAGAACTTTCAAGCCATCCAAGATCCTTTAAAGCTAGATAATTTCTTGTCACTTCCAGTAGGTTTACCTACTAAACTTGAGGTAGTAATTATTTTCATAACATCATTCGATTCATATATATAAACCTATCTTATTCGAAGGTTTAAACTCGTAATCACTAGAACATAGTATAGTTAATTCTAAACTTGTTCGCAAACAAAAGTTAATCCTTCTAAATTGACTTTTAAAATTAACTACACACATGTTATATATCTATATGATATGCTAACTTAATGATTTAAAACCTGGAAACACGAAAAACACCGTAAAATCGGATTTACGCCGTCGTAGTAACACCGCGGGCTGTTTTGGGTTAGTTAATTAAAAACTATGATAAACTTTGATTTAAAAGTTGTTATTTTGAGAAAATGATTTTTATTATGAACATGAAACTATATCCAAAAATTATGGTTAAACTCAAAGTGGAAGTATGTTTTCTAAAATGGTCATCTAGACGTCGTTCTTTCGACATAAATGACTACCTTTAAAAAAACGACTTGTAACTTATTTTTCTAACTATAAACCTATACTTTTCTGTTTATATTCATAAAATAGAGTTCAATATGAAACCATAGCAATTTGATTCACTCAAAACGGATTTAAAATGAAGAAGTTATGGGTAAAACAAGATTGGATAATTTTTCTCATTTTAGCTACGTGAAAATTGGTAACAAATCTATTCCAACCATAACTTAATCAACTTGTATTGTATATTATGTAATCTTTAGATACCATAGACACGTATACAATGTTTCGACCTATCATGTCGACACATCTATATATATTTCGGAACAACCATAGACACTCTATATGTGAATGTTGGAGTTAGCTATACAGGGTTGAGGTTGATTCCAAAATATATATAGTTTGAGTTGTGATCAATACTGAGATACGTATACACTGGGTCGTGGATTGATTCAAGATAATATTTATCGATTTATTTATGTACATCTAACTGTGGACAACTAGTTGTAGGTTACTAACGAGGACAGCTGACTTAATAAACTTAAAACATCAAAATATATTAAAAGTGTTGTAAATATATTTTAAACATACTTTGATATATATGTATATATTGTTATAGGTTCGTGAATCAACCAGTGGCCAAGTCTTACTTCCCGAAGAAGTAAAAATCTGTGAAAGTGAGTTATAGTCTCACTTTTAAAATCTAATATTTTTGGGATGAGAATACATGCAGGTTTTATAAATGATTTACAAAATAAACACAAGTACGTGAAACTACATTCTATGGTTGAATTATCGAAATCGAATATGCCCCTTTTTATTAAGTCTGGTAATCTAAGAATTAGGGAACAGACACCCTAATTGACGCGAATCCTAAAGATAGATCTATTGGGCCTAACAAACCCCATCCAAAGTACCGGATGCTTTAGTACTTTGAAATTTATATCATATCCGAAGGGTGTCCCGGAATGATGGGGATATTCTTATATATATGCATCTTGTTAATGTCGGTTACCAGGTGTTCACCATATGAATGATTTTTATCTCTATGTATGGGATGTGTATTGAAATATGAAATCTTGTGGTCTATTGTTACGATTTGATACATATAAGTTAAACCTATAACTCACCAACATTTTTGTTGACGTTTTAAGCATGTTTATTCTCAGGTGATTATTAAGAGCTTCCGCTGTCGCATACTTAAATAAGGATGAGATTTGGAGTCCATGCTTGTATGATATTGTGTAAAAACTGCATTCAAGAAACTTATTTTGTTGTAACATATTTGTATTGTAAACCATTATGTAATGGTCGTGTGTAAACATGATATTTTAGATTATCATTATTTGATAATCTACGTAAAGCTTTTTAAATCTTTATTGATGAAATAAAGGTTATGGTTTGTTTTAAAAATGAATGCAGTCTTTGAAAAACGTCTCATATAGAGGTCAAAACCTCGCAACGAAATCAATCAATAAGAACGGGACATTTCAGTTTCCACATGTGTTAGGTGACTTACATGGGCTGCTAAGAGCTGATCATTGGAGTGTATATACCAATAGTACATACATCTAAAAGCTTTGTATTGTACGAGTACGAATACGGGTGCATACGAGTAGAATTGTTGATGAAACTGAACGAGGATGTAATTGTAAGCATTTTTGTTAAGTAGAAGTATTTTGATAAGTATCTTGAAGTCTTTCAAAAGTGTATAAATACATATTAAAACACTACATGTATATACATTTTAACTGAGGCGTTAAGTCATCGTTAGTCGTTACATGTAAGTGTTGTTTTGAAACCTTTAGGTTAACGATCTTGTTAAATGTCGTTAACCCAATGTTTATAATATCAAATGAGATTTTAAATTATTATATTATCATGATATTATGATGTATGAATATCTCTTAATATGATATATATACATTAAATGTCGTTACAACGATAATCGTTACATATATGTCTCGTTTAAAAATCATTAAGTTAGTAGTCTTGTTTTTACATATGTAGTTCATCGTTAATATACTTAATAATATGTTTACTTATCATAATATCATGTTAACTATATACATATATCCATATATATGTCATCATATAGTTTTTACAAGTTTTAACGTTCGTGAATCACCGGTCAACTTGGGTGGTCAATTGTCTATATGAAACCTATTTCAATTAATCAAGTCTTAACAAGTTTGATTGCTTAACATGTTGGAAACACTTAATCATGTAAATATTAATTTCATAATATATATATATAAACGTGGAAAAGTTCGGGTCACTACAGTACCTACCCGTTAAATAAATTTCGTCCCGAAATTTCAAGCAGTAGGAGGTGTTGACGTATCTTCTGGAAATAAGTGCGGGTATTTCTTCTTCATCTGATCTTCTCATTCCCAGGTGAACTCGGGTCCTCTACGAGCATTCCATCGAACCTTAACAATCGGTATCTTGTTTTGTTTAAGTCTCATAACCTCATGATCTATTATTTCAACGGGTTCTTCAATGAATTGAAGTTTTTCATTGATTTGGATTTCGTCCAACGGAATAGTGAGATCTTCTTTAGCAAAACATTTCTTCAAATTCGAGACGTGGAAAGTGTTATGTACAGCCGCGAGTTGATCAGGTAACTCAAGTCGGTAAGCTACTGGTCCGACACGATCAATAATCTTAAATGGTCCAATATACCTTGGATTTAATTTCCCTCGTTTACCAAATCGAACAACACCTTTCCAAGGTGCAACCTTAAGCATGACCATCTCTCCAATTTCAAATTCTATATCTTTTCTTTTAATGTCGGCGTAGCTCTTTTGTCGACTTTGGGCGGTTTTCAATCGTTGTTGAATTTGGATGATTTTCTCGGTAGTTTCTTGTATTATCTCCGGACTCGTAATCTGTCTATCCCCCACTTCACTCCAACAAATCAGAGACCTGTACTTCCTACCATAAAGTGCTTCAAACGGCGCCATCTCAATGCTTGAATGGTAGCTGTTGTTGTAGGAAAATTCTGCTAACGGTAGATGTCGATCCCAACTGTTTTCGAAATCAATAACACATGCTCGTAGCATGTCTTCAAGCGTTTGTATCGTCCTTTTACTCTGCCCATCAGTTTGTGGATGATAGGCAGTACTCATGTCTAGACGAGTTCCTAATGCTTGCTGTAGTGTCTGCCAGAATTTTGAAATAAATCTGCCATCCCTATCAGAGATAATAGAGATTGGTATTCCATGTCTGGAGACGACTTCCTTCAAATACAGTCGTGCTAACTTCTCCATCTTGTCATCTTCTCTTATTGGCAGGAAGTGTGCTGATTTGGTGAGACGATCAACTATTACCCAAATAGTATCAAAACCACTTGCAGTCCTTGGCAATTTAGTGATGAAATCCATGGTAATGTTTTCCCATTTCCATTCCGGGATTTCAGGTTGTTGAAGTAGACCTGATGGTTTCTGATGCTCAGCTTTGACCTTAGAACACGTCAAACATTCTCCTACGTATTTAGCAACATCGGCTTTCATACCCGGCCACCAAAAATGTTTCTTGAGATCCTTGTACATCTTCCCCGTTCCAGGATGTATTGAGTATCTGGTTTTATGAGCTTCTCTAAGTACCATTTCTCTCATATCTCCAAATTTTGGTACCCAAATTCTTTCAGCCCTATAGCGGGTTCCATCTTCCCGAATATTAAGATGCTTCTCCGATCCTTTGGGTATTTCATCCTTTAAATTTCCCTCTTTTAAAACTCCTTATTGCGCCTCATTTATTTGAGTAGTAAGGTTAGTGTGAATCATTATATTCATAGATTTTACTCGAATGGGTTCTCTATCCTTTCTACTCAAGGCGTCGGCTACCACATTTGCCTTCCCCGGGTGGTAACGAATCTCAAAGTCGTAATCATTCAACAATTCAATCCACCTACGCTGCCTCATATTCAGTTGTTTCTGATTAAATATGTGTTGAAGACTTTTGTGGTCGGTATATATAATACTTTTGACCCCATATAAGTAGTGCCTCCAAGTCTTTAATGCAAAAACAACCGCTCCTAATTCCAAATCATGCGTCGTATAATTTTGCTCGTGAATCTTCAATTGTCTAGACGCATAAGCAATCACTTTCGTCCGTTGCATTAATACACAACCGAGACCTTGCTTTGATGCGTCACAATAAATCACAAAATCATCATTCCCTTCAGGCAATGACAATATAGGTGCCGTAGTTAGCTTTTTCTTCAATAATTGAAACGCCTTCTCTTGTTCATCCTTCTATTCAAATTTCTTCCCTTTATGCGTTAATGCAGTCAAGGGTTTTGCTATTTTGGAGAAATCTTGGATGAATCTTCTGTAGTAACCAGCCAATCTTAAAAATTGGCGTATATGCTTCGGAGTTTTTGGGGTTTCCCACTTTTCAATGGTTTCGATCTTTGCCGGGTCCACCTGGATACCTTCTTTGTTTACTATGTGACCGAGGAATTGAACTTCTTCTAACCAAAATGCACACTTTGAAAACTTAGCGTACAGTTTTTCTTTCCTCAATACTTCTAGCACTTTTCTCAAATGTTCTTCGTGCTCTTGATCATTCTTTGAGTAAATAAGTATGTCATCGATGAAAACAATGACAAACTTGTCAAGATATGGCCCACACACTCGGTTCATGAGGTCCATGAACACAGCTGGTGCGTTAGTCAACCCAAATGGCATAACCATAAACTCGTAATGACCATAACGCGTCCTAAAAGCAGTTTTCGGAATATCATCCTCCTTTACTCGCATTTGATGATATCCAGAACGTAAATTAATCTTTGAATAAACTGACGAGCCTTGTAGTTGATCAAACAAGTCTTCAATTCCCGGCAGTGGATAACGGTTTTTGATGGTAAGTTTGTTCAACTCTCTGTAGTCAATACACAACCTAAATGTACCATCCTTCTTCTTGACAAACAAAACAGGAGCTCCCCATGGTGATGTGCTTGGTCGAATGAAACCACGCTCTAAAAGTTCTTGTAATTGGCTTTGCAGTTCTTTCATCTCGCTGGGTGCGAGTCTGTAAGGAGCACGAGCTATTGGTGCAGCTCCTGGTACAAGGTCTATTTGAAATTCAACAGATCGATGTGGAGGTAGTCCCGATAATTCTTTCGGAAATACATCGGGAAATTCTTTTGCGACGGGAACATCATTGATGCTCTTTTCTTCAGTTTGTACTTTCTCGACGTATGCTAGAACATCATAGCAACCTTTTCTTATTAGTTTTTGTGCCTTCAAATTACTAATAAGATGTAGCTTCGTGTTGCCCTTTTCTCCGTACACCTTTAAGGGTTTTCCTTTTTCTCGTATAATGCGAATTGCATTTTTATAACAAACGATCTCTGCTTTCACTTCTTTCAACCAGTCCATACCGATTATCACATCAAAACTGCCTAACTCTACTGGTATCAAGTCAATCTTAAATGTTTCGCTAACTAGTTTAATTTCTCGATTCTGACATATATTATCTGCTGAAATTAATTTACCATTTGCTAATTCGAGTAAAAATTTACTATCCAACGGCGTCAATGGACAACTTAATTTAGCACAAAAATCTCTACTCATATAGCTTCTATCCGCACCCGAATCAAATAAAACGTAAGCAGATTTATTGTCAATAAGAAACGTACCTGTAACAAGCTCCGGGTCTTCCTGTGCCTCTGCTGCATTAATATTGAAAACTCTTCCGCGGCCTTGTCCATTCGTGTTCTCCTGGTTCGGGCAATTTCTAATAATGTGGCCCGGTTTTCCACATTTATAACAAACTACATTGGCACTACTTGCTCCGACACTACTTGCTCCGCCATTACTCCTTCCGACACCATTTGTTCCTTTCGTTCTGTTAACCCCTGGTCCGTAGACCTCAAACTTCGCAGCGCTATGACCATTTTTTTTACACTTGTTGCAAAATTTGGTGCAGAACCCCGAGTGATACTTTTCACACCTTTGGCATAGCTGCTTCTGATTGTTGTTGTTGTTACGGTTGTTATTGTTGTTGGGATGATTGTTGTAGTTGCTGTTGTTGTTGTTATTGTTGTTGTTGTTGTTGTTGTTGTTGTTGTTGTTGTTGTTGTTGTTGTTGTTGTTGTTGTTGGGCCGTTTGTTGTAGTTGCGATTGATGTTGCGATTGTTGGGATAATTGTTGCGATTATTGTTGTAATTGCTGTTGTTGTTGTATTGGTGATTCTTATCACCGTTTTCCTCCCACTTTCTTTTGACTTGCTTCACATTGGCCTCTTCAGCCATCTATTCTTTAATTCTTTCCTCAATCTGGGTCACTAGTTTGTGAGCCATTCTACATGCCTATTGTATGGAGGCGGCCTCGTGTGAACTTATATCTTCTTGGATTCTTTCCGGTAATCCTTTCACAAACGCGTCGATCTTCTCTTCCTCATCTTCGAATGCTCCAGGACACAATAGGCACAATTCTGTGAATCATCTTTCGTACGTGGTAATATCAAATCCTTGGGTTCGTAACCCTCTAAGTTCTGTCTTGAGCTTATTGACCTCGGTTCTGGGACGGTACTTCTCGTTCATCAAGTGCTTGAATGCTGACCACGGTAGTGCGTACGCATCATCTTGTCCCACTTGCTCTAGATAGGTATTCCACCATGTTAACATAGAACCTGTGAAGGTATGCGTAGCGTACTTCACTTTGTCCTCTTCAGTACACTTACTTATGGCAAACACCGATTCGACCTTCTCGGTCCACCGTTTCAATCCGATCGGTCCTTCGGTTCCATCAAATTCCAAGGGTTTGCAGGCAGTGAATTCTTTGTAGGTGCATCTTACACGATTTCCTATACTGCTAGATCCAAGGTTTTTGTTGGTATGTAGCGCAGCCTGTACTGCGGCTATGTTTGAAGCTAGAAAAGTACGGAATTCCTCTTCATTCATGTTCACGGTGTGTCGAGTAGTCGGTGCCATTTCCTTCAAAATAGTCAAATGGAACAAGTTAATCATACAGAATATTAAGAGTAGTTAATAGTATTTCGTAGCATAATATGAACTCATTTATAAAAGTTTTTTCTTCATATTAGCGTTTTATAAGTTTAAATTCGGGTAGTACCTACCCGTTAAGTTCATACTTAGTAGTTAATAAACAATTCAACTACTACAATTCTATATGAAAAACTGATTATAATAATATTTCGCGTTCAAACTTTTATACAATATTTTACAAACTTACAATACCGCTTATTCTACATAAAGCATGAAATATAGCACACAATAACTTTGATACAAGATAGTTGTGAAGATAATTCTAGCTAGTACACAAGTCGTTCAGCAAAGGCAATAAAGACACGTAATTCATACGTCCAGAAACAAGTCATGCATTCTGGTTTTACTAGGACTACTTCCCATCCTTGGTCTTGTGGAACATAACCATTGTGACCGATAGTAAGACAACATGTTGTAACGTCATGAAAAGGATGAAGGTTACGTAATGACCAACAGTCTCGTAACAACCTAAAAACCTCATTTCTTACCCCAATTACCGACTCCGTCACTTGTGGGAACGTTTTGTTTAATAGTTGTAGCCCGATGTTCTTTTTCTCACTTTGGTGAGAAGCGAACATTACTAACCCGTAAGCATAACATGCTTCTTTATGTTGCATGTTAACCGCTTATTCTAAATCACGAAGTCCTATATTCGGATACATTGAGTCAAAATAATTTCTTAACCCGTTGCGTAAAATAGCATTTGGGTTCCCCGCAATAGCATTTGGGTTCCCCGCAATATATGCGTCAAAGTAAACACATTGTAACTTATGGATTTCCCAATGTGATATCCCCCATCTTTCGAACGAAAGCCTTTTATAAACCAAGGCATTCTTGGAACATTCTTCGAATGTCTTACAAACTGATCTCGCCTTAAATAGTTGTGCCGAGGAATTCTGACCGACTCTAGACAAGATTTCATCAATCATGTCTCCGGGTAGGTCTCTTAAAATATTGGGTTGTCTATCCATTTTGTGTTTTTATACTGTAAAATAGATAATAGTTAGATTCATAAAAAAAATACTTATTAATACAAGCAATTTTTACATATAACATAAAGCATAAGCACACTATATTACATATATTACACCACACGAATACAACTATCTTATTCCGACTCGCTCGTTTCTTCTTCTTCGGTTTTGGTTCGTTTTGCCAAGTTTCTAGGGATATATGATGTTCCCCTAATACGAGCCGTCGTTTTCCACATTGGTTTAGAAAAACCTGGTGGTTTAGAGGTTCCCGGGTCATTGTTACAACTTAAGGACTTCGGGGGTTGACGATACATATAAAGTTCATCGGGGTTGGAATTAGATTTCTCTATTTTTATGCCCTTTCCCTTATTATTTTCTTTTGCCTTTTTAAATTCAGTTGAGGTAATTTTTATAACATCATCGGAATTCTCGTCGGAATCCGATTCATCGGAGAATTGGTAATACTCCCAATATTTTGCTTCCTTGGCGGAAACACCATTGACCATAATTAACCTTGGTCGGTTGGTTGAGGATTTTCTTTTACTTAACTGTTTTATTATTTCCCCCACCGGTTCTATTTCTTCTTCCGGTTCCGATTCTTCTTCCGGTTCCGATTCTTCTTCCGGTTCCGACTCTTCTTCCGGTTCCGACTCTTCTTCCGGTTCCTCTTCGGGAACTTGTGAATCAGTCCACGAATCATTCCAATTTACATTTGACTCTTCATTATTATTAGGTGAGTCAATGGAATTTGTGCTAGAGGTAGACATCTATCACACAATATCAAACATGTTAAGAGATTAATATATCACATAATATAAACATGTTAATAATATATAGTTTCCAACAAAAATGTTAAGCAATCATTTTTAAAGAAAACACGGTCGAAGTCCAGACTCACTAATGCATCCTAACAAACTCGATAAGACACACTAATGCAAATTTTATAGTTCTCTAAGACCAACGCTCGAATACCAACTGAAATGTCCCGTTCATATTGATTATAAACGTTCCATATTAATTGATTTCGTTGCGAGGTTTTGACCTCTATATGAGACGTTTTTCAAAGACTGCATTCATTTTTAAAACAACCATAACCTTTATTTTATCAATAAAGGTTTCAAAAGCATTACGTAGATTATCAAATAATGATAATCTAAAATATACTGTTTACACACGACCATTTCATAATAGTTTACAATAAAAATATATTACATCGACATATGTTTCTTGAATGCAGTTTTTACATAATATCATACAAATATGGACTCCAAATCTTGTCCTTATTTTAGTATGCAACACCGGAAACTCTTAGTATTCACCTGAGAATAAACATGCTTTAAACGTCAACAAAAATGTTGGTGAGTTATAGGTTTAACCTATATATATCAAATCGTAACAATAAACCACAAGATTTCATATTTCAATATACATCCCATACATAGAGATAAAAATCATTCATATGGTGAACACCTGGTAACCGACATTAACAAGATGCATATATAAGAATATTCCCATCATTCCGGGACACCCTTCGGATATGATATAAATTTTGAAGTACTAAAGCATCCGGTACTTTGGATGGAGTTTGTTAGGCCCAATAGATCTATCTTTAGGATTCGCGTCAATTAGGGTGTCTGTTCCCTAATTCTTAGATTACCAGACTAAAAGGTGGCATATTCAGTTTCGATCATTCAACCATAGAACATAATTTCGATTACTTGTGTCTATTTCGTAAAACAGTTATAAAAGCAGTGAATGTAATTCTCAGTCCTAAAAGTATAATGAGAAAAAGGGAATAAATAAACTCATTTTCACAGATTTTTACTTTGTCGGGAAGTAAGACTTGGCCACTGGTTGATTCACGAACCTATAACAATATATACATATATATCAAAGTATGTTCAAAATATATTTACAATACTTTTAATACATTTTGATGTTTTAAGTTTATTAAGTCAGCTATCCTCGTTAGTAACCTACAACTAGTTGTCCACAGTTAGATGTACAGAAATAAATCGATAAATATTATCTTGAATCAATCCACGACCCAGTGTATACGTATCTCAGTATTGATCACAACTCAAACTATATATATTTTGGAATCAACCTCAACCCTGTATAGCTAACTCCAACATTCACATATAGAGTGTCTATGGTTGTTCCGAAATATATATAGATGTGTCGACATGATAGGTCGAAATATTGTATACGTGTCTATGGTATCTCAAGATTACATAATATACAATACAAGTTGATTAAGTTATGGTTTGAATAGATTTGTTACCAATTTTCACGTAGCTAAAATGAGAAAAATTATCCAATCTTGTTTTACCCATAACTTCTTCATTTTAAATCCGTTTTGAGTGAATCAAATTGCTATGGTTTCATATTGAACTCTATTTTATGAATCTAAACAGAAAAAGTATAGGTTTATAGTCAGAAAAATAAGTTACAAGTCATTTTTGTAAAGGTAGTCATTTCAGTCGAAAGAACGACGTCTAGATGACCATTTTAGAAAACATACTTCCACTTTGAGTTTAACCATAATTTTTGGATATAGTTTCATGTTCATAATAAAAATCATTTTCCCAGAAGAACAACTTTTAAATCAAAGTTTGTCATAGTTTTTAATTAACTAACCCAAAACAGCCCCCGGTTGTAACTATGACGGCGTAAATCCGGTTTTATGGTGTTCATCGTGTTTTCGGGTTTTAAATCATTAAGTTAGCATATCATATAGATATAGATCATGTGTATAGTTGATTTTAAAAGTGTAGTTAGAAGGATTAACTTTATTTGCGAACAAGCTTAGAATTAACTAAACTATGTTCTAGTGATTACTAGTTTACCACTTCGAATATGATAGCTTTTTATGTATGAATTGAATGATGTTATGAACATCATTACTACCTTAAGTTCCTTGGATAAACCTACTGGAAAAGAGAAAAATGGATCTAGCTTCAACGGATCCTTGGATGGCTCGAAGTTCTTGAAGCAGAATCATGACACGAAAACAAGTTCAAGTAAGATCATCACTTGAAATAAGATTGTTATAGTTATAGAAATTGAACCAAAATTTGAATATGATTATTACCTTGTATTAGAATGATAACCTACTGTAAGAAATAAAAATTTCTTGAGGTTAGATGATCACCTTACAAGATTGGAAGTGAGCTAGCAAACTTGAAAGTATTCTTGATTTTATGTAACTAGAACTTGTAGAATTTATGAAGAACACTTAGAACTTGAAGATAGAACTTGAGAGAGATCAATTAGATGAATAAAATTGAAGAGTGAAAGTTTTTGTAGGTGTTTTTGGTCGTTGGTGTATGGATTAGATATAAAGGATATGTAATTTTGTTTTCATGTAAATAAGTCATGAATGATTACTCATATTTTTGTAATTTTATGAGATATTTTATGCTAGTTGTCAAATGATGGTTCCCACATGTGTTAGGTGACTCACATGGGCTGCTAAGAGCTAATCATTGGAGTGTATATACCAATAGTACATACATCTAAAAGCTGTGTATTATACGAGTACGAATACGGGTGCATACGAGTAGAATTGTTGATGAAACTGAACGAGGATGTAATTGTAAGCATTTTTGTTAAGTAGAAGTATTTTGATAAGTGTCTTGAAGTCTTTCAAAAGTGTATAAATACATATTAAAACACTACATGTATATACATTTTAACTGAGTCTTTAAGTCATCGTTAGTCGTTACATGTAAGTGTTGTTTTGAAACCTTTAGGTTAACGATCTTGTTAAATGTTGTTAACCCAATGTTTATAATATCAAATGAGATTTTAAATTATTATATTATCATGATATTATGATGTATGAATATCTCTTAATATGATATATATACATTAAATGTCGTTACAACGATAATCGTTACATATATGTCTCGTTTAGAAATCATTAAGTTAGTAGTCTTGTTTTTACATATGTAGTTCATCGTTAATATACTTAATGATATGTTTACTTATCATAATATCATGTTAACTATATATATATCCATATATATGTCATCATATAGTTTTTACAAGTTTTAACGTTCGTGAATCACCGGTCAACTTGGGGGGTCAATTGTCTATATGAAACCTATTTCAATTAAACAAGTCTTAACAAGTTTGATTGCTTAACATGTTAGAAACACTTAATCATGTAAATATTAATTTCATAATATATATATAAACATGGAAAAGTTCGGGTCACTACAACAATGGGTCTTTGACCAAACTTATTAAAACTAAATCAATCAAACATTAAATCCATGAAAATAAGAACAATCCAACAATCAAAAGCTATTACATATGAGCAAACACTAAGGATTTTAGCCAAACATGATCATAAAATCAAACAAACAATGGAAACAATAAGAATTAATTGTTTTATCACTAAAAGAGATGAAATCTAGAGTACCAATGATGTTGTAATGATCCAATCTTCAATCCTAGATGAAAGCCCTTTAGATTTGGTGAAGAATGGCTTTAAAACCTCTAAAACGACCTTTCTAGCCTCTGGATTCGTAAATAATTCGATCCCCCAAAGTTGGGGTTAAATGGGGTATTTATAAGGCTGAAACGGACCTCTGAACGACCCTGAATCGCGACCGCGATGTGCGAATCGCGACCGGGATACATTGATGTTTGAAAAGTGCCAATTTCTATCTCTGGATTGCGACCGCGATGTTTACATCATCTGAACAGTATATTTAATTCATGATTACTGTAGAGCTCTGAGTTACGGACGTCCGGGCTTAGGATTCACCTTTTTTCGAGTCCGTATGCTCAAGTTATGGCCAAAACAGTGGAGGCGCGCAAACAAGAGTTTGAATCTTCTTCAACATTCATCTTTTTAGCTCCAAAACTCTCGTAAACCACCAAAAATACTTCCAAAACATCACTTGAACCAAAAGGCTATAAACTTCATAAAAAGCTCATTATAACTTCAAAATATCACCAAATGAATACGAACCGAACCCGAAATAACCAAAACATTAAACTAACGACTTTGCTAGCTCAAATCATCAATTTCACTCAAATAACCACAAAAGTCTTTAAGTCTTCGCAAATAAATAACAATAAAGACCCGATATCTCGATATAATATATGTATAATTTGAGCGATATCAAATCTCCAACACTTGAACCTTGCTTGTCCTCAACCAAGTCTATCTTCAAATAATATTAACTAATGTAGAAACAAACATACTCGAACAAGTCTTCAAAAAGTATAGAATCAAGACATACCGATATCATCTTCAAAAGCAATAATTCCATATCATGTAGTCTTCAACACAACAAGCACAAGGTTCAAGCCTTCATTCAACACAATCTTCCAAAATCGAACTCGTAACTACCCAAAAGCTTCAATACCCCGAATCAAGAACACCACGTGCAGAAACAAGAAAAATTTGGCCTTGGGGAAAACAAGACCTTTATAAAACCATTTTTGCATTTTAAGAACGGGAAAACTAGCTAAGTTTTTTACACGAAACCAGTTTTCTGAAAATTTTGGGTTTTAAGGTTATGTGCTTTCAAAGCCATCTCGGTTTTGAGACAGTCGCACGGACAATTATTACCCCAGTATATTATCTAGGATAAACTACTTCCCGGTTCAAAAGCGATGAGATAATAATTGTCTTGGGCTCAAAATCCCGATTGTGGGACAGCCGCACGGGTAGCTGCCAACCCGGTATATCACCGAAGTGAACTACCTTCTGGTTCGAAGGCGATGAGAAAGCAACTACATTAGGTGTAAATTTTTTGGGGGGTCTGGTAGACGAAACCTGAAAGACTTTACTTTTAAGCAATAGTCTTTTGAAACTCAACTTAACTTGTAAGACTTTACTTACAAGTTTTGGAAGACTTTACTTCCTAAAAACAACATAGGAGGACTCGATTCTCCCGCAAGTGTTTAAACACTTGGTTAATTTTATTTAAGGTCATTGGACCCCACTTTCCACGCATCTAGCTTTTATGCTAGTTTTAAGAGAATGTAGAAAGCAGATACTACATTTCCCGTATTTTAAAGGGTACCATGGATTTTGGCCATGGTGTGCGTTGTCTAAGCAAACGCTAGCACGAAGCCATTGCTCTTACATAAAAAGACAGCACGGTTGAAGCTCAAGGCTCCTCTTCCCACAGTACGATACATCGGTGTAATACATCGTGAAATGAAGTATTAACCAATGTCAGTATGAAATGATGTAGATTAGGAAGTCTCCTACATCAAGTAAGACGGGCATTCGGAAGACTTGACTTCCTTCATGGATGCACTTGAATCATCCTACAATTAGGATTTTTGAAATCCTGGAAGACATTGCTTCCTTATTACTCACACGCACTCACGTAAAACACCAGAAAACACTACACAAATAATCCAGGTACCTGCAAAATTTAATAGAACTAGTAACTACAACTGCTCAATAACAACGATTACAACTTGGTTTTTATATGAGTGAAAATTTTTAAAAATCCTCAAATATTTTCAAAAATAAGACACAAAGCCAAGAGTAATACACCCGCGAGAATTTATATCTCTCCCCCACACTTAAGATCATGTAATGCCCTCATTACATGAAATCAGATAAAATCAAATATAAATTCGAGTAATACTCCCATTTTAGTAAATGCACCACATTATAGCTAAAATTTGGTAATAAGCGTATTATGGAAAATCTCGAAAATATTTAAGAAACTCTTTCTGACATCTGAAATCAATTACATCAATACTCTCAGACGAGTATTGATGACAATTCGCTCGGTCAATCTTGGATCACGAATGACGAAACAATAACTGGTTGTGAAATCTGTGGAGATTATCATTCAACATGGGAATGTTATTATTACGTTCCTATGGAAAATTATGCACCCAGAGAACCAGAATGGAATGATTATGAGAAATACAATTCAAATTGGGATTATTCCCAAGAATATATCCAAACTCAACAACCAGAGGATGAGGAAAATTATGTGTCTGAAATTTTTTTAGATCATATGAAAATCAAACTCGAAGAATTTGACGCTCAAAATGAACAGATAAGAGAGTTTGCAAATTGGTAGGCTGAAACTCTATCAGACTACACACATGTTGATCTGAGGAGTCATGTACAAGAAAATATCATATCATCGAGTTGAATTCGAGAGCTGCAAAATCACCAATTATCCCGATGAAACTTTTTATTCAGTTTTACCAATTTCACAACATATCGACAAATTAGCCTCTACCGACGAAATCATCGATCCATCAATGGATGAAGAATTTGAGAATTTGGGATATCATATAATCGTTGTGAGAATTTTGGATATCATATAATCGTTGTGAGATATCCTGGCAATGAGGGTGAATATGGTGTTTCAGATAGGTTCACCGGTAAGTGCTTCAGGTTCTTCACCAAGAGGGAAATGTGGTGGATGGAAGGGATCGCCTTCTTCTTGTCTCCAATGATTAAGTAGGTTACGAACCCATCCCCAATTCATCCAGAATAGATGATGGCTAATTGGTTGATCCATTCTGGTAACACTGCTTTCGAAGCTCGAGTGAAACTCCATATCAGAATCCGAGGGACTTGAACTAGTGGCGAGCTCCATTTCGTACGATTGAATAAGGATTTTTCGATATGAAATGATTTCTGGCTATCGGTTGGTATTTTAATTATATAGAATATCTATATATATATAGAACAAAAGTTTTCGTAGAGTACGGAGGAATTTGTGAAATATGTTAGGCAAATTTTACAGTAACAGATACACTAAGATAAGAATTAGCAGATACGCTAAGATATGAATTTTATCTATATACTATTAATGCAATCAATGCAGTAAGATGTGTCTAGACTAAAAATGATAAGCAGGTAATTTTCTAAGGATGATAAGCAGATGATTTCCGACTAGAAATGATAAGCAAAACTTTTGACATGCAGACACGGTCGAAGTCCAGACTTACTAATGCATCTTAATAACTATCCGTTAGACACACTAATGCAAGACCTGGTTTGCTAAGACCACTGCTCTGATACCAAATGAAATGCCCCGTTCATATCGTTTATAAATGTTACATAATAATTGATTTCATTGCGAGGTATTTGACCTCTAAATGATACATTTTACAAACATTGCATTCGTTTTTAAAAGACAAACTTTTATTTCATCGAAAGTTGACAAGCATGCATACCATTTCATAATATATCCAAACTATAAATGACTTAATAATAATCTTGTTGAACTCAACGACTCGAATGCAACGTCTTTTGAAATATGTCATGAATGACTCCAAGTAATATCTCTAAAATGAGCAAATGCACAGCGGAAGATTTCTTTAATACCTAAGAATAAACATGCTTAAAAGCATCAACCAAAAGGTTGGTGAGTTCATAGGTTTATCATAAACAATAAAATTTCATAATTTTGATAGACCACAAGATTTAAATGTGCATGGTACAAATGTGCCCGAATCCTACACCTACTTGTAATGTACATGCGATTTCCTTTATATACAGTACACATATCTCGTGTACGAAATTATTTTTCAAAATGCTTAATAACCGTACACATATCTCGTGTAAAAAATATCATACACATAACCTGTGTATAAAAATTATTCTCTCGATATATAACATTCACTTTGCTTTCTTTGCTTGGCAACCGACCTTAACATTTAATGCGCATCATAAATATCCCTAAAATAAACAGAACTTTCAGTCTGTAATAAATATATAAACCTCGAAGTACTAAACACCATGCCCACTAGCTCTTCTGTCTAGTGAACATTCTGGGTGGGGGTGTTAAACCCGGTAGCTACCTTTAGGATTCGCCTGAATTAGGGGTCATACCCGTTTCCTAATTCTTAGGTTACCAAGCTATAATAATCAGGGAAAATATTCACATCAATTAGTGGCAATTATAACGTTCAACTAATTCAGATATATTAACCAACAGAACCTCTCATCTGTATAATAATTCATTCGAGGAATGTTTTGCTTGTGTCTATCTCGTCAAACATTTATAAAAGCATTTCATGTATACTCAGTCCAAAAATATAGATTGCAAAAGCATTTAATAAAACAGTTATAAAAACAACGCATGTATTCTTAGTCCCAAAAATGTAAAGAGTAAAAGGGAATCAAATGAACTCACGATGTTGTATTTTGTAGTAAAACTACATATTACGACATTGAACAAGTGTAAGGTTGGTCTCGGATTCACGAACCTATATCATTTGTATATATATTAATACACATAATCGTAATCGAATAAGTTTATATTTATAATTTATTAATTATATCATTTTTATATTAATACAATATATGTGTCTCATCTTTTTGTATATAAAAATATTAAATTTGCTTATGTTATATGTATTACATATAGTTTTATATAACTAATAGTTATTTTAATAATAATAATAATTATACGAGTAATAATAAAAATGATAATAATAATGTTATTACTAATTATTATTAATGGTAGTGTTAGTAATAATATTGATGATAATGATATTAATAATTAGTAATTCACTTAAACCATAATTTTATCCATAGATTTTAAATCCATAAATTTATATATATATATATATATATATACTTATAATCTTATTAAAAATATCTTTAAAAACTTTTTATTTTCATAATCATAATATTTTTAATAATAATGATATTGATATTACTAATAATAATAATTCTAAAGTTTTTAATAAAAATACTTTTATTGATATTAATACGGATAACAATAATAATAATAACAATATTAATGATAATATAGTAACAATAATCTTAGTCATAATAATAATAATACTTATTCTATTAAAAATAACTAAGTTAATAATAATAATTAGAAAAATGATGATAATAACATTAAATAATAATAATACTAATAATAATGAATATAGCAATAAAAATAACAATCATAATTATAATAATAACATTTAATAATAATAATAATAATAATAATAATAATAATAATAATAATAATAATAATAATAATAACAATAACAATTAATAATAATAATAATAATAATAATAATAATAATAATAATAATAAATAAATAAATAAATAAATAAGATAGACTACCTTTAAAGCTTAAAAAAAACTGCCATGAACCAGGCTTGAACCCGAGACCTCTCGCTAACCCAACAACAAACCCAACCATCCTGCTGTTTCTGCTTTTTTGAATTTATTTATGTCCCAAATATATTAACTCGATTATTTAACTGTGCTTTCTTCTTCAATAAACCTTAATCTACCAGAGACCCATTAAATAATCATGTTAGCAATACAAAATTTGGTTTAGGATTTAGAATTGAAATCGAATTAATCTGCTGTAGGTTATATCGATTGACAGGAAAATTAAATTTAAACAGAAGCAGCAGTACATGCTCGATAATGAAGAAAATGAACTCAAATTTTGATTTTAAATTTAAGAATGTTTCACATTATAATTACAACATGAAACGTGTTTTAAATCATAAATAGAAGCTTTGTGAATCCTCAATTTTAACAGAAACAACAACAAGAATTCGAATTTCATGAAGAACAATGAGTTGACTTTTTAAGTTTAAAACTTTGACTCGCAAATTCAAATTCATTTTGAGGAATTGAATCATGAAATTTTGCAGAAAGATCATTTAGAGTAATCCTAACAAAACTACATTAATACATTTTGAAATAAATTTCAAATTCGAGCTTTTCAAGAATTTAAAACGTGAACAGAGCAGTATCTGTTCTTCCTTTTTTTTAAATCGATCAAATTACAGGCTTTAAATGATTTTGTGTGATTGCTAAAGGTAGTAGTAGGTCGAATGGTTTACATATCAGCTGAATGGATCAATTATATAGGAAACGTGGTTCTAAACTTCTCAATCAGACAAAATAGAACAGAATTTAGAAAAAAAATACAAATCGAATCAAATTGATATCTGATTTGTACTAATGATAATGATATGAAACGGTTTGGAGATAGGAATCTTCAATCTAATACAATATGATAAGAACGTGAAACAGATTCTGATTTCCAGTTTATATATACGATTTTATTTATAAAACTTAATTTTAATAAAACTAATTCTATTATTATTAAATAATAAAAATACTTATTATTATTCATAATAATAACATAATAATAATATTAATAATAATTATCCTAATAATAACAATTTTTAGAAAAATAACACTAATATTTATAATAATGTTCTTAATGATATTATTAATAATAATATTAATAATTGTATTTTTGATATATAATAATAACACTATCAATAATTATCTTTATAATATTAATACTGATTTCCTAACATGTATCTGTATATAATGGCGTATATATATATATATATATATATATATATATGTGTGTGTGTGTGTGTTTATATATCTTTTATATTTATATATATTTTTTCATAGGTTATAATTAATCTAATAAATATAACTATAATAATAATACTCTTAAGAATAATAATAATACAAATTTATAATAATATAATAGTAATAATAATATTACTAATGATAATGAAAATAACTACTATAAAATGTATACCATAATATTGTTAATAATGATAATACTAATAATACCAATATTATTAATAATAACAATGATATTAATAATAATAATACTATATCAATCTATATATTACATGTTCTTATCTTTAGATTATTAATAACACTAATGTTGGTATTAATATTAGAAATAGTACAATAAAATTATATTTATACTTGTGTTATATATATGTATCATTACTTATGTAATATAATATATATTATATATTAACTTTTATTGAATAATTATTATCTATACATTCAAAATATATTGCAAAATATATATAGTTTCATTTTTAATAATAACTTTTTATCTTGTATAATATTTTACATAATTAACTCAATTGATTAAGTTGTATTTTATTATTTCAATTTATTATTATATATATATATATATATATATATATATATATATATATATATATATATATATATATATATATATATATATATATATATATATATATATATATATATATATATATATATATCAGGTTACAACACTCGTTCGTGAATCGTAGGGAATAGTCAAAGGTTAAATAACTTCATGTAAATAGTTCAAAAATTTTGAGACTCAACTTTACAGACTTTGCTTATCGTGTCAAAAACGTTCAAATATTAAGTTTAAATTTGGTCGAAAATTTTCGGGTCGTCACAGTACCTACCCGTTAAAGAAATTTTGTCCCGAAATTTGATTGGGATCGTCATGGCTGACAATAAGTATAGTTTAATGATGCATACGAGCTGAAAATTAGAGTTTTATCATCATTGAGTAATATAGATAAAACAATTTAATTTTGTGAAGAGTACGAGTGAAGCTTTCACAAAAGAGTGAAATGAGAATTAAAGATTCAACTTAACCTACGACGTAGTCACGGTTGATTCAAGGAATTTAGAGGAAATCTTCTTAATAAGATTTGGTTCTTTGGTAATTAAGGAAATTATGATCTTCTTTGATTAAATACAATAATATGTTTCGATTGCTCTGTCGGATATTTCACTATAAATCCACTCCCTTCGTTTCCTTTTTTCCACAACTCACACCTTTTATTCTTTCCCTCTCATTTCATACTTTAAAGCATTCGTCAATATGCTTCATCTAGTTCTGATTCATGATATACTCCTAACTTTCATATCTGTCATCCTTCTTTTTTTCATCTACCACCAGAGGATTTTATTTACTTTTACTATTACCTTCAGGTTATAGTGTTTTTAATTCTCCCGAGTCTTTATGTTGCAATACGTATTGGTATACATGGTTTGAAATTTCTGGGTTGTTGTTGGGTTTTATATCTTCCCTTATATTTTGGAGTCCCTGCTTTTGTCTTTCTATAATCATTGACATCCACAGTTAATGCTCCCTCCTATTTACTGCGATTTATACTCCCAATTCTATTTCGAAGCTTCATGCTTTTATTTTCTCTTCTTCCCATTAAGTACAGTAAATAATGGTCCAGAATTCATAGATATGAAATTTAGAATGAACATAACTAATGTTCTGAGAGAGGAATTGTAATAGCACGATCTTGATTGGTTAAATTACCAGAATTCAAGAGAAAAGATAGAACTATCAGGAAGATATGTTCTCAATATGTTTGGAGATTAGGTAGAATGTAAGAGTCATGTAACATGGCACATGATGACGGTATGGTCTGTGAATCATCACGTTCCATTAGAAACTCAGCATGACTTACTGTAATATAATCACGTTGATCAAGTGTCATTATATTATACTAACTCATGCTTCAGTTCCCAACACTACTTCAAAAACATTCATACTTTAAACTCGAAGGTTTCAAAATTTAGAAACTAAAATAGTTTCTTTTATGATATAACACAGATAGCGCGAAGAGATAAATAATCTCATATGAGAATAGTTATGAATGAATCTCCAGAAATATCTAGGATATTTATAATGAAAGATACGATAATATCTTAGAATTTTTAAATATCTAAAATCAGAGGATGATGAAGAATATTGTCCGTAAGGGCTAAGAGTAAGGAGCAAGATATTTGCTAAAGACTTCAGCATACACTGAATCATTTGGATTCTTTGAAGGCAGATTTAGTCTTTGTGATTTATTCACAGCCTCCTTCATGGTTTGCTTAATCCGTTTTCCAGTTCTAAATTTTCTGAGCTTTGCCAACACACTTATTCTTTATCTTTATACCTTCGACTGTTAAGGTCGTGTATAGTTTTTGCTGCTTCATTCAGCTTTTTTAGAAATCAGAAAACTGATTCATAGGCTAAAGCGCTTTTCAGAAATTCAGAATTGAAGTTCGTAAATCCGGGAGACAGAGGATACATATATATATATATATATATATATATATATATATATATATATATATATATATGTATATATATATATATATATGTATATATATATATATATGTATATATATATATATATATGTATATATATATATATATATGTATATATATATATATATATATGTATATATATATATATGTATATATATATATATATATGTATATATATATATATATATATATATATATATATATATATATATATATATATAATTATTGTCGTAGAATCGCTGAGAAATTCGAGATTATCGATTGATGCCTCTCGGTATTTGGAATGGTAATTATCGTTACAAGATGCCGATGAGTTCATGATAAGACTTCAATAGATAAATATAGTGATTTGTTAGAGAGATTTAAGCCAAGGAGCAACGAGATTGCTGGTACGTCTGCTGGTAATATGGTAGAATATAAAAGGTTCCCCGGTAACAATAAAAGAGCACCATATATATCAAGGTTATAATAAGGTTGTTTCGAACAAAAAGTCGAAGTTGACTTGCTGGAGCTGTGACAAAACTGGCTATCTCGAACAGGAGTTGCAAAGTTATTTTCGATAATAATAACGCTAAAGGAATTAGCACAGCTACGTGTTAAACGTTTACTCAGTTTTCGAGAGTTTTTCCGGTGCATAACTGTATGCATAAATCTTTCCTTCAATAGATGAAGTGATGTTGGTTCATCCTCTCGATTGAGGTGTTTTCAAGAATCATGAAAGGTTTTAATGCAGATTGTAATCGTCAAGATACAAATGAGGTTTAAGATGAAATCAAGTGGCAAACTTGAAGAAATGTTTAGTTTCATATGTTATAATTAATATTTTAATTCATTTTAATTGTCCAATATTAGTAGTCCACAGTTAGTAGTCCACAGTTAGTAGTTCAATAATTCATATATAGTTTAATATATAATATTCGAATTAATTAATACGTATCGTGACCCATTGTATACATGTATCAGACTCGATCACAACCCATGGTATATATATTATTTTAGAATCAACCTCGACCCATTATATGCTAACTCGAACATTACCGCATATAGTGTCTTATGGGTTATTCAAAATAATATATATAGATGATGTCAATATGATATGTCAAAACATTGTATACGTGTCCCGATTTATCCGACGATATTTAAAGTGCGTAAAATAAATAACAGAAATTAAATGACGAAAAATAAAATTGCGAGAATTAAAATTGCGATAAATAAATGTAATAAGGAATTAACAGTTAGCTAGGAACAGTTAGCTAGGATTTTGTTAGCGTGGATTCTTAACAAAATTTCTCATAGTTAATTTGTTTGTTTCTAATAAATTTTATTTTGTCCAATGTTTTCTTCATTATGCCACTTGTTGGATTCTGATAGGTCAAAATCCAAATATGAAATTGAATGAAAATGGTTATTCTGCGATGAATGGACACGTATATCTGTGGATGTAAGTAGGATAGTAAATGACTGTTGAATCAGATTGGAAGAATGTACAGTGTAACTTATTAATGTGAAATCTAAATATTTCTCGGGTATTACCTACCCGTTAAAATATTCTCATCATTAACAGTTTGTACAAAAGAATTTTCAATTACAATCTTTATGAAAATATATATACATATATATTTTCTTCAGATGTAATCATGGATTTAATGAGTTAATATGATATTAATCTAATTTGATTTTCGTTTGGAACTAGAATGAATAATCTCTAACACTTTTGAGATTACATAATCGCCGCCTAATATTTCTTCAATGAAGTTATAAATCAATACTTCAACGTTGATTTTTATTAGTACTCCTTGGTATCTATGGTGCGTACGACGTTGATGCTCGTGGGACAGATTGTGAAGTTGAGGTTTGCGGTGCGGATGTGGTTGTTGGTGGTATTAATGTTGATGTTGGTGGTGTTGTCGATGTTGCTTGTGATTCTTGCAAATTGTGCATCACATTCTCCAAAGTCACTACTCGAGCGCGAAGCTCGTTGACTTCTTCTATTACTCCGGGATGATTGGCGGTTGGAACAAGCGGATGAATAAGGTTGAGAATTTGGGATATCATATAATCGTTGTGAGATACCCTGGCAATGAGGGTGAATATCGTGTTTCGGACAGGTTTACCGGTAAGTGCTTCAGGTTCTTCACCAAGAGGGAAATGTGGTGGATGGAAGGGATCGCCTTCTTCTTGTCTCCAATGATTAAGTAGACTATGAACCCATCCCCAATTCATCCAGAATAGATGATGGATAATTGGTTGATCCATTTCGGTAACACTGCTTTCGGAGCTCGAGTGAAACTCCATATCGGAATCCGAGGGACTTGAATTAGTGGCGAGTTCCATTTCGTACGATTGAATAAGGATTTTTCGATATGAAATGATTTTCGGCTATCAGATGGTATTCTAATTATATAGAATATATATATATAGAGAGAGAGAGAGAGAGAACAAAAGATTTCGTAGATTACGAAGGAATTTGTAGAATATGTCAGGCAAAGTTTACAGTAACAGATACGCTAAGATAAGAATTAGTAGATACGCTAAGATATGAATTTTGTCTATACACTATTCATGCCATCAATGCAGTAAGATGTGTCTAGACTAAGAATGATAAGCAGGTAATTTCCTAAGGATGATAAGCAGATGATTTTCGACTAGAAATGATAAGCAAAACTTTTGACATGCAGACACGGTCGAAGTCCAGACTTACTAATGCATCTTAATAACTATCCGTTAGACACACTAATGCAAGAGCTGGTTCGCTAAGACCACCACTCTGATACCAATTGAAATGCCTCGTTCATATCAATTATAAACGTTACATAATAATTAATTTCATTGCGAGGTATTTGACCTCTAAATGATACATTTTTTACAAACATTGCATTCGTTTTTAAAAGACAAACTTTCATTTCATCGAAAGTTGACAGGCATGCATACCATTTCATAATATATCCAAACTATAAATGACTTAATAATAATCTTGTTGAACTCAATGACTCGAATGCAACGTCTTTTGAAATATGTCATGAATGACTCCAAGTAATATCTCTAAAATGAGCAAATGCACAGCGGAAGATTTCTTTAATACCTGAGAATAAACATGCTTAAAAGTGTCAACCAAAAGGTTGGTGAGTTCATAGGTTTATCATAAACAATAAAATTTCATAATTTTGATAGACCACAAGATTTAAATGTGCATGGTACAAATGGGCCCGAATCCTACACCCACCTGTAATGTACATGCGATTTCCTTTAAATACAGTACACATATCTCGTGTACGAAATCATTTTTCAAAATGTTTAATAACCGTACACATATCTCGTGTACAAAATATCATACACATAACCTGTGTATAAAAATCATTCTCTCGATATATAACATTCACTTTGCTTTCTTTGCTTGGCAACCGACCTTAACATTTAATGCGCATTATAAATATCCCCAAAATAAACAGAACTTTCAGTCTGTAATAAATATATAAACCTCGAAGTAATAAACACCACGCCCACTAGCTCTTCCGTCTAGTGAACATTCTAGGTGGGGGTGTTAAACCCGGTAGCTACCTTTAGGATTCGCGTGAATTAGGGGTCATACCCGTTTCCTAATTCTTAGGTTACCAAGCTATAATAATCAGGGGAAAATATTCACATCAATTAGTGGCAATTATAACGTCCAACTAATTCAGATATAATAATCAACAGAACCTTTCGTCTGTATATTAATTCATTCAAGGAATGTTTTGCTTGTGTCTATCTCGTCAAACATTTATAAAAGCATTTCATGTATACTCAGTCCAAAAATATAGATTGCAAAAGCACTTAATAAAATAGTTATAAAAACAACGCATGTATTCTCAGTCTCAAAAATGTAAAGAGTAAAAGGGAATCAAATGAACTCACGATGTTGTATTTTGTAGTAAAAATACATATGTCGACATTGAACAAGTGTAAGGTTGGTCTCGGATTCACGAACCTATATCATTTTTATATATATTAATACACATAATCGTAATCGAATAACTTTATTACATCGAAAGTTGACGGCATGCATACCATTTCATAATATATCCAACTATAATTGACTTAATAATAATCTTGATGAACTCAACGACTCGAATGCAACGTCTTTTGAAATATGTCATGAATGAATCCAAGTAATATCTCTAAAATGAGCAAATGCACAGCGGAAGATTTCTTTCATACCTGAGAATAAACATGCTTTCAAATGTCAACCAACAGGTTGGTGAGTTCATTAGTTTATCATATTCGATCATTTCCATAATTTTAATACACCACAAGATTTCATTTTCATAGTTAACTGCAGGAACACTCATCTGCAAAAAATATTCGAGTCAAGCCAACGAGTCAAACCAACTGGACCTTCGGTGCCATTAAACGAGTGTGGTTCACAACTCAAGAAAGTCTTGTACGTACACCTTACTTTTCCATTGTTTTGAGTATTAGTCGCATCTTGGTTTCGCTGATTCGTAGCGTTCACATTGTTACTATTGGTTCCATTACGGAGTTCTGCCACGGCCTCGGTCAATCCTTCGGAGATCCACCGACGAACATCAGCTTGGGAAACTGGCTTAGGAGGCATTATCTTTCTGGTCAAGATAACACATTCGGTTAGTGTCAATGAAATCGACATATAAAATATACTAGTAACGGAACGATGCATAGTAACTAATATTAAATCATAGCGATTTTAGTACTAATAATAAGTAATAGAAATACATAGCGTGTAGTAGTAGCAGTAGTAAGGGCAATGTACACTAGTAACATTATCACTAATTAGCAGTAGAAGTAGCAATACCAAGCATAAATCGTCATTAATAAACCAACACTTAAAGAAATAAACTTTTCGTTCAAAAATCATGCATAACCAATGAAAGTAACATATTTCTCATGTCATAAGAAAAATCACATAAGTAAAGCCACATCTAACAATGTATGCGCCAACATCATATAATAAACAATAATAATCAAATAATGTTTAATAGCGTGGAACAAGTCTAGTCAAGCGATCTCTATTTGCGTTTCTGGAGCTCCTTTAACAAGTACTCGACCATCTTCTCCAAATTCTCGACTCGCAAAGTGAGGTCACTAGGGTTGTTGTCATTAGCAGCAGCAGTAGAGGTACTAGGTTTAGAAGTAGATGTAGAGGCATCATAGGGATGGTAACATCGACACATCTTTAGTGACTGATTATCGTAGCGAAAACTCTTACAAAATGGGTTGTTTCATCGAGCAGGTCCTTTCGGTATCCTACGGTGGCCTCTCGGTCCATAGGGATTAACATAGTTGGGTTTAACAACAGGTGACTGGGGTGAATCGGGTACATCAAGTTCGGATTCGGATTCGGGTTCCGATTCTTCCTCGGAATCCTCTGCCGGTTCCTTTCCTTTAGGCTCATTCTCATGCTCGGTTTCCATCTCGGGTTTCGATTCAGTATCATCCACAAACTCGAGTATCATATTTCCTTGCGCTTGCACGGTTTCCTCGGATTCCATGTCGGAGTCGGTAAGAATATTAGGATTGGAAGAAGTCATCTAGCACTCAAATAAAACACAAAGTTATTTCATCAAGTAATCATGTCATTATAGAAATCAAGTAAGATAATAACTAACGTAACTAGGGTTCATATAACTTAGCAAGTCTAGGGTTACAGTCAAGACTCATTAGATGTCTTAACGTTCGACTCTCTAATGCAGCCTAGTCCTAGGTAACCGATCTGCTCTGATACCAAATGTAATACCCCGTCAGAATCCACTAACTGCGTATTAACTCCTGGTCCCACATTTTAGCGGTCACGCCCTCTATATGAGACGTTTCCAAAAAGTATTCGCATTAATCATTAAAACAAAGTCATTTATTAAAGAAAATGTAACTGGAAACATTTAACGTCAATGACTAATGTAAATGAACCTCAAACATCTTAAAAGAAAACGGTTTAAATGCGAATATTTGTTCTTGAAATGAAAATGATAAACATGCTGGACGTCGTCCAGTTCTAGCAGCAAACAGCATATAACTTCAATTAAGCGGAAGCATTAGCTCTAAGTACCTGAGATGAAACATGCAAAACATCAACGAAAAACGTTGAGTGAATCTACAGGTTTAGTAAATCATTTCTTAAGTTAGGCCACAAGATTTTTCTTAGAAAACATCATAGGAAAAGTATACATTATCATGAGCACTCGATTATAAAGCTTTAACCTTTGTGTGAGCCGAGTACACGTCTTTAGTTTACCCTATACTGGCGATACACCGATCAAGTGTACGAGTAACAACTATATAAGCACCTGTTTAACGTTGCGGTGAGGTTTGTCAAACCTAACGGTACCGTCCCTATAAAGTCGAGCTTACAAATTAACTAATATAATCAAGCTAAGGGATTTTTGATCTGAACTCATATGTATATTCTTAGTAAGTTACTTGTGCCAAACACGTAAAACATTTGTAAAAAGCATGCATCTCATCCCTGTAAAAACATAGTAGCGACTGTAGACTCACCTTAGCAAAAGCACTCGTAAAGATCTTAGCAAATCGTACTGTTGTCGAAACTCTCGACTGAACAACGCAACTTAATCAAGTAAATCATCTTAAGTATACACTAATAGGTCAAACTTCGTCAACCCATAGTGTACGCAAAGTCCTAGTGCTCAGACTGACTCAACGAATAAGTAAAAGTCAACTAATCCAAGCAAGTCAACAAAAGTCAACCCTAAAGTCAACTCAGTCAAAGTGGTCAACTAAATTCAAACATCTCAGTAGGTCATGTAAACATGGTCAACAAGTCAAACCTAGGTCAAGTATCACTTTACAAGTCATAATTAAGCATATTGCACATTTGCACCTTAAAGCACGTCTTAGAAATTCGTACATCGTAGAAAGATCCTACTATAGCTCATAGCACATAAATCATTAATTCATGAACAACTCCGGATCTTAACTACACTAAAAATCAATTCCAAAAAGTCCAGCCAAAGCCTCATACGATAATTAAAAGTCCAATATCAGAAAGGATCAATTCATAGTTCATCACAGAAATTTCTGCCCGCGCGTCAGTTTTTAAAATTTTTTCATAAAATATAGAAAATAGATTTTGACGAACGGACAATTGGTGTCATCTCAAAATATCTCAAAGTTTTAGTGATAAAATAATCAGAAGCATTGCTTTAGCTAATTTGTACAGTTTTGCAAAACATTACAGACTCATCATTTTTTGACCATCAATCGGATACATCACATAGATAAGCATATATCTCATGGAAAATCACGTTTTCGCAAGTTTGCATACAAATGACACATGTCAAGGAACACTTAATCTAATATATTCCAGAATATCAAGGTCTAAATCAATTCCTAGTTCACTCTAGAAATTTTTATGTAACTTTGAAAAACGATTCAGCTCTCTTTAAAAATCAAATCTTCGTTTTGACATAACGGGAGCATTACATAACCTTTTGACGCAAATCTTAAGTCTAAATTGCATAACTTTTCACAAGGAATACATTAGTATACTTTATATAAGCCAAAACACATAGCATGCAACTCATAAAATTCGAATATCATGCAAACCCTAACGAAAACTTCGATTAAGCATATCTTAAGCATACGATAACGAAATCACGCAAAATCGGAGTCTAAAATTAATAACTTTTCGATATATTTCTAATTAAACATATTAAAAAATCAGATCTCATGTCAATTAAATCAGATCATCAATAAACAAATTCTTTTTTCGAACATACAACATTAATTACGCAATCAATCAACAATTAACAACATCAATCACCATTAATTGAGCACTAGACTTGATTACACTATGTAATTGAACAAAAAACTGAATTAATGAAATTAGGGTTACTAGTTATACCTCAAACGATTAAATTGAACACACTAACGCGTAGAGAACGACACAAGAAACAATCTTTATGCACAACACTTAAGCTAATTGCAACTTGTTGATGGTGTTCTAGCGATGGTGATGGCCGATGGTTCCAAGGGGGAGAGGGGAGAAGAAATTCGACCAAGAAAAATAAGAATGAGGGCTCCTCAATTGACTTAGCCTTTTATATATCGGGTTAGGGCCTCAAACTAAATCATTAAATTCCAATACTAGCAAGCAAGAGCCCAAATTAAAAACATAAAGGGTGGTGATGGTGGGTTCGGCCGAATGGCCTTATTATGGGGTCTCGGGCTCAGTTTTCGTTAATTACTCATGCGCGCGTGGTCCGTTTCGAGTGCCGTTAACCGTACCGGGTCTCCGGAACTTTAACTAGTCGTTGAAACGCAATCACCGAGTTTAATTCATTAAATAAATAATAAATTAAAAATAATTTTCTTAAATTATCGTAAATAATTATTGTGTCGTCTTTCTGAGTTCCGTAAATTGAAAAGCTTTCTAGACGATAAACTTAATCGTAACGTTTTCTAGTTATTTCGCTAACCAAAATAAGTTCGTAAATTAATATAACATAATAATTCAATCATTTCTCTAATAAGTATGTATTTAATTCAATTAAACACACAAATCTAAGTAACCACCGTTAAATACTTAACGGACAATTAACGATAGTAAACGGAAAAAGTCGGGTTGTTACAGGAAATTTCCGGGTCGTCACATCAGGATCACAAATTCTTCTATAAATTGGCCAGTTTCTGCTCGAGTAAACACACACCAATTCAATCGATCTCTCTCTATAATATATATATATATATATATATATATATATATATATATATATATATATATATATATATATATATATATATATATATATATATATTAGTTTAGTTTTATATTAGTTAGTTTGGGTAATGTAACGGTTATTTTACGTGTTTTAAAGTCGAGGTTCTGTCCGTGTAAAGCTACGCGATAAATAATCATTGTAAGTTATGTTCTTCCTTTTTAAATTAATGCCTCGAAACTAAGTTATTATTATGCTTGTTTGAGCCGAAGTAATCGTGATGTTGGACTAAATATTAAGACGGGGTTATTGGACTTTGGACCATAATTGGGGTTCGGACAAAAGACCGACACTTGTGAAAATTGGACTATGGGTTATTAATGGACTTTATATTTGATTAATATAGAGATTTACAATTTGACAAATTTATAAATAGCCACATACGCTCGATCGGGTACGGTGAGCGGGATATTTATAAATACTAATAATTGTTCATTTGATCAGAGACGGGGATGAATTAATAGTCAATGGACTCATTAAAACAGGGGTGGATTACATACAATGGTAATTGATGTAATTGTTAACAAAGTATTAAAACCATGGATTACACGCAGTCGATAAACTGGTGTAATTATTAACAAAGTATTAAAACCTTGTTACAGTTTAAATCCCTAATTAGTTGGAATATTTGACTTCGGGAATAAGGTTAATTTAACGGGGACACTCACACTTTATAATTATGACAGATGAAAATAATCCAGGACAAAGGACAATTAACCCAGGGTAATAAATTAAAATCAAAACATCATGATTACGGAAGTTTAAATAAGCATAATACTTTTATTTTATTTCTTATCGCATTTTAATTATCGAAACTTTAAATATCGTCATTTATTTTTATTTTAGTTGTTTTTAGTTGTTTTTATATTTTGCATTAGGTTTTAATTGTAACTTAAGTTTTAAAATCGACAAACCGGTCATTAAATGATAAACCCTCTTTTATATATTATTATTACTATATATAATTAGTTGTTTAAAAATATAGTGTAAAATAAGTCATCTCCCTGTGGAACGAATCCCTGTGGAACGAACCGGACTTACTAAAAACTATACTACTCTACGATTAGGTACACTGCCTATAGTGTTGTAGTAGAGTTTAGGTATATCCCATCTATGTAAATAATAAAAACTTGTGCAATATTTAATCGTATTTTGTAGTAAAAATAATAGTATTTCACGTACCACCGCTGCATCATCAAGTTTTTGGCGCCGCTGCCGGGGACACGCGAAACGCCATATTTTTAATCTATATTTGTAAAAATATAATTATATATATGTTTTTATAAAAAAAAATAAATAAAAAAATATATATTTCGTACAGCATAGTATCATTCAAATTTTGTAAGGTGCAATTTCAGTTTTACACAAGCAATTTCGGATTTGAACCTGCAATTTCAGAATTTACACATGCAATTTCGGATTTCAACAGGCAATTTCAGATTTTAAACAAGCAATTCCAGTTTTAAACGCGCAATTTCAGATTTTCAACACGCAATTTCGGTTTTTGAACACGCAATTTCTGTTTGGAACATGCAATTTCGGATTTTACACACGCAATTTCGGTTCTGAACACGCAATTTCGGATTTTCAACATGCAATTTCGGATTTTTGACACGAAATTTCAGATTTTCAACACGCTTCGGTTTTGAACATGCAATTCCAAATTTTAAAATAAAAAAAATTCTAAAAAAAAAAAGAAAAAAATATATTTTCTAAGATTTTGTTTAAAATATATAAAATTATAAGTGTTTTATTTTTTTTCATATAAGTTTATTTTATTTTCCATATTTATATACATATAAAAAAAAGATAAAATTTCATTCCTCGTCCCTGAACTTTACATCAAATTTGACTCCATATCCTTTTTCTTTTTTTTTTTGTGCATTCCTCGTCCCTAATGTATCACAATTCTACATCTCTCGTCCTCCCATCTAGATTCTGTCAATTTCAGCCGTTTGTTCAGTCATGTGCAAAGCATGTGAGGGTAATTTGGTCTTTTTATTATATTTCTTTTTTTTATTATTATTTAGCTTATTTTTTCACCATCATCCTCATCCTCATCCTCTCATCTTCATCATTCCCAAATTAAAAACCCTAACTTTATACTTTTATAAAATCAACAAATTAAATTATAAATGTATACAAAAAAGTTTCACCTTCACAAATTCTAGCAAATGGGTACTACCCAATTGGGGCTACAGGTTTCCATAGGTTCTTCATCCAATTTTCACCAAAATTTCAAAATCATCAAATTAGTACCAATAACCGATTGTAAGCTCTTATAGGACCTCCGATTAGCATGATTTGTTAAGGATTCATTAGCCATAACTTCAATAAATTCTGACATAAAGTCATGAACAGAGGCGTATCAAAGCATATGAACTTGAAGATTGAAATTGTGATTTTGAACCTTTTAGATCGTGAAACCTAAATAAAAAGTGCTGCAAATCCATTACTGAAGCTTCGAAAATCATCCTTATACTCTGAAATAGCATCTATGAGTCAAATTCGATCTATAAAATTTCGGTTGACTTTGTAAAGCGATGCTTTGACTCCGAAATTCATCATCAAGGTTCAAAATCACATGCTTTGTTGATTTTATAAAAAGGTAAAATATGATAATTGCGACAATATACTTGTACATAGCTAAAACAATATGGCTCTTGTAACTGACCCAGAAAACACAGAAGTTGTGGTTTTTGGAAGATGGGTTTGTAATTTGAGAAACTATATTGGGACATAAGTTTGACAAGTCAAGCACCAAAAAAATTTACTTATTTTTGACTAGGTAGTATAAAAATACATCTGATTGTACAACTTTGAAAAAAAATTGGTGACAGCGTATTACGAGTCACAGTAAATAACTTATTAGGGATTTGCAATAAAGGGTACCAGAGTCAAATTCCCAAAAGTGATGATCAAAAAATTGCACGTTGACTTTATTGATTTGTTGATTTTATAAAAGTATAAAATAAAATTAGGGTTTTTAATTTGGGAATGATGAAGATGAGAGGATAAGGATGATGGGGAAAAGATAAGTTAAATAATAAAGAAAAGAAATATAATAAAAAGACCAAATTACCCTCACATGCTTTGCACATGACTGAACAAACGGCTGAAATTGACAGAATCTATACGGGAGGACGAGGGATGTAGAATTGTGATACATTAGGGACGAAGAATGCACAAAAAAAAAGAATATGGAGTCAAATTTGATGTAAAGTTCAGGGACGAGGAATGAAATTTTGTCTAAAAAAAATCGAACCAGTTTGAACCTGAAATAAAATCTGAGCCTGCATTACTCAGCGATCGCGAAGCGATATAGGTATAAAATCTCGCGATCGCGGAGGTGTACCTGACTGGTCTGATCCTTGCATTTAATGTCGAATTTGGGTTTTAATTAATTATTATTATTATTAATATTTAACCTAATTAGGGTTTTTATTAATTAATATATTTAAATCTAGTTTTAATATATTTAGTAATATTAAGTTTTATATTATTATTAATTATATAGATTAATATTTTTATATAATAATATATAAAAATAATATTATATTTTTTATATTTAATTTTTATCATTTTCTTGTATAATTTTCTTTAAAATTTTAGACGCTACATTTTTTTTTTTTTAGTTTTTCAACTTTAGCTTTTCGTCAAGTTTTTATATTTTGTACAAGCGATTAAATTAATAGACGCCAATTTTCTGGTTCGTAGTAATAGTTGGATTTTTTAGTGGCGAGTTGTGGATTTTCGATTTAAAAGGTCCTGGCTACCTGCTACATCTATTGGCTATTCGAAACGTGGGCAAAAGCAGAAAATTCTATTAATTTGATAACTTATATAATTTTTGGATTTATAACTAATATAATAATTAGTAAATACACCACATTGTAGCTAAAATTTGATAATAAGCGTATTATGGAAAATCTCGAAAATATTTTGAAAACTCTTTCTGAAATCCGAAATCAATTATATCAATACTCTCAGACGAGTATTGATGACAATTCGTTCGGTCAATCTTGGATCAGGAATGACGAAACAATATCTGGTTGTGAAATCTGTGGAGATTATCATTCAATATGGGAATGTTATTATTACGTTCCTATAGAAAATTATGCGCCCAGAGAACCTGAATGGAATGATTATGAGAAATACAATTCAAATTGGGATTATTCCCAAGAATATATCCAAACTCAACAACTAGAGGACGAGAAAAATTATGTGTCTGAAATTTTTTTAGATTATATGAAAATCAAACTCGAAGAATTTGACGCTCAAAATGAACAGATAAGAGAGTTTGCAAATTGGCAGGCTGAAACTCTATCAGACTACACACCTGTTGATCTTAAGAGTCATGTACAAGAAAATATCATATCATCGAATTTTGTTGAATTCGAGAGCTGCGAAATCACCAATTATCCCGATGATACTTTTTATTCAGTTTTACCAATTTCACAACATATCGACGCATTAGCCTCTACCGACGAAATCATCGATCCATCAATGAATGAAGAAGAAGTAAGGGTGACAAATTGGTACTCTTGGGAAAACGACAACGTTGAAAATTTTACCCCCGAGACCAAAGTGGTGGGACCGATAAGAACCGTTAATGAAGAAGAATTTGCTTCGATCTCAAAATTCACCATTCCACAACCTTCCAACCCAATATTCTCAATAGACGAGTCATGTATCGAAGATGAACTACGAGCTGTAATAGAAATTGACATCTCAAATTTTAGCCAACTGGGTAATAGAGGTGAAAACTTTGATCCCGAGAATGAACGGAAGGAAATGTTAGGAATTGTCCACCCTAAAGAACTATGTATGTCAGTGTATGACGATCCATTTGACCAAGAACCAGAAAAGAGACATATCCATTTACTAAAAGCTACACTTAAAAAAGAATTAAGTAGGGACGATCGGGTGGGTCTAAACTTTAAACCCATTGATATATTATACACCACCCGAGATGTAAATAACAGGCTCACAATTTTAATTCGTGGAACTTATTCTACCGACTTCACATGTCGTCAGCTAAGTGTGGGGAAGTCTAACCCCACTTAACGTTAAATTCGGGGTTCCGGTTAGTGCATAACTCGTTAATGAACATGCATGATAAGTTAGGGTAAAATACGCTTTTTCAAAAATTAGAAAATAGTTCAGAAAAGCAACCATTTTTTAAGATAAACATGTGTGATAAAACAATAAAAGGAATGAACGACGAGGCGCGCCATCTATCATTCGACGAGCTTTGTAATTACAAACTTGGTATTTTTAATCACTTTTCTACACTAATCACCCTCATCAATTTATAATTATAGTCTAATTTCATGCAAATGAGGGCATTGCATGATTTCAAGTGTGGGGAAGGGTTATAAATTCTCTCGGGTTTATACATGGTTTATTTTCTAAATTTTATGAAAATTTGAAAAAATTTCAAATAAATGAATTCAAAATCATGTTTATATATATTTATGAACGATAAAACTAGGTGTTAACGCCGAAATTATTGTAACCCTAAAAAGAGGACATAAATTGAGAAACAACTAAAACGCTTGAATTTATTTATTAGAAATAAAGATACGCATGAAAAAAAGCCAAGTGTGGGGATAACGTACCAAGTTATTCAATTAAAAACTATCTATCACATGTTTGTGCGAAGTTATTGCAGGTGCTTTTGTTTTGGACTAAATTAACTGTTTTATCCGGTTTATTGAAATACATTTGAAAGAAAAGATGGATCTACACGATGAATCAATTCCATCATTAAAATGAAGTAAAGTCTTCAGAAAAAGAAACGTGCTTCTTGATTTAGGTCATGAAGTTGTCGTCCAGACCAGTTGTAAGTCTACGAAAACCTTGAAAAGTTTTCTCGAAAATCAGCTAGAAATCCACGGACCTCAGCATCAAACAGGGTCACCAAGTAGTCAGACTTATCCTATCCATGAGAGGATCTGTCTCGTAAAATGGGGAGGGCGCCGTGCAAATTAGCTTGATAAGACTAATAAATCAGACCCCCAGAAAGGATAATCTCCTAAAAGATTAAAAATCAGCTTCTAAGCCTAATATTACTCAATCCTTGAGATTGACCTTAATGATTGAGAATTACAAACTCATGAAATTCGATGATATCTAAACTCGAGCTTGAACGAGAAAATATTTTGATCAAATTAAAACCGATTTGTTTTCTGAAAACTTATTTTCAATGCGTTCATTACCATTGAACGTAAAATCCTGAGAATTCACCGGAATTCGTTAGGTCACCTGAACCAAATCGGGTGTCAATCGTAAGAACGGTGGTTGCATAGCATGGTCAAAGACAGGACCTTGTGCCAAACCGAAAAATTATAGGGTGATCTTTACTATTTCTCCTACAAATTATAGTAATTGCATCTGACACGTTGTGGACCATGATTATCTGCATGTCATTAGACATTGCCTTAATAGTTGCTTGTTCATCGCTTTCCTTTACAACCGGACGATAGTTTACCGAAAGGTAATATACGGAGCAAGTATACTGGACGTGTGCTTTCCTAATAAAAGGTTAGCAAGTGGGTGACACAAAACCACAAGTTTTGAGCTAAAATTTTAAAATATGAAACCCACAAAACCCACAAAAATATTTTGCAAATACCGGTGAAGGGTTATTCTGGAAAACTTGTCTAGGGTAAAAGCTAGCATGAATTTTCAAAAGATCAAATGTTTTCATAAAGATTCAATTTCCTAAAAGGATCTAAATTTTTAGAGTCATGTGGGATTGTAAACCACATTGTTACTATCATTGTTTATACCGCCGTATCAAAATCACTGATGTATAAAGTGTGAGAATAAAAAAGTGATTCGAGTGAAATGTGATTTTATTTCAAGTTCTGTATTGCTTGAGGACAAGCAAAGTTCAAGTGTAGAGATATTTGAAAGTACTCCAAATGACCATATAATTAGTCGCAATATCCTTCCAATATGTAAAGTTTTTAGTTGTAATTGTTCTATTTTTAAGTTGTAATCGTTTATATTAAATAAGTGCGAAGATGGAAGATGAAAATGACGATTTGAAGACGTAAATGACCAGAAAGCTCAAACGTACAAGTTAAACTCTAAGTGGTTTAATTTATTGATGAATTACGTCTAAAGATTGCAATAGTGCAAGTTGCGGAACATAAAGTACAAGATTTCAAAGCATACGAAAAGACGTTCGAAAATCCAGAACCGAGACATAAACCGGGCGTAAACGTGCAAGTCAACGGACCTAAAATTACAAGTCAACTATGCACAAGAATATAATATAATATATATATAATTAATATAAATTATATATATTATATACAATAATATGTCGACAAACAAGAAAACAAAATAAAATGAGCTGGACCAGCTGGCCATGCGAGTGCATGAAAAATGCACTAAAACCCAATGCACTTGCATGAGCCCATGCGAGTGCATGGGAAATACACTAAAGTCTCATGTGAGTGAATGGGCTTCAGGATCACAAATTCTTCTATAAATTGGCCAGTTTCTGCTCGAGTAAACACACACCAATTCAATCGATCTCTCTCTATAATATATATATATATATATATATATATATATATATATATATATATATATATATATATATATATATATATATATATATATATATATATATATATATATATATATATATATATTAGTTTAGTTTTATATTAGCTAGTTTGGGTAATGTAACGGTTATTTTACGAGTTTTAAAGTCGAAGTTCTGTGCGTGTAAAGCTACGCGATAAATAATCATTGTAAGTTATGTTCTTCCTTTTTATATTAATGTCTCGCAACTAAGTTATTATTATGCTTGTTTGAGCCGAAGTAATCGTGACATTGGACTAAATATTAAGACGGGGTTATTGGACTTTGGACCATAATTGGGGTTTGGACAAAAGACCGACACTTGTGGAAATTGGACTATGGGTTATTAATGGACTTTATATTTGATTAATATAGAGATTTACAATTTGACATATTTATAAATAGCCACATACGCTAGATCGGGTACGGTGAGCGGGATATTTATAAATACTAATAATTGTTCATTTAATCGGAGACGGGGATGAATTAATAGTTAACGGACTCATTAAAACAGGATTGGATTATATACAGGGGTAATTGGTGTAATTGTTAACAAAGTATTAAAACCTTGGATTACACGCAGTCGATAACCTGGTGTAATTATTAGCAAAGTATTAAAACCTGGTGTAATTATTAATTAGTTGGAATATTTGACTTCGGGAATAAGGTTAATTTTACGGGGACACGCACTTTATAATTATGACCGATGAAAATAATCCAGGACAAAGGACAATTAACCCAGGGTAATAAATTTAAATCAAAACATCATGATTACGGAAGTTTAAATAAGTATAATACTTTTATTTTATTTCTTATCGCAATTTTAATTATCGAAACTTTAAATATCGTCATTTATTTTTATTTTAGTTGTTTTTAGTTGTTTTTATATTTTACATTAGGTTTTAATTGTGACTTAAGTTTTAAAATCAACAAACCGGTCATTAAACGGTAAACCCCCTTTTATATATTTTTATTACTATATATAATTAGTTGTTTAAAAATATAGTGTAAAATAAGTCGTCTCCCTGTGGAATGAATCAGACTTACAAAAAATTATACTACTCTACGATTAGGTACACTGCCTATAGTGTTGTAGCAGAGTTTAGGTATATCCCATCTATGTAAATAATAAAAACTTGTGCAATATTTCGTCGTATTTTGTAGTAAAAATAATAGTATTTCACGTACCACCGCTGCATCATCAGATCAACCTTTCCATTTAAAACAAATTTCATCTCTTGGAATTGATGTTGAGAAGAATCCCATGTCGAGTCATCCCCCTCATAACAATAGTCCATTGGTTGACCGAAAGAGACAAAATTAGATATGGAACCATTATCACAAGGTGGATCAATGGGGGCGAAATCATTCATGTAACTATCATCATAACCCCCGTCTCGATAACAGCCATCATAAGCAACACAATAACCATCCGATTCACCATTAGCTTGCCATGAACTCATACACCCATTATCATGATTACCCATGTGACCATCATTCACATACCTATAACCAGAATCAACGTTTGTGCCCAATTGTTGACCATCATTCATTACTCTTGACCATAAGAAGTCATACAAAGATTCTTAGCCTACCATGTTATACCTGTAACCTAGCTGCAATCACAATACAACCAAACCAGCGCGTAAAACTAAACAAAATAAAATAACAAAAAAATAACTTCCGCATAAACGAATTCCACGAAAGGATCGAACAACTAAGAGCTTTTAAAATCCTAAGACACACACCACTCCCCGGCAGCGGAGCCAAAAATTTGATATGCGTAAAACACACCTAATCTTATTGTAATATGATTACGAATTCGTTCACAGGGAGCAGCATTTAAGATTTTAAAGCTGATAGTTATTCTGAATATTTATGTTGTAAAATGGGAGTTTGAAAAAAACTAATAACGCGAAAATAAATAAAACAAATAACCAGATGGACGAAGCAGTGTTCACTCAGATGATTCGCCAATGACGTGGATTGTTGTCTCAATTAAAGCCGATTAAATGCTTAATAATTATAATTTAAATATCCAAACTTGACTAACTCACATTAATCGCATTCAAACAATCAAACTATACATGATTAAACTATTGTGATTCAACCTAGGTTAAACTCACGCAAAACCTTAATTACTACAATTACTTGAAGCAACTACACGAACGTGTTATCGAATTACCAATTAATCACCATTCACACTCACATGTAAATGTATATATCTCCTAAGAGTTGAAGCATAATCTGTTTATCACTAATAAACTTACGTGAACTAGATAACAAATTATGTAATTAAAGTTAAGTAACCGATTCACACAATAATAGATCTTTTTGTTGAACACAATAATTAGTAATCAATAAGATTCAGCTATTAAGATTTGATCCGGATTAAAATCACTTAAAATCCTAACTACAAAGATCACTCAATGTAATTATCACGATTATGATGCCTAATACCATTCAATTACTAATTAGTACCTTAATACAATCACTTGAAATCAAATCTCTAATCGTCTAGATCACATGAAGTGTTGAAGTACGCATTATCAAACACCTATTATCTCACAATAACAAGTTAATAACATGTATAATCGGATTAAACTAGAAAGCATGCATAACAATGGGTCTTTGACCAAATTTATTAAAACTAAATCAATCAAACATTAAATCCATGAAAATAAGAACAATCCAACAATCAAAAGCTATTACATCTGAGCAAACACTAAGGGTTTTAGCCAAACATGATCATACAATCAAACAAATAATGGAAACAATAAGAATTAATAGTTTTATCACTAAAATAGATGAAATCTATAGTACCAATGATGTTGTAATGATCCAATCTTCAATCCTAGATGAAAGCCCTTAAGATTTGGTGAAGCATGGCTTTAAAACCTCTAAAAATGACCTTTCTAGCCTCTGGATTCGTAAATAGTTCAATCCCCCAAATTTGGGGTTAAATGAGGTATTTATAAGGCTGAAACAGACCTCTAAACGACCTCGAATCGCGACCGCGATGTGCGAATCGCGACCGGGATACATTGCTGTTCGAAAAATGCCAATTTCTATCTCTGGATCGCGACCACAATCATCCCATCGCGACTGCGATGTATACATAATCTGAACAGTAGATTTAATTATTGATTACTGTAGATCTCTGAGTTACGGGCATCTGGGCTTTAGATTCACCTTTTTTCGAGTCTGTATGCTCAAGTTATGGCCAAAACGGTGGAGGCGCGCAAACCAGAGTTTGAACCTTCTTCAACATTCATCTTTTTAGCTCCAAAACTCTCGTAAACCACCAAGAATACTTCCAAAACATCACTTGAACCAAAAGGCTATAAACTTCATAAAAAGCTCATTATAACTTCAAAATATCACCAAATGAATACGAATCGAACCCGAAATAACCAAAACATTAAAACAATGACTTTGCGAACTCAAATCAACAATTTCACCCAAATAACCACAAAAGTCTTCAAGTCTTCGCAAATAAATAACAATAAAGACCCGATATTGCGATATAATATATGTATAATTTGAGCAATATCATTTACCTTAGGGATAAGAGTAATAAAGGAAGAGTTACAACCGTTGGATATGGTACCCGTTTCCCAGAACCAATTGAGTGCTTTTAGGAGGTCCTCTTTGATAATGTCCCAAAATTTTGAGTAGAATAGAAGATTGAAACCATCCGGGCCCGGGGCTTTATTTGTACCGCATCCTTTGATTGCATCAAGGACTTCCATTTCTGTGAATTGAGCCTCGAGTGAAACAGCCATATTTTTTTCCAATTTCGGTCCGTCCCAGTTGTTAAGGAACCATGCTTCTGATTTGCTTCGTGTAAAGATTCCCTGAAAATAATTAAAAGCTTCCGATTTAATATTAACAGGATTAGAATACCATACCCCTCCAATATTAACACCATGTATTTTTTTTCTGGTTTCTTCGGCAAATGCAAGAATGAAAGATTTTGCTATTTTCATCTCCTTCGAGTGCCCATTTAAATCTCGATTTTTGTTTGAGCATCTCAATTTGTGTTTTCTCTTTTTGAGAAAGTAATTCTCGATCTTTCATCCATGCATTATATTGCTCCTCCGAAAGGTTGGTGTGTTCGGCTTTTTTTTTCTCAATTGACCACGATGTTTATAATTTCTTCTATTTCCGAATTGAGTTTACCATGGGAGGTGGAGAACCATTTTTTTAGTTCGAACTTGACAAGTTTCAATTTGTCTCCAAAAATACAGTCGGGTTTGTTGCTTTTGACATTTGATGACCATGCGGTTTTGATAACATCATAGGAGTATTTTTAATTTAGCCATTCGTCAAAAACTTTAGTGGGTTTAAGACCAAAATCCACATTGCCTTCTTTTAAAAGTAACGGACAATGATCCGTGTGCTTTTTGTCCAAAACCGTAACATTAATATTTGGCCAATGGTGTAAGAATTTTTCTGAAACTAGGAATCTGTCAAGTTTACTGAACTTCCTTCCATTATCACTGATGCGCGTATAAGTTCTTCCCCCCAATGGAAAGTCCATCAGAGAGTTGTTTTTGATATTATCGTTGAAGGGTTTGGCTCTTCTCTCGCAAAATCCGGTATTCTTTCTTTCGGTTGCATATCTAACTTCATTAAAATCCCCGAAGAAAACCCACATGGCCCCATCGTATTCTAATATATTCGAAAGATCTTGCCACATTTTTCTTTTGTTAGTATCAGTCTGAGGTCCATATGTGTTTACTAGAATTACTTCAGTACCTACATTTTTCCAAAAACCTTTCACCGCAATGAAGGAATCACGTTCAACAACTCGGTTACCATTAAATAAATTTGGGTCCCAGACCGTTATTATACCGCCCGAATTACCTTTTGACTTTTTAAAGGCATATTTATATTCGTTATTTCCCCAGATCGATTCAATCCATCGTTCAGGAATTTTTTCAGCTTTCGTCTCTTGTAAAGCAATAACATTTGGTTTTTGTTTAAAGCATACTTTTTTGAACCAATTAAATTTCTTTTTATCATCTAACCCTAGACCTCTAATATTAAGTGAAAGGATAATCATTATAGAAACTAATATAGATCACGACAAGAAATAAAATTCGAGTACAAAGTACCTGAATCACGAATGGAGCGTTTTCCTTGACAGACCTAGGGTGGTTCCAACATCCTCACAATCTAATGATTTGTCAGATAGGGATTGATTGACTTTATTTTTACCGTTAGATGAAATAGAAGATGAAGTACCCTTGATTTTAACTCTTCTTCTATCCGGATTTCTGGCCTGGGATTTAGCTTTTAAAATTCTTGAGGTAGTGTTCCATCTTCTGATATTAGTCCAGAGAGAATCACTTGAAGATTTGCTGAGTGTTTTTCTCTTTTTGTTTGAGAGATCAGAATACTCAGTGTGGTTTAAAGGGTAGCGATTAGGGATTGAGTGATCAGGCTCGTTCAATTGATTTGTGAAAGATTTGAAGATAAAAGGTGAAGGGTCAATGGTCTGGGGACAAATTCAGTAGAGATAACTGGGATGGGGTTAAGAATGTTTTGGAAGCATGAATTATCAAGGCCCGGTACATCAACTGTTGGGCTTGGGTTCACATCAGCTGCTGGGCTATGGGAGCAGTTGTCGGGGTTGGCTTGGGGGATAGGATAGGTAGAAAATGGATCATGCGTTGGATTAGTAAATTTTACTTAGGCTTGGGCTTGGCCTTGTGGGTTAGGGAATTAGATGAGGGCTCTTCTGGAATAATAATGTTTACGGTAGTTGAGGTTTTATTTAATTCTAGGTTATCCTTGGGGGATAAAATGTCAATTGGGGAATTGTTTACCGAGGCAAAATCATCATCCCTCCCATCTTCAAAATTTGTGATGTTTTCGTAAAATTTTGTGCTTGATCGAGGGAATTTTTGCAATTAATATTGTTACTCGCAGTGACGGCATCCTTGGGGACTGTATTGTTGTCATTAATGTCGTGGAAATTAGTTGATGTGGCAAATGCTTTGGATTCTTCATCTTCTCCGGTGAAGATCGAGTTTTCTTTTTCCGGTGACCAACATTCTTCAACTTCTTTGTCGGATTCATCTGGATTGGTTTCGATTTCTTCATCGACATTGCTGTTGGAGTCGGTAAGGTCATTCTTTTCTTTGGCTTCCTCCATTTCGATTTCAACGATACCGTTAACATCCTCAATGACTTGGACATAGAAAATACTACTGTCATCTACTTTGGCTTGAACAGTGTCCTTTATCAAATCGCCACCCCAATGTTTGACCAGTACTTTCCATGTGATTAAATTTTGATTGCCGTTAAAGCTGCAATTGTAAACGTCATGTATTGTCCCATACCATCCAGCTATTTTCCGGAAATTCTTTTCATAACAACAATTTATGGGTACCCCTTTTATTGTGAGCCATGATAACCTTGCCGATTTAAAAATTTTATTTTCGACCCGCCTGATGTTTTTGAGCCACTCTCTGAGGACGTGATCCTTGTTATCAATGATGTTATTAACCGTATCTTCGTCCTCAAAAGTGAGACATAATTCAAGTCCGCCAAAATATTTGATGTTGAACTTGGATAAACCTTCAGAAGTGCAAAGGGTCGGGAAGTCTTCAGTCAAATCAATATTTATGATTTCCCCGATGATTGCGTTTCTAAGGATTTTTTTGTTTGTTTCTTCCGGTTCCAGGGTAACGATTCTAGGTTTGGATCAGGGATCAGATGGTTCATTAGGGGTTTGGTTTTGTTTCAAGATATCTCTGTAATTATGATCATTTGAAGGCGATTTTGAAGTGTGAGCATTAGTGGTATTTGTGTTATTGGATTTGGGGACGTTTGACTTTGGGATGTAGTATGTTTTGTTTTGGGTGTGGTTTTTGGCAGGAGTATGGGAGGTTGGATGATCGTTCTGTCGGACGTTTCTTTCTGGGATGTGTTTTCTTTCACAAGCACGGTATGCATGTAACCAGTAGCCATTAAGATAGATGGAGTTCAGTTTTTTAAGAAGGAAATCGATGTCGTGAATGCCTGAGAAACGTACGAAACCAAATCTTTTTCCATTCCTTAAAGTTTTGCCGAAAGGAACATACAAATCTGCAACTTCTCCATATCTTTTGACGAAGATAAGAAGGTCATTGTATTTCCAGCGATCACGGAAGTTGAAAAACATTATGGAAATAGGTGGGCTATGATTTGTCTGAAGCCGGTTATGAATCGGGATATTATTTGGGAAGGTGGCGTAGTTGTTTTTAGTTTGCTTGACGGTTGTATGATGTTGATTGTTGTGGCTACCGTACTTGTGAATAAATTCTCTAAATCTTTGATTGAGGGAAGATTTTGTTTACGTTCTACTCGGATCCATTCCCCTCCTTCATTATCGTCCTTTGTTTTCTGGTTGAAGATGGTGTATCTGTTGTTTTTAGTTCGAAGAGGTGGAGTGAAAGGGGATGTCGAAAAAGAAAACATGTTTAAATTTTTGAAAAAGCTTTGTTTTGAATCAAAAAAGAGTGAAATTAGTTGATGTAATCTAGTTTAGAGTTCGCCGGAATTTTGGCCAGAAAACATGCTTTTTTTACTCTTTAGTCACTAGAGATGTATTTATACTAGGATACGTTTCATTCATACAAAATGGTTAATATGTATACTAGCTCCAAAATATTAAACTTGATGCATGTTAAATCATTTTACACGAAATATATGGGTCGTAAATAGACGGGTAGCTGGATTTGTCCCTACTTTTGAGACCATAATACAAAAAAAATATATATATTGTTTCAACATGCACTCCATTAAATTTAAATATATATGTATTTGAGAAATATTCAAATGAAACCAACTTTTAAGTTGAGATCCAAGGGACCAATTAGAGTGCGACACGTGGCGCGATAATCACATGTGATTGAAGAAAAAAAATTAAAAATATATATATATATTTCGAAAATTTTTTAAAAAAAAAAAAATTCGAAATTTTTTTTTTGTTTTTTTGAATTTTTTTTTTCAATCACATGTGATTGAATTTGACATGCAGTAAATCACATGTGATTCTGCATGCCAATCACATGTGATTGTAAAACCCAATCACATGTGATTCTGCATGTCAAATCCAATCACATGTGATTGAAAAAAAATTATTTAGTAAAATGACGAATTGCAGTAAATTTGTGCTAAAACCTTTAATCACCAAGTTTTTAACCAAAACTTGATCAAATCACCGAATTAAAGTCTGAAATTTTGAAGATATGATCACGAAACGCTAACAAACTTAATCAAATCACCGAATTAAAGTCTGTTTCCTGTTGAAATTTTTTTTCGAAAAAAAATTTGAATTTTTTTTCAATCACATTTATTGTGTTTTACAATTACATGTGATTGAGTTTGATAATCAAATGTGATTGGATTTAACATGCTAAACTTAAAAAAAAAAATTAAAAAAAAATATCGAAATTTTTTTTTTCGAAAAATAATTTTTTTTTAAAATTTTTTTTTTTAATCACATGTAATTGTCGCGCGACATGTCACACTCTGATTGGTCCGTTGGATTTCAAACAAATTATTGATTCAACGGATTACAACTCATATGTATTTATGGGTTAAAATTTGGTAAAACTCGTACTAAAATTCTCATTTTTTTTAAAAAAAATAAAGATATAATGATATCACTTATCAGTGTATACATGTAATTAACACGGTGTCCAAAGATTGTTTTTCATTATTAATAATTTTTCGTTGATCATGGAGTTCCGGTTGGTCTAGTAATTGAATTACTCCGCGTAAAGTAATGAATCATTAAACGTTCAACGTGTTTACTTATAACATATGTATAACAAATAACAAATGATGTTGAATGACAACAAAATATGTGTTAACAATCCATAGTTGAAATATTTTTTAACAATTAAAAAAAACATAAACGTGAAATGAAAATGCAAGACATGAAACCCATAACATGAATAACAAATGATGCTGAAAGACAAGAAAATATATCATTAACCATGTACAGGTGAAATACATTAATGCTCTTTTACTAAAGGGTCTATAGCCTAGCGGTATTTGATGAGTCTTTCAACGAAAGAGGTTACAGGTTCAAGTCTCGCCGTATACATATTCGTGGCTAAATTTGTCTTTATCGTTCAAAAAAAAAAAAACGGATAAGTGAGACGCGAATAACAAATGATGTTTTTTTTTTTTTTTTGGGTAAAGGGGACAATACCCCGGCCAAATTTTATTAGATCATAAAAAAAAGTACAAAAGGGGGCGGGTGTTTTGAAGTGACCACCCGTAACACTTTAACAATGATCCCCTATACTAGAAAGCAAAATCTATACATTTTTGTAAATGCCTAGAAAAAGAAAAAGTCCTTAATCTATACATCCACCAATACCAATGATTAACTCTAATAAAATTCAAACAAGATTCTCTGAAAGCCTGCATACAAAAACAGTATATATCCAAATTCAAACTCATACCTGAGGTCTTCACTTGAACATCAAACCATACAATCTTCAACATATTCACCAATATAGACCCCTGTTGACCATGACACTTCAAGACTCCACAGAATAAACTCTTCAACTCTACAAGCAATCCAATCGTCAAACCTCTAAACCTGCCATTTTAAGCTTTAGAACCTTCAAAACTTCAGTATCTTGAAATCTTGACTTTTCTTGTCTTTCAAATTCCAGTAGCAAATACATGCACAAATCACTAATAACACCCACCATGATACTATAGTAATTGCACATTTTTACTTTTCCATATTCACTGTTACATTGACTATCTTTTACAAAATGGAACCAAAATAATATCCAGTCAAAGAACAAAAACCACCAAAAACCTTCATACACAATGTTGGCAACCCTAAGGGCGACTAAAGACACCAAAGGCTTAAACCAAGCACCTGGTACCATGGAGCCAAGCCATGATACCATCAAACTGCCTCCTACTATAAAGTCAAATCCAGTCAACTCTTTAAGGTCAAAATAGCCAAAAAACTGAACTTGCACACTACAACACCAATACAAAGACATCAATTGGTATTCTAACCCAAGAGCAACCTTCCAGCAACATTCCTCCTGGGCAATAAAACACACCAAGAAATAGAACATTACTTCCATATTACTTTTACCAGAGCAGTCAAAACAGCAAGATAATTGACTTTGACAAGTCAAACTGCTCCAGCTCAGCAAAAAGCTGAGAAAATAAGCAAATAGCACAACAAAACAACTCCATTTTTTGAAGCTAAAACCATTATACTCCCACAATTTTTTTACAGCACATCATCATTAAACTTACCATTTGAGCCCAAGTTCAAATTCCACATCTCAGCAGCCAATTTAGATTGCACACTCTGCCTTATGGTTAAACTTAATAATTTAAGTCTAACCAGCTTATAAATGTGCTCAACCAAAACATCCTTAGATCTTGACTTGCTTTGAAATAACCTCAAATTTCTCTCTTGCCAAATAAAGTACACACATGCCCTTAAAATTATCCTTTGGATAATACTCCAAACAGATTTATTAATGGGCTTATTCTACATATACTCAACAATATTCCACCATCTATCAGGCGCATGATCAAGCTTAGACAACTGCTTGAAAAAGTTCCAAACATACTTAGGATAATCACAATCAAAAAATAAATGATCATGACTATCCTTGCAAGTTTCACAAAATGGGCACTTAAGGTTAACATTACTTTCAACCCTCATGTATTTGTCTTGTGTCTTAAGCTTACCATGAAAGGAAACCCAAGTCACAAATGAGTGCCTGGGTATATTTTGGCTAAACCACACAAGTTTGGCCCATTTAGCACTATCCCATTCATCACAAAGATCCCACCAAGCAGTTTTAACAGAAAAGGTAGAAGACAAACCAGACTTTGATTTCCAGTAGCATCTATCTCTTCTATCATGACAAAGAACAGGGGGTGGGATATCAAATACATCTTTGAACTTCACTTTCCACAATTCAGGGACATGCCACTCATTTCCAGCCACAATATCAGACACCTTCTCTTGTTTAGTATAACCAGCAGCATATAAATCCCTATAACTTATAACATTGCAGAGAGGGCCAAGTGGGTGCCAGTTATCAAACCAAGTAGAAGATTCCCTTCCATCACCAATATTCTTCACAATGAAACCCTGGATACCTTTTATGTATTGCATAATCTTCTTCCAACACCAACAAAGAATCAGCTGCAGGCTTATAATCCCAAAAATTTCTTTTCTTTAACTTAACTGTATTAATCCAGTTAGTCCAAATGGAGGTTTTTCCAGTCACAATATGAAATGTCCCGTTCATATCGATTATAAACGTTTCATATTAATTGATTTCGTTGCGAGGTTTTAACATCTATATGAGACGTTTTTCAAAGACTGCATTCGTTTTTAAAACAAACCATAACCTTTATTTTATCGATAAAGGTTTAAAACATTACGAAGATTATCAAATAATGATAATCTAAAATATAGCGTTTTCACACGACCATTACATAATGGTTTACAATAATATTACACAACAATTTAAGTCTTCGAATGCAGTTTTTAAACAATATTGTAGTGACCCGGAAATTTTTGATCAAATTTAAACTTTAATCTTTATATGGTTCCGACACGATAAGCAAAGTCTGTAATGTTGAGTCACAAAACAATTTAAAATGTATTCATGTAATGTTTTGAACCTTTGACTATGCTCGACGATTCACGAACAATTGTGTGTAAATGTATGTATATATATATATATATATATATACATATATATATATATATATATATATATATATATATATATATATATATATATATACTATACCCAAGTAATATTATATATATTGTAATTAATAGATATTAAAAGAATCAGTATATTATAGTTGGTAAATATGATATAATTAATAAATTATATTAGAAGAGTTATGTTAAAATTATTATCATTACTAGTATTATTATTATTATTATTATTATTATTATTATTATTATTATTATTATTATTATTATTATTATTATTATTATTATTATTATTATTATTATTATTATTAAGCAATATTATCAATAATATCATTAAATAGATTGTTATTATTAGTATTAGTAAATATATATTGTAATGTATAATTATACAATATAAATTGTATGATATTACATAATTAATAACACATAAAATTGATATAGTAACTTTAATTACAAACTTAAGTATAATTGTTATATTAGTATTATTATCATGACTTTCATTATCATTATTAATAATATTAATAATAATTTTTGTTATATAAATTAAAAAATGAACAATTCGATAAATATACTATCATTAATAATGTTTATAAATAAGATTATTATTATCATTACTACCATTATCAGTATTTAAATCTATTAAAATTTTCATTTACTATTAGTATTAATATTATCATATTATTATTTATCTTTATCAATAATCTTATTATTAATATAGATATAATTATTAAATATCAATTATTAAAAGTGTTAATATATATTTGTCTTATAAAAATTTAAGAAACAGATATATATATATATATATATATATATATATATATATATATACAGATGTATATATAAATATATATATATATATATATTTATATATATATATATATATATATATATATATATATATATATATATATATATATAATACAGATATATATTTAATTACCTTTATAGATATATAAATATGATTATATATATATACGATTAAATATAGATATATAGGTATATGCGTATTATTACTTAAAGGACTCACAACCAGTTGTATGTCATAATCACACAGTGTTTGATTTCTGTTTCTGTCTTTAAAGTCTGTACTAGTACGATCTCAATATCAGAAACCTCCAAAATCAGTTGCAAGTAGATCTCAAACTTTATTTTTTTTTTATTTTTTTCTGCTGTACAGCTGATCCCTTCTGTCGATTGCCATTATCATAAAAAAAAACGTTAAGTCAATTATAGACGATATCTTGATCATTCACCTACTCACACCACAACACTATACAAATTACACACTGCAAATTCGAGTTTAAAAGCTGAAAAATCAGGAACTGCAGTTCATAGGTTCTGTTCTTGTAACTTTTATTCAAAAACTTGAATACGAATTTAATTGCAAAATCTATAAACGTAGTTCTGTTAGGATTCTCCCACTCAAACTATCTGCAAGGTTTCACTTTCCAATTTCTCAAAACGATGTCAAATTTGTGAGTCAAACTTTATTTTAAAAAAAAGTCAACGAATGTTCATCAGCTTAATTCGCGTTTTCTGTTTAAATTTAGGTTAATTTGATAACTCATATAGTTTCTAGGGGTGTTTTGAAACATAGATTGTGTTATAACATTTTTCTATAACGTCCTAAAAATCGAAATCATGAATTTTTTTCTTATTTTTTTTTCTTACGGCTGCAGTCTCAGCTCTTTTTATATTTTTTTTTATTCCTTCTCATTTTCAAAATAATCCAAGAGTAATATAGGTAGATTAGGAATTGATGAAAGTCCCAAATTGATTGTTTCTGTTTTCAAATACGTATCAGAATTAAATTAAAAGTTTGTTGTTTTTTTTTTTGGATCGTTTGGGTTGAATTATCGAAACTACAAGTACGTGAAACTACATTCTATGGTTGAATTATCGAAATCGAATATGCCCCTTTTTATTAAGTCTGGTAATCTAAGAATTAGGGAACAGATACCCTAATTGACGCGAACTCTAAAGATAGATCTATCGGGCCCAACAAGCCCCATCCAAAGTACCAGATGCTTTAGTACTTCGAAATTTATATCATGTCCGAAGGAGGATCCCAGAATGATGGGGATATTCTTATATGCATATTGTGAATGTCGGTTATCAGGTGTTCAATTCATATGAATGATATTTTTGTCTCTATGCATGGGATGTATGTTTATGAAAAACGGAAATATGAAATCTTGTGGTCTATTAAAATTATGAAATGATTATTTATGTTAAACTAATGAACTCACCAACCTTTTGGTTGACACTTGAAAGCATGTTTATTCTCAGGTATGAAAGAAATCTTCCGCTGTGTAATTGCTCATTTTAAAGATATTACTTGGAGTCATTCATGACATATTTCAAAAGACGTTGCATTCGAGTCGTTGAATTCATCAAGATTATTATTAAGTCAATTATGGTTAGATATTATAAAATGGTATGCATGACGTCCACTTTCGATGTAATGAAATATTGTCTTTTCAAAAACGAATGCAATGTTTGTAAAATGTATCATATAGAGGTCAAGTACCTCGCGATGTAATCAACTTTTGTGATTCGTTTATAATCGATATGGACTTCGTCCGGATGGATTAGGACGGGTCTCTACAGTTGGTATCAGAGCGGTGGTCTTAGTGAACCAGGTCTGCAATAGTGTGTCTAACTGATAAGTCGTTAGGATGCATTAGTGAGTCTGGACTTCGACTGTGTCTGCATGTCAAAAGTTTTGCTTATCGTTTGTCAGAAATCATCTGCTTATCATCCTTAGGAAATTACCTGCTCATTATTCTTAGTCTAGACACGTTTTACTACATTGATTGCATGATTAGTTTATGGACAAAAATTCATATCTTAGCATATCTGCTAATTCATATCTTAGCGTATCTGTTATTGTAAACTTTGCCTGACATTTTCTGTAGATCCCTCCGTAACTTATGGGATTTTAGTATTATATATGCGTATGTAAATTATGTATTGCAGGGTACTAATCTACATCCTATAATCTAATTCTTATAAAAAATCCTTCATCTGATTGTACGGGATGAATCCCTTAACCAGTTCGAGTCCCTCAGATTTCGATAGCTATTCCGATAGTTATTCCGACAGCTATTCCGACATGGATATTCACCTAAGCTCCGAAAGCGATGTCACCAGAATGAATCAATCAATCAGCCATTCCCAATTCATCTGATGCATTCGTAGTCGACTTAATCAATGGAGACGCGCAGAAGGTAATCCCTTCCACCAACCGAATTCACCTCTTGACAATGAACCTGAAGCGTTTACCGGCGAACCTGTTCGAAACACCATTTTCAGTCTCATTTCCAGGGTAACTCGACAAGATTATATTCTATTCACAATTCTGAATCTTATTCAACCGCTCGTTCCGATCGACAATCGTCCTAGAGTAATACAAGAAGTCAACGAACTTCGCTCTCGAATAATCAATTCGGAGAATATGGTGTAAAATGTACCAGCTTCAGCAACATCATCGGCACCAACAATACCATCAATAATAGCACCAGTACCATCAACAATCCATGCTTCAATATCATCATCTGTACTTTGAGTATGATCTTCGTTCTACGTATCGTTCTACCTCATTTATCTCCGTTCGACATGGCGAATATGTAATCTCTAAAGTTTTAGAGATTATTTATTCTAGTTCCAACCGAAAAGTAAATGAGTTTAATATCATATTAACTCATTAAATCCATGAATACATCTGAAGAAAATATATATGTATATATGTTTTCATAAAGATTGTAATTAAAAATTCTCTTGTACAAACTGTTAATGGTGAAAATATTTTAACGGGTAGGTAATACCCGAGGAATATTTAAATTTCACATTAATAAGTTACACTGTATATTCTTTGAATCTGATTCAACAGTTATTCACTATCCTATTTACAACCACCGAGATACATATCCGTTCACCAAAGAATAACTATTTTCATTCAAATTCAATTTCATATTTGGATTTGACATATCATAATCCAACAAGTGGCATAATGAAGAAATAATGGACACAATAAAAATTGATTAGAAACAGACTAATTAACAATATTAAATTTTATTAAGAAACCACGCTAACAAAATTCTAGCTAACTGTTCCTAGCTAACTGTTAATTCCGTATTACATTTTATTTATCGCAATTTAATTATCGCAATTTATTTTATCACAATTTATATTCTCGCAATTTTATTTATTATCATTTAATTTCTGTTATTTACTTTACGCACTTTATTTATCGTCATTTAATTTTTGTTATTTATTTTACGCACTTTAAATATTGGGACACGTATACAAGTCTTGACATATCATATCGACACATCTATATATATTATTTGGAATCACCATAGACACTCTATATGCAGTAATGATCGAGTTCTCTATACAGGGTTGAGGTTGATTCTATAATAATATATATACTTTGAGTTGTGATCGAGTCTGAGACGTATACGGGTCACGACACGTATTAATTAATTCGAATATTATATATTAAACTATATATGAATTATTGGACTGTCCACTGTGAACTATCAACTGTGGACTAATAATATTGGACAATTAAAATGAATTAAAATATTGATTATAACATATGAAACTAAACAATTCTTCAAGTTTGCCACTTAATTTCATCTTAAACTTCATTTGTATCTTGACGATTACAATCAACGTTCAAACCTTTCATGATTCTTGAAAACACCTCAATCGAGAGTATGAACCAACCGCACTTCATCTACGGAAGAAGAGATTGACGCATATAGTTATGCACCTGAAAATACTCGGAACCTGAGTAAAACGTTTAACCTGTATCTGTGTTAGCTCCTTTAGCATTATTAATACCCAAAATAACTTGGTAATCCCTTTCAAAGTAGCAAATTTTGTCACAGCTCCAGCAAGTCAACTTCGACTTTCTCATTCGAAGTAGCCTTACTATAATCCTGATATATACAATTACCCTTTTTATACCGGAGGATTCTTTTATATTACACCACATTACCAGCAAATGTACCAGCAACCTTGTCGCTCCTTAGTTTAAATTCCTTCGACAAATCACTATATTTATCTATTGAAGTCTCGTCATGTACTCATCCGCATCTTGTAACGAGAACTGCCATAACAATTACCAGGAATCAGCAATCAGTACTTTGAAAACTCACAACATATCTACATCAACAGTTATATGTATAACATTTATCTCTTAGAATTATGATCTCTCCTTCTGGAATTCTGAAAAGCACTCAGTCATAAATCAATACTCTGAATGTTGAAAAAGCTGAATGAAGCAGCAAAAACCATAGACAACTGTAAACGATCATAATCATCGAAAGTTTGATGATAAAGAATAGTATGTTGGAAAAGCTCAGAAAAGTTGGAACTGGAAAACGGATTGAGCTAACCACGAAGGAGACCAAGGACAAATACAAGGACCATACCATATATTTAAAGAATCCAGGTAATTCTGGATCCGATGAAACCTTCAACGAATATCTTACTCTGTACTCATGTTAAAATCTTGCGGAAAATCTTCCTCATCAACCATCGAACTTAGAAATTCCAAAATATCATCATCAATATCTTCGATATTTCTAAGGATATTTTCATAAATATTCTCATCCGAAATTATATACCTCTTCGTGCTTCCTGTGTATCATTATGTTGGAAACATTCAATAGAAAATTTAGTACCGAAAAGCAGATTATGCAAAACTATGAAGAAAGCTGTGGACAAATCACAAAGAATAAGTTTGACTTCAAAGAATCCAAATGATTCAGTGTCTGCTAAAGTCTTTAGTGAATATCTTGCTCCATACTCAAAACCCTTGCAGACAATAGTTTCTATCATCCTCTGATCTTAGATATTTCGAGATATTATCGTATCTTTCATTATAAATATCCTCCATATTTCTGAAGATATTTTTATAATTATTCTTATCTGAAATCATTAACCTCTTAGTACTATCAGTATTACATCATATAGAAACTATTAGTTTCTATATTATGTAAACTTTCGAACTTAAAAATATGAATGTTATTGAAGTAATATTGGGAACTGATGCATGAGGTAGTATAATAAAATGACACTTGATCAACGTGATTATATTACAGTAAGTCATGCTGAGTTCTAATGGGACATGATGGTTCACAGTAGATCATACCACCATCATGTGTCATGTTACATAACTATTTCATTCTAATTAACTTCTTAACATATCAAGAAAGTATATTCTTGATAGCTCTATTCTCAATGATTCTGGTAATTTGATGAATCAAATCGTGCTATTACGTTCTTTCTTGATTATAACATTAAATTCATTCGAAACTCCATACTTACAAATTCTAGACCATTACTCGTTTTACTAGAGATCGAGAGGAGATAAAAAAAAAAAAAAGACGAAGAGCTCCGAAACATAAAGGAAGATATAAAACTCGACAACAACACTGAAATTACAATAATTAAAAATTAAAACATCACGATAATTAAAAATTAAAAGATTACAATCAAACTACTTGTCGTCGTCAATTGTCATCTGCAAAGTAGCGTTCACCAGTCATTTCACCATCCGTGAGGTACTCTGGAGACATCGGTATTTCTCTTGATGCCTCAACTACTGCTTCAGCTGATTCATCGAGGTAACGATAACCCAACGTCTCTTCATCTTCAGGAACCGCATACAAAGAAATGCGTTTATCGCGATCTTCTATAGTATCTTTTATAAAGTACCATTGATCATCGGTACACAGAAAACTTGCCCTACAATTCGCATCATAATTGTCTTTATAAAAGAACACAGACGTGAATTCACACGAAACTTTTTCCTTCAGAAAGGATAGCAAGTCTTGTAAACCAACATCACGAATGTCGATATCTTCAAACGAAATACTGTCGCCCCACTTATATTCCTTCATTTGATTACGGAAGTCACCTCCGTAATGAACATCGAATGAAACAATCATTGGGGGAAGTGTTAACATTTTACAGTTTGGGAGTGTTTGATTTTGATTTTGAGAAAGGTGGAAATATAAAAGAAATATATGTTTGAGTGTATAAAATGAAGTATGTGGTTGGTGTTTTTATAGTGTAAAAGTGACGTTGGGATAGCCGTTGGAATTTTTTTTTTATTTTTATTTTTATTTTACTAACGGCTAAAAATTTGGGCAAGTTTTGGGGCGAAGGTGGACGATGCCCGTTGGGACCTCTCTCATGATAGTTTCATTCGTACTCTTCGAATAATCAAATTATTTTTATCTGTATTATTCAATAATGATAAACTCTATTTATCAGCTCATATTCGTCAGGAAAACATATTTAGCCATGACGACCTCACTCAAATTTCAGGACGAAATTTCTTTAACGGGTAGGTACTGTAGTGACCCGGAAATTTCCGATCAAATTTAAACTTTAATCTTTATATGGTTCCGACACGATAAGCAAAGTCTGTAATGTTGAGTCACAAAACAATTTAAAATGTATTCATGTAATGATTTGAACCTTTGACTATGCTCGACGATTCACGAACAATTGTGTGTAAATGTATATATATATATATATATATATATATATAAATACTATACCCAAGTAATATTATATATATTGTAATTAATAGATATTAAAAGAATCAGTATATTATAGTTGGTAAATATGATATAATTAATAAATTATATTAGAAGAGTTATGTTAAAATTATTATCATTACTAGTATTATTATTATTATTATTATTATTATTATTATTATTATTATTATTATTATTATTATTATTATTATTAAGCAATATTATCAATAATATCGTTAAATAGATTGTTATTATTAGTATTAGTAAATATATATTGTAATGTATAATTATACAATATAAATTGTATGATATTACATAATTAATAACACATAAAATTGATATAGTAACTTTAATTACAAACTTAAGTATAATTGTTATATTAGTATTATTATCATGACTTTCATTATCATTATTAATAATATTAATAATAATTTTTGTTATATAAATTAAAAATGAACAATTAGATAAATATACTATCATTAATAATATTATTATAATAATGTTTATAAATAAGATTATTATTATCATTACTACCATTATCAGTATTTAAATCTATTAAAATTTTCATTTACTATTAGTATTAATATTATCATATTATTATTTATCTTTATCAATAATTTTATTATTAATATAGATATAATTATTAAATATCAATTATTAAAAGTGTTAATATATATTTGTCTTATAAAAATTTAAGAAACAGATATATATATATACAGATGTATATATAAATATATATATATATATATATATATATATATATATATATATATATATATATATATATATACATAATACAGATATATATTTAATTACCTTTAGAGATATATAAATATGATTATATATATATATACGATTAAATATAGATATATAGGTATATGCGTATTATTACTTAAAGGACTCACAACCAGTTGTATGTCATAATCACACAGTGTTTGATTTCTGTTTCTGTCTTTAAAGTCTGTACTAGTACGATCTCAATATCAGAAACCTCCAAAATCAGTTGCAAGTAGATCTCAAACTTTATTTTTTTTTATTTTTTTCTGCTGTACAGCTGATCCCTTCTGTCGATTGCCATTATCATACAAAAACACGTTAAGTCAATTATAGACGATATCTTGATCATTCACCTACTCACACCACAACACTATACAAATTACACACTGCAAATTCGAGTTTAAAAGCTGAAAAATCAGGAACTGCAGTTCATAGGTTCTGTTCTTGTAACTTTTATTCAAAAACTCGAATACGAATTTAATTGCAAAATCTATAAACGTAGTTCTGTTAGGATTCTCCCACTCAAACTATTTGCAAGGTTTCACTTTCCAATTTCTCAAAACGATGTCGAATTTGTGAGTCAAACTTTATTTTAAAAAAAGTCAACGAATGTTCATCAGCTTAATTCGCGTTTTTTGTTTAAATTTAGGTTAATTTGATAACTCATATAGTTTCTAGGGGTGTTTTGAAACATAGATTGTGTTATAACATTTTTCTATAACGTCCTAAAAATCGAAATCATGAATTTTTTTCTTATTTTTTTTTTACTGCAGCTCTTTTTATATTTTTTTTATTCCTTCTCATTTTCAAAATAATCCAAGAGTAATATAGGTAGATTAGGAATTGATGAAAGTCCCAAATTGATTGTTTCTGTTTTCAAATACGTATCAGAATTAAATTAAAAGTTTGTTGTTTTTTTTTGGATCGTTTGGGTTGTAGAAGAAGAAGAACATCAGGATAAGAGGAGTTATAAATAATCGGTTGTGATATAAATCAGAAAATTGAATTGGTTCAGCTGGTCCGTTGGAGTAATAGGGTAGCGAGAGGTCGAGGTTTCAATCCTGGGCAGAGGCAACTTTTTATATTTAAAAGCTATTTTGAGGTAGTCATTTATTTTCCTTATTATTATTATTATTATTATTATTATTATTATTATTATTATTATTATTATTATTATTATTATTATTATTATTATTTTCATTATTATTATTATTATTATTATTATTTTCATTATGATTATTGCTATTATTGTATTGTCATTATAAATTGTTATTATCACTATTATTATTAAAAATTGTTATCATGATTAATATTATAGTTATTATTATTATTACTAATAAATGTATTAGTTAGCAAAATATTATAAGTATCCCTATTATAGTCACAAATATGAATATTTATTATGATTACTAATTTATTATTTTAGTACTATAACAACTACGATTATATTTAGGATTACTATTAGTATTGTTGATATAAGAATAATACCAGTTATTATTATACTAGTATTTACATCAATCTTTGTAATTATTAGTATTATTATTATTATTATTATTATTATTAACATAATCACCATTGTTAACAATATCATTATTATTATTATCAGTATGATCAACATTAAGAAAGTTATTATTATTAGTAAATTATTATTTTCAATACTATCATTATATTCTTTTCAGATAAATATTTTGTATCTAAGATATACTTATACTATAAAAGTATTAATAGTTTATATACTTATATATATCAAACATATTAACACTTTGTATATAAATACTTATATATAACAAACCAATGATTTTTTATATAATACTAATCATATATGTATAGAGATATTAATATAACTAAATATTTAGATATTAATCATTTTAAGTATATATACAACATAAAAACATATAACATATAATTTAAAATATAATATAAATATTTGTTTTAATGGAGTTTAGTATAAATTCTATATAACTAAAAATATAAAGATTAATACATTCTAATAAAGGAAATCATATGTTTCCATTATGAGTATTAATATATAAACAAATGATATAGGTTCGTGAATCCGAGGCCAACCCTGCATTGTTCGGTTGTTAAATGTTGTCATATGTATTTTTACTACAAAATACATTAGGTGAGTTTCATTAATCCCTTTTTAAATTCTTTTGCAATATATATTTTTGGGACTGAGAATACATGTGCTGTTTTTATAACTGTTTTACGAAATAGACACAAGTACGTGAAACTACATTCTATGGTTGAATTATCAAAATCGAATATGCCCCTTTTTATTAAGTCTGGTAATCTAAGAATTAGGGAACAGACACCCTAATTGACGCGAACTCTAAAGATAGATCTATCGGGCCCAACAAGCCCCATCCAAAGTACCGGATGCTTTAGTACTTCGAAATTTATATCATGTTCGAAGTAGGATCCCGGAATGATGGGGATATTCTTATATGCATATTGTGAATGTCGGTTACCAGGTGTTCAATTCATATGAATGATATTTTTGTCTCTATGCATGGGATGTATGTTTATGAAAAACAGAAATATGAAATCTTGTGGTCTATTAAAATTATGAACTGATTATTTATGTTAAACTAATGAACTCACCAACCTTTTGGTTGACACTTGAAAGCATGTTTATTCTCAGGTATGAAAGAAATCTTTCGCTGTGCAATTGCTCATTTTAAAGATATTATTTGGAGTCATTCATGACATATTTCAAAAGACGTTGCATTCGAGTCGTTGAATTCATCAAGATTATTATTAAGTCAATTATAGTTAGATATTTTAAAATGGTATGCATGACGTCCACTTTCGATGTAATGAAATATTGTCTTTTCAAAAACGAATGCAATGTTTGTAAAATGTATCATATAGAGGTCAAGTACCTCGCGATGTAATCAACTTTTGTGATTCGTTTATAATCGATATGGACTTCGTCCGGATGGATTAGGACGGGTCTCTACAAATATTATACAAGAATGCTGACTCCGATTCTTGTCTTTAAATTAGCATGCAACAGCGGAAGCTCTTAATAATCACTTGAGAATAAATATGTTTAAAACGTCAACAAAAATGTTGGTGAGTTATAGGTTTAACCTATATAATATCAAATCATAATAATAGACCACAAGATTTCATTTTTTCCATAAATATACATCTCATATCAGGCATTTCGCAAACTGCATAGAGATAAAATTCATTCATATATTGAACACCTGGTAACCGACCTTAACATGATGCATATAGAATATCCCCATCATTCCGGGACTCTCATCGATATGATAAATCGAAGTACTAAAGCATCCGTAACTCGGATGAGGCTTGTTGGCCAAATAGATCTATCTTTAGGATTCGCGTCAATTAGGGGCCATTTCTCTAATTCTTAGGCTACCAAGCTAAAAAGGGGCATATTAAGTTCGATAATCTAACATAGAAAGTAGTTTCGATTACTTGTGTCTATTTTGTAAAACATTTATAAACTGCATGTATTCTCATCCCCAAAATAATAGATTTTAAAAGTGGGACTATAACTCACTTTCACAGATTTTTACTTTGCCGGAAATAAGACTTGGCCACTGGTCAATTCACGAACCTACAACAAATATGTACATATATATCAAAGTATGATCGAATATATTCACAACATTTTTTATTACGTTTTAATGATTTAAGTTTGTTAAGTTAGCTGTCCAACGTTAGTAATCTACAACTAGTTGTCCACAGTTAGTAGTACATAAATAAATCAATATATATTATCTCGAATCAATCCACGACCCAGTGTATACAAGTCTCAGGCTAGATCATAACTCAAAGTATATATATTATTTTGGAATCAACCTCAACCCTGTATAGCGAACTCGAGCATTACAACATATAGAGTGTCTATGGTTGTTCCAAATAATATATATATATATGGCGTCGATATGATATGTCAAAATATTGTATACATGTCAATGGTCTATCAAGGTTACATAATATATGTTAGAATACATGTATAATACAATATAAGTTAGTTAGGATATGGTTAGCATAGATTTTTGTAATTTCATCCCGTAGTTAAATTAACCATTTTTAACCAATTTTGTTTTACCCATAACTTCTTCGTTTTAAATCCGTTTTGAGTTAATAAAATTACTATGGTTTCATATTGAATTGAAATTTATGAAACTAAACAGAAAAAGTATAAGTTTATAGTCGTAAATACAAGTTACAAGTCGTTTTTGTAAGAGGTAGTCATTTCTGTCGAAAGAACGACGTCTTGATGACCATTTTGAAAAACATACTTCCACTTTGAGTTTAACCATGATTTTTTGATATAGTTTCATGTTCATAAGAAAAAATATTTTCCCAGAAAAACAAGTTTTAAATCAAAGTTTATCATAGTTTTTAATTATCTAACCCAAAACAGCCCGCGGTTTTACTACGACGGCGTATGTCCGTTTTACGGTGTTCTTCGTGTTTCCAAGTTTTAAATCATTAAGTTAGCATATCATATAGATATAGAACATGTGTTTAGTTGATTTTAAAAGTCAAGTTAGAAGGATTAACTTTGTTTGCGAACAAGTTTAGAATTAACTAAACTATGTCCTAGTGATTACATGTTATAATCTTCGAATAAGATAGTTTTATATATATGAATCGAATGATGTTATGAACATCATTACTACCTCAAGTTTAGTAGGTAAATCTACTGGAAATGACAAGAAATGATCTAGAGCTTCAAAGGATCTTTGATGGCTTGAAAGTTCTTGAAGTAGAATCATGACACAAAAACAATTTCAAGTAAGATTACTACTCGAATTAAGATAGTTATAGTTATCGAATCGAATCAAAGTTTGAATATGAGTATTACCTTGATTTAGAAAGATAACCTACTTTAAATAACAAGGATTTCTTGAGGTTGAATGATCACTTGAAATGGATTTGCAAGATTGAAAGTAAACTAGCAAACTTGAAAGGATTTTCGAAGTGTTCTTGAAGTGTTCTTCCTATGATAATTATAACTTGATTCTTAAAGTAATTTTTGTTGAAGATGATGATTAGTTTACTGGAAATTTCGTTCTTGAGAGAGTGTGTATGTGTTTAGAGAGAATTAGAAAGGAAATTGGAAGTGAAATGGAGTGGAGTGGGTGGTGAGTGGTGAAGGGTGAGTGGGGTTAAAAGGAGTTCTTGTTTTTGTTTCCTTGCTCATAAGTCATACTAGTTGTCTAATTGTTGGTTCCACATGTTTGTTGACTCATCAAGGGCTGCGAGCTGAAATTATGTGTATATACCAATAGTATATACACCTAGAAGCTGTGTATTGTACGAGTACGAATACGGGTGCATACGAGTAGAATTGTTGATGAAAATGAATGGAAATGTATTTGTAACCATTTTTGTTAAGTAGAAGTATTTTGATATGTGTCTTGAAGTATTTCAAAAGTGCATTAATATATCTTAATACACTACATGTATATACATTTTAACTGAGTCGTTAGGTCATCGTTAGTCGTTACATGTAAGTGTTGTTTCGAAACCTTTAAGTTAACGATCCTGTTAAATGTAATTAATCCATTGTTTATTATATCAAATGAGATGTTAAATTATCATATTATCATGATAACATGGTGTATGAATATATCTTAATACGAAATATATATTAAAACGTTGTTACAACGATAATCGTTACATATATAACTCGTTTCGAAACTCTTAAGTTAGTAGTCTTGTTTTATGTATAAGATTCATTGTTAATATACATAATGAGATACTTTAATTATCATTTCATCATATTAAACATATATATATATATATATATATATATATATATATATATATATATATATATATATATATATATATATATATATATATATATATATATATATATATATATATATATATATATATATATATATATATATATATATATATATATATATATCAATATCTTAATATGATTCATATGTATTTAGTAAGACATTGTTATAACGAAAATCGTTATATATATCGTTTTGAGTTTCTTAATTCAGTAGTCTCATTTTTATGTATATAACTCATTGTTAATATACTTAGTGAGTTACTTACTTATAAAAATCTCATGGTAACTATATATATACACATATATATATCATCATGTAGTTTTTACAAGTTTTTAACGTTCGTGAATCGCCGGTCAACTTGGGTGGTCAATTGTCTACATGAAACTCATTTCAAATAATCAAGTCTTAACAAGTTTGATTGCTTAACATGTTGGAAACATTTAATCATGCAAATATAGTTTTCAATTAATATATAAACATGGAAAAGTTCGGGTCACTGCACAATATTCCACGAATGCTTTGAAATTAAAGCAACATTCCAAGTGTGAAGTGCTTTAATACCCAAACCCCCTTTCAATTTGGGTTTACATACATCCTTCCAATTAACCTTTGCCTTACCTCTTTTAAATTCACCTTGACACCACAAAAAACTTCTTAACAGTCTTTCAATATCTGCATTAACACTCTTAGGAAAAATGAACATAGACGCCCAATAGACCTACAAAGAACTTAACACAGAATTGATTAACTGCAGCCTACCAGCAAAAGATAATGATTTATTCTTCCAATCAAAAACCCTTTTCTTCACTTTATCAATCAATACAGAACAATCCTTCTTATAAAATCTGGTTGCAAGCAAAGGAACACCTAGGTATCTAACAGGCAACTTACCTTCCACAAATGGCATAACATCAGAAATATCAGCTTTAACTCCAGCACTAACATTACTAAAGAAGCTAGAGCTTTTTTCCATGCTAGCCACTAGCCCAGATACCCCACTGAATTCAGATAAAGCACTCTTCAAAACACTTACAGAATGTTTATCACCATGGCAAAACATTAAGATCATCAGCAAAACATAAGTGTGTCAATTTCACATCCTCACACCTCCAATGGTATTCAAAATCATCATCAGCCTCAATTTTCCTTTTAATCATTAAGGTTAGAACTTCCATTACTAAGGTAAACAAGTAGGGTGACATTGGGTCACCCTGCCTCAATCCCCTCTTTCCTTTAAAATAACCCATATGGTCCCCATTAACACTGAAAGTAAAAGAGGTGGAAGTAATACAGTTCATAATCCACATTATCATCATAGGATGAAACCCAAACTGAACTAAGCAGTTTCTTAAGAAGGACCACTCAACAGAATCATATGCCTTTTGAACATCAATTTTAAAAGCACATTTTGGAGGGCCTGATTTCCTATGGTAGTTCCTCATTAGCTCTTGTGTTAACAATATATTATCACTAATTTGTCTACCAGGAATAAATGCACTTTGATTCACATCAACAATCCCATCAAGAACAACCTTAATTCTATTAGTGATGACCTTGCTTATACATTTGTATAAAACATTACAACATGAGATAGGTCTGAAATCACTAACCTTTTGAGGCACAGGTAGCTTGGGGACAAGAGCAATAACTGTAGAATTAAGCTCTTTGAGCAATTTGCCATTTTGAAAATATTCTCTCACAGCTTGACACACATCATGCCCCACAATATCCCATGAAGCTTTAAAAAACTTTGATGAGTATCCATCTGGCCCAGGTGCTTTATCATCATCAATATCAAACAAGGCATTCTTAATCTCATCATCAGTAATGAACCTTACCATTCTATGAGCATCTTCAAAAGAAATCTTCTTAGTAAACAATGATTCAGGCTCAACAAACTGTTCAACAACATTATTGCATCCCAACACATTCTTAAAATGCAGAATAAATTGATCAGCTGTTTGGTTGCCATAAAAAATATTGTCATTCAAGTCAGCAACAGATGTGATTCTATTTCTGGAGTTTCTACCCTTCACTGCCTTGTGAAAATATTTAGTATTTTGATCACCCTCCTTCAACCATTCAACTTTTAACTTTTGCTTCAAGAACAACTCTTCATCAATAATAGCATATTTATAAGCTTTAACATAGGCTGCTTCTTCATCCCTCAACATAGAATTCGAAGGATCATTCACCACAGCCTGTTGAACCCTTTCAAGTTCAAGTTTAAGCTTTTCAGTCTTCAAAAACAAATTACCCTGCTCATAATTCAACTTTCTCAAAGGTTTCTTCAAAAATTTCATTTTAGAGACCACAGCAAACATAGAATGCCCATATACCTCATTTTTCCATATATCATTGACAGCTGGCAAAAAACCAGGCTTGGTTGTCAAATAATTATGGAACTTAAAAGGCTTGGGCTTAAACGTCATAATTTGAGGAATGTCACAACCATAGGACTATGGTCAGACCGTAGAAAAGGCATAAATTCACACAGCAGAAGGGAATTCACTAAAGAACTCCACATTTCCCATAGCCCTATCCAATTTCTTAAGGATACCAGTTGTCTTTCCAGGTGTCTGATTCCATGTAAACCTCAAACCTGACCAACTAATATCTTCAACCTCAATATCTACCACACATTCAGAGAACTCACCCATACTTTTGGTAATAAAAGAAGGGCCAGCAGAATGTTCATCTGGATCTATGGTGGCATTAAAATCACCAAGCAAAACCCAAGGTTTATCACTAACAACCCTTTTATGCCTGCTTAAATTCTTCCACAATTCTCTTCTAGGCACCATTTTGTGAAACCCATAAACAAAAGAGCAATAGAAGCCACTGCCCCCATTTATAGGAGAAACAAAACAGTGAATTGCTTGAGAATGTTGATCAAGCAACATAACATCAACACAATTTACATCCCATCCAACCATAATCCTAGTGCCACCAACACAGCTCTCAGCATTAGAAATCCAATCCCAAATAGGAAACATTTTATTACCTACCTTATTTAAATTTGATTTATGTACATGTGTTTCTAATAATCCACATATGTTAAAGCTACCATTATTCAGAAATTTCAACACCACCCTTTGATTAGAAGCATTATTAATGCCTCTAACATTCCAAGCAGCTATTTTTAGAGACATTGGGAAATAGTAGCTTGATTGCCACCATCCATACACTCTTCTCTGACAGTAGTGTCATCATCATCCAACCTCATAGTACTAGCAGTACCATTAGTCTCTGATTGGACATCTTCAAATTCTTCAAGATCATCCAAACTAACCATTCCAACTTTTTTACACTTCAAATTAAAATAATCAATCATTTTACTGTTCAATTTTAATCTTTGAGCTTCAGAAGGTATTTTTTGTTAGAAATTAACTTATCAACCTCTTTTATATCAGTATGATAAAGCTCATACTCTGTGTCCCATTCTGCTTCATCACCTCCCTCCATATCATCGTATTGGTCAGCTAGAGCAGCAAAAAGATTCTTAGAAGCAAATTGATTCAAATCACCTTGATTACCTTTACCAACTTCTTCAACAACAACATTCTCTCTAACACCATACACATTCTTTGAAACATTCATCTGTTTTTTACCCTCTTTTACCTTAAGCTTAGACACATCAACAGGAGTAGACCTTTCCTCAATAAGCTTAGCAAAATCAATCACATTAGATTGCTTCTCCCCATTAACCGTACCACTAGTAGAACCCTGCACATTTGAATCCTTTGTAGGTACGCATTTAGCTGCATTTTGTTGCCTAATTTTATCAAACATGTTACCTTTAAAAGGAAGAGTACCACTTTTTTTGAAATTAAGGTTCTTATTACTCTGGATATTGTTTTGACTATTTTCATAGTTATTCTTTGAATTAACACCTGCAAATTTCAATCTATCAAATACTCTACCCTTCTTGCCAACCACTTGAAACCCATCATCATTCCCAACCTCATTCACATTGATTTTATCAACAACTGTATCAACCCTAATAGCATCTTTAATAACTTGAGCTGCTATTTCATCATCTGTTCTTGGCCTCTTCATACAACTTTTAAATGAATGCCCAAAGACCTTACAATGAGTGCAAAGTGGAGGCTTCCATTGATAGGTCACCTCGAGCTGACATACCTTTGCAGGGAATGAACCAATGGAAGGATAGGTAAACTTGATAGAGCTAGGTAGTTCATCAACTGCATTAATTTTTGTCAATACCCTAGCAAAACCCAATCTACCACTTTTATTCAAGCATCTTTCAGCTGTGACTTTATCCATTGTGATAGGCTTGCCAACACTACTTACAAGCTTACTAATTCCTCTGCCATTCCATAACTCAATAGGAATATTATGAATGTAGATCCAAATAGGCACTTTTGCTGGTTCAATCTTTTCTAGCCATACCCCAGGTTCCCATTGATTGACAAAAAAAAGGAACATTATTCACCAACCATGGACCACTTTCAAGCACATCTTTCATACCTTTCTCACTTTTAAACTTGCATAAATAGAATCCAGCTGCAGTTTTGGTGACTTCTTTCAAATCAAACCTCCACCACATTCTTCTCAAATGAGCATTAACAACCCTATAGTCCATAGATGTACCAATGAAATAACCATAAAGCTGCAATGAGAAAGCACTACCACCTTTTTTCACCTCATCTTCAGAAAACACAACTCTTTTTTGACCATTGGATAATAGAACAGGTGGAATGAACTCCATTTTTAATTCTTCCACTTCCTTATTTTGATTCATAAGATCAAAAAATGTAGCATTAGGGTTAGTCCAATGTAACAACCCGACTTATTCGACTTGCTTTCGTGCCTTGTATTTTTGTGAAACTGCGTATTTGTGCGTACTGTGTTACTTTATACTCTGGAATCCTGATATACGTGGTTTACTTCCATTTATATGTTAAAACGTGCCTTAGGGTACGTAGGATACTTAACTTGTTCACCGGAAGCCTTTATAACCGTTAGTGTTACTTGACGTTTCGAATAAACCGCGGACTGCGCACACGATTTACTTTTGTCATAACCGGAATATTATGACTGCGAAATATTAATTATTATTTTATAATAATAATTCCTTGGGCTTTTGGATGCTTAATTTCATTTAATTATTTACTAGATCAGACTAGTTAGTCTTGTTGGACTTTCTACCTTGTTGGGATTAAGCCCACCATACTCTAGCTAGTGGCCTAATTAATTAGCCCACTTATTAATTACTACTAACCCATTAATATATAAGACAATTGCCCATTTAATTAGAGGGAACATGCTAGCAAAAATGTCAAGTATTATCCATAATGTTACATGGGATCCTAGCATAAGTACCTACTTTAGACAACCATTAACCAAAAAGCAACTTTGTGTCCCCCCTCCCCCTACAAAATCTACGGCCATGAGGCCCCTCCCCACACCCCATTCACCTATAAATACTAGCCTAATCCCATCCATTTAACACTTGCTCTCATTTGAATTTCACACACACTTGCTCTCTTATTTCTTTTCTAGTCTTTCTCACTCTAGAAACTTGTAAGTTTGCTTTTTCTTCTTCTCCTTCTCCTTTCTATTTCGTGGTCATCATCATCATTAAAGATCAAGCCTTTTAGCTTTGATCTTGATTAGATCTTGTAGATTCAAGCATGAATCCTTCAAGAACATGGAAGATTCAAGCTTTCTAGCTTTGAATCTTCACCTACTTTATAGATCCACATCTTTTTAGCTTTAATCTTGTTATTTACTTATAAAGATTCAAACTTTTGTTTGTAATCTTCATGTAACTTAAAGATCCAAGCTTTATGCTTCAAGATCTTCAAGAACAATCAAGATTCAAGCTTTCTAGCTTGAATCTCCATATCTTTTTGTTAGATCTAAGTTTTCTAACTTATGATCTTGTTATTTTGTTAAAAAGATTCAAACTTGTGTTTGTTATCTTCATAAAACTTAAAGATCCAAGCTTTATGCTTCAAGATCTTCAAGAACACTAAAGGTTCAAGCTTTCTAGCTTTGTGACCTTATAAATTGTGTGAAAGGGATCCAAGCTCTCTAGCTTAGGGTTCCATCACTTCATTTGACTTAGATCATGTCCATACTTGTTTGATTGATATAAAGTTTGTAACTTTGTTTGTAAATAGGACTTGTATTTGTGTTAAGACTAAGGATATGATGTAACCTTGGTTCATCATCCATCTAAGACTCTTAAATGAGTTGTGCTACCACTTGGTCTTAACATATTGTGTATTGATGGTAGAATCTTGGTCAAAAGTGATGCTAAACCATCAAAGAGTTGTACACTTGAAGCTACAAGCATCAAGGATGAGAACCGTGATGAGCATCAAGCACCAAGAACCCCACCGGATCACTTGTCCACTGATTTTCGTATCTGATCAAGCTACCTGGGCTACTGGAAAGATGATTTTCAGTTAGTTCGATTCGATTAGATGATTTTCCATTTAGACCTTGTCTTAATCCGAGTTACGGTTTATGATTTATGGCCCTCCGAGAGTCACTACACCCTATTAACGTTGTGCTGAAATTTCTGACCTACTCGCACTTAAACTGTCGTCACGGTCAAACGAAGACGAGTTAGGTTCTGAAAATTGGTCAACGGTTAGGGGACTCATATACGGAGCCATAGCCACTGACTATGTGTCTTTTCGATTTACGTAGAGGTCGTAGCAGCTGACCGAAGTCAGCCTATTGTTTCGATCTCTATTCTTGTCGAACTTACTTAGCTTTTATGATGATGAATGATGATGATGATGACACTTAAACTTATTTTATGTACTATTAGAATTTATAAAGACAACCTACTGACCTAGTAACCTTTGATTTAGGTTGACGACCTTTCGGACCGACTTACTACTTGCCCACTTTCGTATCAACTTGTATTGCTTATTCACTGTGAGTTATAGCATCCCTTTTTACTTTAATTATTTTGGGACTGAGAATACATGCGCTTTTTACGTTTTACATACTAGGCACGAGTACTTAAACTTTATATGTGTGTGGGTTATACAACGGCATAAACATTCCCCTTAGCACGGTAACGTTTAGTCATTGGTTTTTGAACCGGTGAACTCGAATCTTAGATATGGATCCATAGGGTTTGACATCCCCACTCGGGCTAGTCGCGCTAGCATTTAACGGGTGTTTACTACTTCGTGAACATACGCACTCGCCAAGTGTACTTTCAATGGGTTATAAACATTAAATCTAGTTACCGGGTGCCCACGGTTATACATATACTTTTCATACTGTTTTGTTACACTGAAATCTCGTGGCCTATATTACGTTACTGTTACAACTTAAACTATAGCTCACCAACATTCGTGTTGACTTTTAAGCGTGTATTTCTCAGGTGCCTAGAGGTTTCTTGCTTCCGTTGTTAGATTTGCTGTCTTGCTGTTAAGGACCTGCTGTATTAGTTATCCGCTGCATTACTAGAGATGTCTCATTCATGGAACTTTTCTTTTGCATTCGTAGTTTATGTTAATTTCAAACAATGGCTTTGTAACGACCTTAGGGTCAAATACTTATATTGATGCTCCTATTCGTAGGATGCACATTATCTTTTGTAAAACGCTGTCTTTTTATGAATGCAAACTGGTTTTCAAACAGCATATAGTGTTTGACCATGTGAAGATCCTGTTGTTGACGAATCGTACATGATGGTTTTCTACGGGGCGTCACATTTGTTATCAGAGCATTGGTTGTAGGAAATTAGGTTGCATTAGTGAGTCTAGACCGGACCTAAGTAGGATTCACTAATTGGACTAATCTACAACTTGCTAGTTTACTTGGTTCCGTGAAACTTACTGCATAGTTTTGTCTACTTTTTCAGATGTATGATCTTACTGCATGCTATTGCTTATCTTCACTGCCATGCGAACTTGTTGTAAGCTTATTTCTGCTATTGCATGATTACTATCTGCTTTCACATGTTATTTCTGTTTATCACTGTTATTATTACTGCCATGCTAGGTTGCTGTAGTGCCTAATACGTGCTTGCTTTATGACTTACTGACATGAAAAAGTTATTTTTCCTTGTTCAGATGTCGGATATTCCACCTGTCATCATTTTGGGCAGCGATTCAGATTCTTCGGCCACTTCACCTGCCACTGTTGCCGATCCTCCGATCCCGTCGGTGACACCCACCAGTGACCCCGGCGCTTCATCCTCTGGAACCAGTAGCCATACGCCTGTCCCAGTGGTTACCTCAGACGGAGCCCAGGACCCCCCGGAGATTCCATCTCTACTTGCCCCAGGACCCTCGGAGCCACAGCCCCGCTCCGGTGGTGTTGTGATTCTCGCGGAATTTGGGGAAGGTCCGTTCCGTAATCAGTATCGCCATTGGTGCCGACGCGCTTCTGATGGACGTCTTGTGTCGATTGGACCCGCCAGATACCGACAGATGATGGCCGCCCAAGGAGAGCCAGTACAGCCACCCTTGCAGCCACCTCCACATGATTCGAACGACCCATCATCCACTGATTCATCATCCGACGACTCATCCACAGATGACTCTAGTGATGATGACTCTGACGAGGAGGACCCTGATGATGCACCTGTGCAGCCACCCTCCACCCCGCCGAAGAAGCGGTACCGTTTCGATAACACCGTTATTCCGAGGATCAACGGAGGTCGAGTGTTCACTGACGCACATGGTCAGCGTCGTAGGGTTACCGTCCGTAAGCGGGTTGTGCCTTACCCTGCTGATCCTTTCGTGCGTAAGCCTTACCGCTATGTAGCATCTACTTCTGGTGCTGGACCATATGCACCACCGGCACCACCTGCACCAGCAGCACCGCCTGCTCTGCCAGCCCCTCCCTCTGTCGAGGAACTGACGAGAGAGGTGGAGATCCTCCGTGCTCGGGTGACTGAGCTTGAGGAGAAGATGTCCCACGTAATGGACATCCTTTACCCACCGTCACCATAGGGCATTGTAGTAGATTTCATTATGTAATCTCGTTTGTAGTTCATGTTTTACTTATGTATTTTACGAACCTATGCGAATGTATGCAACTCTTTATTAATGAATGGAACTTTGTATTGTTTAATTCTTGCACAGTGTTCTATTTACGTTACTGTATGTTGGTATTGCAGTATTTGTACCTGGTTGCGTTACTTAATTGGCATGCGTTGTGTTGTTCCCCTGTTTACCATATACTGTATTATTATATATTAAATGCTGGATTTTGACTTAAGTCAAAATTTCTGTTTAGAAGAGCAATGGCAAACGGAAGAGCAGCGCCCACAGCAGAATAAATTGAGGAAATGTTTGTGGAATGAGTAGCCGCAGCCATGAAAAATGCTATTCCCCCAGCCCCACCGGTTAACCAGAACGTCCAGAACGGTTGCACTTACAAAGAGTTTCAAAGCTGCAAGCCCCACAACTTTAGTGGCACTGAGGGGCCAGTTGGTTTGACTAGGTGGTTTGAGAAATTAGAAGCTGTGTTCCGCGTCAGCAACTGCTCAGAGGCGAACAAAACCAAGTATGCCTCATGTACGCCGTTAGACGGCGCTCTAACCTGGTGGAACACACTGGCTCAAGCTAAGGGTATTGATGAGGCTTATGCCATTCCGTGGGAAGAATTCAAGGGGGCCATGATCGAAGAGTACTGCCCCAGGATAGAGATACAGAAAATGGAGGCTGAGTTCTGAGAGTTAAACGTTGTGGGCAACGATCTTGATGGTTACAACCGTAGGTATCTGGAATTAGCACTGATGTGTCCCACGATGGTCACCCCGGAATTTAAGAGAATGGAACGATACTTGTAACGACCCGCACTTTTCCGACCGTTCTATACTTATGAGATTAATATTTACATAAATTAAACCTTACCAACATGATAAGCAATCCAAATTGTTGAGACTTATGTTTTTGAAAAGAGTTTTACACAACGTTTGACCGTCTAGTTTGACCGATGATATCACGAACTATACAATATATGATAATTATACATACATATTTAACATGATCTAAGGATGTTTTAATATCTCATTTTGTATTAATAACAAAAAGTCATAAGTATATTTTGAAACTACTAACTTAAGTTTTCAAAACAATAACCTACGTAACGTTATTTGACATAAATACTGATGATTTATAATGTTTATACATATATCGTATAAGTAATGTATTTAATCATTTTTAAAGGGCTTTTATACATAAAACAATATAAGTATATTTACAAAAGATAGTTATATTTGAATTCTCGTTCCGTTTCCTCAATAATCCTATACGTATATCTAGGGTACTATACACAGCTTCTAGAAGTATTTACTATTGGTATATACCAATAGAAATCTTCAATTATTGGAATAATATGTCATTCATGACATAATAAATTTTAACTTATCTTAGATATTTTCACTAAAAACCAAATTTTCAAGCCTATAAATAAGCACCATTTCTAACTCATTTTTACACATTCATTTTCCAAATTTTACTTCCAATTTTCACACACACTTGCAAGAACTCTCTCAACTTTTATTTTACTACTTCTTTCCAGCAACTTTACATTTTAAACTTGAGGTAAAAACTCTACTTCAACTCTTTTTCAATTCATATATTTAAAGCTATATATATAAGAGTTTATAAACTAGAACATAGTTTGAATGATTTCAAACTTGTTCGCAAACTAAATAGATCCTTCTAACTTAACTTTTAAAATACTTCAAGACCTGTAACATATCTTAATTATATGCTAACTTAACAAGGTATAACTTGGTTTTTCAAAGAACACCTTAAAAACTGAATTTACGACGTCGGAGTGCAACCGGGGGCTGTTTTGGGTTGGATAATTAAAAACCATCTTAAACTTTGAATTGGAGGTTTATTTTCTGGAAAAATGATTTTTACTATGAATATGATAACACATAAAAATTTCATGATTTAACTCAAAGTATAAGTATTTTTAGAAAAATAATCATTTGAGGTTGTTTACATGATGAAAAATGATTAACTTCATAAGTTTCACTAAAGTTTGACCTATGCCGTGTGATTTGGAATACAAACTAAGGTATTTACAGTTCATAGTCTTAAAGAGGGACTCGATCCAAGGAGATAGCAAGTTGAATCAACGAAAACGGAGTTGTAACGAAGAAACTATGACCGAAACAAAATCGGATATCCAAGACTAGTTTAGCCACGAAAATAATTGGGAAAAAATTAAATAAATCACATCTTTTTTAAGTTAACATGATATTTTATATATATGTACTTATAATTCAATTTTATATGGTTCAGGATCACCCGTAAACAACACGAGAAGATTAATCATAAGATCCCATGATTGTACGCAACACGTCATTTGACAACACCGGTACTTATGTACGCAACACGTCATTTGACAACACCGGTACCATGGGTCAAGATTAATCTCGACCAATACATATACGATGGGGTTTTATTTATTTCGTTGGGGGTTTTATTTATTTCATTGCGGGTATATTAAACATCTAAAAATGAACCATTAAAATTGAATTACTAACAACGAACTGCTAACTACGGACTAAGGAATTATTCAAAGTATTAAAAGTATAACAAGTATATATATGTGACGTTTGTTTAAAAAGAAAAGGTATTGATATATTATATATGGATAGGTTCGTGATATCAACCGGAGACCAAGTCAAATTATATATATATCTTCAAGACGAAAGTGAGTATATAGTCCCACTTTTAAACTCTAAATATTTCGGGATGAGAATACATGTATTTTATGTTTTACGTTATGGACACAAGTAACTGAAAAAAAATATATTCTACGTTGAGTTGTACCACTGGCATACTTCCCTGTAGCTTGGTAACTGTTATTTACAGCGGTATTGTAAACGCGAATCCTGTTGATAGATCTATCGGGCCTGACAACCCCAACCGGACTGGACGACCAGTATTCAACGGTTGCACAGTACTTCGTTTCGTGACTACACTTGGTACGGTGTAGTAAGATTTCATAATAAAGGGAATATGCGACGTGATTAAATGTTAAGTATGGTTACCAAGTGCTCAACCACTTAGAATATTTTTATTAAACTGTTTATATACGAAATCTTGTGGTCTATATATATATATTGCTGCCGGCATTAAACCTATATCTCACCAACTTTATGTTGACCTTTTAAAACATGTCTATTCTCAGGTGATTACTAAAGCTTCCGCTGCATTATGTTGAATTTGAGCAGGATCTTGCGTACGCATATTTGTGTCAAAAATAAAACTGCATACCCAAGGATTTGTGTTGTAAAATATGCTCGAAATCGTGTTGTTATCATTATATGTAAAGTTTGTAAGTCGAAGATTATCGCTAAACGATAATCATCTTTTTATTGTCTAAAGCTTGTAACAAAAATAATGGTTATGGTTTGTAATGTATAATATATGCAGTTTCTCTTTTAAAAATGTCGCATATAGAGGTCAATACCTCGCAATGAAATCATACGTTATCTAACACGTTCTTATGGTTAAGGACGGGTTATGACATGTGGTATCAGAGCGGTGGTCTTAGCGAACCAGGTTTGCATTAGTGTGTCTAACCGGTAAGTCGTTAGGATACATTAGTAAGTCTGGACTTTGACCGGGTCTGATTTAAAAAAACCATTGCTTATCATTGTTGGTTAAAATTTATATGTAAATATTATGTAGTACTAATGGGTTAGTTGTTGTATGATAGATGTCGGGCTCAAAACTTGTTATCACATTCAGCGACTCCGAACCAGAATCTTCAGATGGTGTTCCAGTCATTAACCTATCCGATGACGAAAATAATATCTTTGGGGAAGACTCACAAATTCCGGATGAACCGACTATAGAGAACCCAGAAAGTGAACCCGAGGAGGAAAGTGAACCCGAGGAGGAAAGTGAACCCGAGGAGGAAAGTGAACCCGAGGAAGAAATACAGGAAATTACAAAAGACGAGTTCGAACTAGGAAAGAAACGAAAGGCTAATGAATTAGAAAATTCAAATCCCGAGTTTAGTAAGGATGATGTGGCACCAACTCCACTAGACACTACCACCCCTATTCCCGCTATTCCTATTCGTGCTGTCCCGGCATCCAGTTCTTCAGCCCCACAGCCAAAATATAGGCAGACAGCTAGGATAAGCGTTAGGCCATTCCTTGAACCTAAACGTCCTAGAAAATAGACCAAACGATGCGCTGCCGTATTAAACCATGGGATCATATAATGTTTTGTATAATATTATTAGTGTGGTTTGCTTAATGTTCGATATAAGATAAGCATATGTAAAATAGTGAAGTGTGAAATGCAATAATTTTCCATGGTTAAGTATTATTTAGATGGTAGTAATTGATTCTGTACTAAGCTATTAAGTATGGACATTAACGGGTAGGTACTACCCTAGATATAATTATAAAATGCTAATAAGAAGAAAAGGCTTTTATAATAATACCTGGTTCATATTATTAATAAGCTATAATGTACTGTAAATATACACTACATCTATAATATTCCATGTGAAAAATTATTTTCTTTTCATTCTTATAGAAGAATATGGCGCGATTGAACCGAATGACGGAACAAGAAATCCAGGAACTCATCAATCAACGAGTGAACGACAGAATGTTATGGGTCGAGGCTGCAAGAGGTGCTGCAGTTAATCCAAATCCTCGTGTGGGGTGCACTTACAAAACTTTTCAAGCTTGCAAGCCCTCATCATTCAGTGGAACAGAAGGACCAATCGGTTTAACCCGGTGGATAGAAAAGATGGAGACTGTGTTTAAAATCAGTGGTTGTGTTGAAAAGGACATGACCAAGTATGCATCGTGCACTTTACAAGATAGTGCACTCACGTGGTGGAAAAATTATGTGAAGGCTGTAGGAGGAGATGTAGCTTATGATACTCCGTGGGAAGAATTCAAAACAATGTTAATCAATGAATATTGTCCAAGGAACGAGGTTAGGAAGTTGGAAGATGAGTTACGAAGTCTGAAGGTTATTGGTACTGAAATCACCAACTACAATCAGCGATTCATGGAATTAGTTTTGCTATGTCCTGAATTGGTTCCAACCGAAGAACGGAAGATTGAAATGTACAAAGATGGTTTGCCCAAAAAGGTCAAGGCAAATGTTACAGCATCGAAACCTAAGACAATTCATGAAGCTATAACCATGGCAAACGAGCTAATGGATCAGGTCATCATGGATAAGAAAGTATCCAATACTGATGTGAAGGTATCAGGTAACAAAAGAAAGTGGAATGGAAATTATGATCGAGGTAACCAACAACAATCTTTTAAGAAACAAGAAAACACGCAAGGTGCGGGTAGTGGTTTAAGCTTTGGTTATAAAGGACAAAATCCTTTATGCAACCGATGCCACAAACATCACTCTGGCTACTGTAATGTGGTATGCAACAAATGTAATCGAAAGGGTCATCTTGCTGAAGATTGTAGGGCTCTCGTTACAAATACAAATGGTACCAAGACTCCTACCACCAATGCAAATAGAACTGCTTTGGCTACCATTACTTGTTATGGGTGTGGAAAACAAGGTCACTATAAGAGCCAGTGTCCGAATCCAGAGAAGAATAATGGATCTGCACGTGGAAGAGCATTTGTTATTAATGCTAGAGAGGCGTGTGAAGACCCGGAGCTTGTTACGGGTACGTTTACCATTAATAACTTATCCGCATCTATTATATTTGATACTGGTGCCGATAGAAGTTACGTGAGTAGAGGCTTTTACGCTAAATTGAATTGTTCATCATTACCTCTAGATGCTAAGTACATGATTGAGTTAGCTAATGGTAAACTAATTAAAGCCGATAAAATTTGCCGTGATTGTAAAATAAATTTAGCCGGAGAAACATTTAAAATTGACTTAATACCCGTAGAATTAGGAAGTTTTGATGTAATAGTCGGCATGGACTGGATGTCCAAAGTAGGAGCTGAAGTTGTGTGTGCCAAGAAGGCAATTCGCATTCCTTGTAAGGATAAAATGCCGGTGATGATTTATGGAGAGAAGGGTAACTCAAAGTTAAAACTCATTAGCTATTTGAAAGCCAAGAAGTGTTTAGAAAAGGGATGTTATGCTATTCTAGCACATGTTAATAAAGTCAAAAAGAAAGAAAAAGAGAAGTGCATCAATGACGTGCCTGTGGCAAGAGATTATCCTGAAGTTTTTCCGGAAGAGTTGCCAGGATTACCTCCATTTAGATCTGTAGAATTTCAAATAGATTTAGTACCAGGAGCTGCACCAGTGGCTCGTGCGCCATATAGACTTACACCGTCCGAATTAAAAAAACTTCAAAGTCAGTTAAAAGAATTACTAGACCGTGGATTCATACGACCAAGTACTTCACCGTGGGGAGCTCCAATTTTGTTCGTCAAGAAGAAAGACGGATCTTTCCGAATGTGTATAGATTATCGTGAATTAAATAAGTTAACTATCAAGAATCGGTATCCACTACCGAGAATTGACGACTTATTTGATCAACTCCAAGGATCATGTGTGTACTCAAAAATTGACCTAAGATCGGGCTATCATCAATTACGTGTCAAAGAAGAAGATATACCGAAAACTGCTTTTCGGACACGCTACGGTCATTACGAATTTTTGGTCATGCCGTTTGGATTGACGAATGCGCCAGCTGTATTCATGGACCTCATGAATCGAGTTTGTAGTCCATATTTAGATAAGTTTGTTATCGTTTTCATTGATGATATTCTTATCTATTCCAAGAGTGAGCAAGAGCATGAGCAGCATTTAAGGTTGATATTAGAGTTGTTTAGAAAAGAACAGCTATATGCTAAATTTTCTAAATGTGCTTTCTGGTTGAAAGAAGTGCAATTTCTTGGCCACGTTGTTAGTAGCAAAGGAATTCAGGTTGATCCAGCAAAAATTGAAGCCATTGAAAAATGGGAGACTCCTAAGACACCAATGCAGATACGCCAATTTTTGGGTTTAGCCGGTTATTATAGAAGGTTTATTCAAGATTTTTCCCGAATAGCTAAGCCGTTGACAGCGTTAACGCAAAAAGGGAAGAAATATGAATGGACTTCTGAGCAGGAGAGTGCATTTCAATTACTGAAAAAGAAGTTGACTACGGCGCCTATTTTATCGTTACCAGAAGGGAACGATGATTTTGAAATATATTGTGACGCTTCGCGACAAGGTTTTGGTTGCGTTCTTATGCAACGAAAGAAAGTTATTGCATACGCATCCCGACAATTAAAGATTCACGAGCGGAATTATACGACGCATGATCTAGAACTGGGAGCAGTCGTGTTTGCATTGAAGATATGGAGACACTACTTGTATGGGGTTAAATGCACTGTGTTTACTGATCATAAAAGCCTTCAACATATTTTCGATCAAAAACAGCTGAACATGAGGCAACGTAGGTGCGTTGAGTTAATAAATAACTATGATTGTGAAATTCGTTATCATCCCGGGAAAGCGAACGTGGTGGCCGACGCTCTAAGCAGAAAGGAACGAGAACCAATTCGAGTACGAGCGATGAACATAAAAATTCGCATGAATCTCAACTCACAAATCAAAGAAGTTCAACGAGAAGCACTTACTAAAGAAAATATAGGAAATGAAATAATGAAGAAGTATGAGAAGCAACTCGTTATGCGGGAAGATGGAATTTGATATTTTGCAAATCGTATTTGGGTACCGAAGTTGGGTGGATTAAGGAAGTTGATATTGAACGAGGCACATAAGACAAGATATTCGATACATCCTGAAGTTGGAAAGATGTACCAAGATCTTAAGACGCATTATTGGTGGCCTAATTTGAAGACAGACGTTGCAACATATGTTGGGGAATGTTTAACTTGTTCCAAAGTCAAAGCAGAACACCAGAAGCCGTCAGGGTTACTTCAACAACCAGAAATTCCAGAATGGAAATGGGACGGTATTACCATGGATTTCATCACGAAGTTACCAAAGACTGCCTGGGAATACGACACCATTTGGGTGATTGTTGATCGTCTCACCAAGTCTGCACATTTCTTGCCTATGAAGGAAATGGATAGAATGGAGAAACTATTACGATTGTATATAAAGGAAATTGTTTCAAGGCATGGAATACCTATTTCCATTATATCTGATCGTGATAGTAGATTTACCTCAAAGTTCTGGCAATCACTACAGGAGGCCCTAGGAACTCGTTTGGATATGAGCACCGCATATCATCCGCAAACCGACGGGCAGAGTGAAAGAACAATTCAGACTCTTGAAGACATGCTCAGGGCATGTGTGATCGATTTTGGAAACGGATGGGATAAGTATTTACCGTTAGCAGAATTCTCGTATAATAATAGTTATCATGCGAGCATTAAAGCTGCACCATTCGAAGCATTGTATGGAAGGAAGTGTAGATCTCCTATCTGTTGGAATGAAGTAGGAGATCGACATTTAACTGGTCCCGAGATCATACACGAAACGACTGAGAAGATAGTACAAATCAAGGAGAGATTGAAAACAGCCCGTAGCCGCCAAAAGAGCTACGCTGATGTCCGAAGGAAACCATTAGAGTTTCAGATCGGGGACATGGTTATGTTAAAGGTGTCACCGTGGAAAGGTGTAATACGCTTCGGAAAAAGGGGTAAACTGAACCCAAGATATGTAGGCCCGTTCAAGATCATCGAACGCATTGGACCGGTAGCTTATCGACTCGAGTTACCGCAACAACTCGCCGGAGTACACAATACCTTTCACGTCTCAAACCTTAAGAAGTGTCTTGCAAAGGAAGACCTCACCATTCCTCTTGAAGAAATCCATGTCGATGAGAAACTACAATTCATCGAAGAACCAATCGAAATCATGGATCGTGAAGTTAAACAGCTCAAGCAGAGCAACATACCAATCGTTAAGGTTCGTTGGAATGCTCGAAGAGGTCCTGAGTTTACTTGGGAATGAGAGGATCAGATGAAACAAAAGTATCCACACTTGTTTCTCGATGACGCAAAATAGGTACAATTTTAAAATTTCGGGACGAAATTTATTTAACGGGTAGGTACTGTAACGACCCGCACTTTTCCGATCGTTCTATACTTATGAGATTAATATTTACATAAATTAAACCTTACCAACATGATAAGCAATCCAAATTGTTGAGACTTATGTTTTTGAAAAGAGTTTTACACAACGTTTGACCGTCTAGTTTGACCGATGATATCACGAACTATACAATATATGATAATTATACATACATATTTAACATGATCTAAGGATGTTTTAATATCTCATTTTGTATTAATAACAAAAAGTCATAAGTATATTTTGAAACTACTAACTTAAGTTTTCAAAACAATAACCTACGTAACGTTATTTGACATAAATACTGATGATTTATAATGTTTATACATATATCGTATAAGTAATGTATTTAATCATTTTTAAAGGGCTTTTATACATAAAACAATATAAGTATATTTACAAAAGATAGTTATATTTGAATTCTCGTTCCGTTTCCTCAATAATCCTATACGTATATCTAGGGTACTATACACAGCTTCTAGAAGTATTTACTATTGGTATATACCAATAGAAATCTTCAATTATTGGAATAATATGTCATTCATGACATAATAAATTTTAACTTATCTTAGATATTTTCACTAAAAACCAAATTTTCAAGCCTATAAATAAGCACCATTTCTAACTCATTTTTACACATTCATTTTCCAAATTTTACTTCCAATTTTCACACACACTTGCAAGAACTCTCTCAACTTTTATTTTACTACTTCTTTCCAGCAACTTTACATTTTAAACTTGAGGTAAAAACTCTACTTCAACTCTTTTTCAATTCATATATTTAAAGCTATATATATAAGAGTTTATAAACTAGAACATAGTTTGAATGATTTCAAACTTGTTCGCAAACTAAATAGATCCTTCTAACTTAACTTTTAAAATACTTCAAGACCTGTAACATATCTTAATTATATGCTAACTTAACAAGGTATAACTTGGTTTTTCAAAGAACACCTTAAAAACTGAATTTACGACGTCGGAGTGCAACCGGGGGCTGTTTTGGGTTGGATAATTAAAAACCATCTTAAACTTTGAATTGGAGGTTTATTTTCTGGAAAAATGATTTTTACTATGAATATGATAACACATAAAAATTTCATGATTTAACTCAAAGTATAAGTATTTTTAGAAAAATAATCATTTGAGGTTGTTTACATGATGAAAAATGATTAACTTCATAAGTTTCACTAAAGTTTGACCTATGCCGTGTGATTTGGAATACAAACTAAGGTATTTACAGTTCATAGTCTTAAAGAGGGACTCGATCCAAGGAGATAGCAAGTTGAATCAACGAAAACGGAGTTGTAACGAAGAAACTATGACCGAAACAAAATCGGATATCCAAGACTAGTTTAGCCACGAAAATAATTGGGAAAAAATTAAATAAATCACATCTTTTTTAAGTTAACATGATATTTTATATATATGTACTTATAATTCAATTTTATATGGTTCAGGATCACCCGTAAACAACACGAGAAGATTAATCATAAGATCCCATGATTGTACGCAACACGTCATTTGACAACACCGGTACTTATGTACGCAACACGTCATTTGACAACACCGGTACCATGGGTCAAGATTAATCTCGACCAATACATATACGATGGGGTTTTATTTATTTCGTTGGGGGTTTTATTTATTTCATTGCGGGTATATTAAACATCTAAAAATGAACCATTAAAATTGAATTACTAACAACGAACTGCTAACTACGGACTAAGGAATTATTCAAAGTATTAAAAGTATAACAAGTATATATATGTGACGCTTGTTTAAAAAGAAAAGGTATTGATATATTATATATGGATAGGTTCGTGATATCAACCGGAGACCAAGTCAAATTATATATATATCTTCAAGACGAAAGTGAGTATATAGTCCCACTTTTAAACTCTAAATATTTCGGGATGAGAATACATGTATTTTATGTTTTACGTTATGGACACAAGTAACTGAAAAAAAATATATTCTACGTTGAGTTGTACCACTGGCATACTTCCCTGTAGCTTGGTAACTGTTATTTACAGCGGTATTGTAAACGCGAATCCTGTTGATAGATCTATCGGGCCTGACAACCCCAACCGGACTGGACGACCAGTATTCAACGGTTGCACAGTACTTCGTTTCGTGACTACACTTGGTACGGTGTAGTAAGATTTCATAATAAAGGGAATATGCGACGTGATTAAATGTTAAGTATGGTTACCAAGTGCTCAACCACTTAGAATATTTTTATTAAACTGTTTATATACGAAATCTTGTGGTCTATATATATATATATTGCTGCCGGCATTAAACCTATATCTCACCAACTTTATGTTGACCTTTTAAAACATGTCTATTCTCAGGTGATTACTAAAGCTTCCGCTGCATTATGTTGAATTTGAGCAGGATCTTGCGTACGCATATTTGTGTCAAAAATAAAACTGCATACCCAAGGATTTGTGTTGTAAAATATGCTCGAAATCGTGTTGTTATCATTATATGTAAAGTTTGTAAGTCGAAGATTATCGCTAAACGATAATCATCTTTTTATTGTCTAAAGCTTGTAACAAAAATAATGGTTATGGTTTGTAATGTATAATATATGCAGTTTCTCTTTTAAAAATGTCGCATATAGAGGTCAATACCTCGCAATGAAATCATACGTTATCTAACACGTTCTTATGGTTAAGGACGGGTTATGACAATACTTGTGGGGACTTTCTAAGTCCATTCATGGAAATGTCACCTCTTCTAATCCACCCAACATCCCGGCAGCTATGTGCATGGCGCATACCCTTATGAACCAAATTATCAGCAAAGAACCGGAAAAGGGTAAATCCGAATCGGGAGCCAGTGGTGAGAAGCATAAGTGGGACTACAACAACAAGGGGAGAACCTATGATCAAACCCCCGCTAAGAAGCCTAATGACGGAAGGAACCCCAACCCGAACACTAGCTCGAACCCCAACTACAAGGGTAGTCTACCACAGTGCAAGAGGTGCTACAAGCACCATACCGGGTACTGTAATACGGTCTGTGAAAAGTGCAACAGGATCGGGCACGTTGGCAAGAACTACAAGATTCCCCTCCCAGCTGTGAGGACAAACCCAAACGGACCAAGGAAATGCTATGAGTGTGGACAGCAGGGCCACCTTAGGAATGAGTGTCCCAACAAGCGAAAGGACGGAGGACCACCGCGTGGAAGAGCTTTCAATGTGAACGCAAGGGATGCTCGTGAGAACCCCGACTTAGTTACATGTATATTCACTATCAACAATCTATTAGCCTCTGTCCTATTTGATACGGGTGCCGATAGAAGCTATGTCTGTAGAAACTTTTGCTCTAAGATAGATTGGTCATTAGTGCCATTAGAGGAGAATATGCTAGTTGAGGTAGCCAATGGGAAACTTGAGAAAGTTGACCAAATTGGCCGAGGAGCTATTATTAACATAGTTGGCATGGATTTCAAAATTGACTTGATACCCATCAAATTGGGAAGCTTTGACGTGATTGTCGGCATGGACTGGTTGACTAAAGTAAGGGCCGATATTATCTGTGGAGATAAAGCTCTTCGTATACCACAAGGAGACGGTGAGCCATTGACTATTTACGGAGAGAGATGTAACTCGAAGCTGAACCTCATTAGTTGTATGAAAGCGCAGAAGATCATGAAGAAAGGACGACTTGCTGTTTTAGCACATGTGAAGGCTTTAGAATCAGAGGAGAAGAGTGTGAATGACGTGCGAATTGTGAATGAATTCCCTGACGTCTTTCCGGAAGAGTTGCCTGGATTACCGCCACCCAGAGCAGTGGAGTTCCAAATCGATCTAGTGCCGAGAGCTGCACCCGTAGCTCGTGCGCCGTATCGTCTGGCACCTTCAGAACTGCAAGAATTGCAGAGTCAACTTCAGGAATTGCTCGACCGAGGGTTTATCCAACCGAGCTCGTTGCCTTAGGGCACGCCCGTTTTATTCGTGAAGAAGAAGGACGGATCCTTCTGCATGTGTATCGACTACCGCGAACTCAACAAATTGACGATCAAGAATCGATATCCTCTTCCCCAAATTTACGATCTTTTTGATCAGCTACAAGGATCGAGCGTGTACTCTAAGATTGATTTGCGATCCGGTTACCACCAGTTGAGGGTGAAAGAGAGTGATGTGATGAAGACTGCGTTTAGAACCCGCTATGGTCATTACGAGTTTCTCGTGATGCCGTTCGGATTAACCGACGCACCAGCCGTGTTCATGGACCTCATGAATCTTGTCTGCAAGCCTTATCTAGATAAATTCGTTATCGTCTTCATAGATGATATCCTCATCTACTCTAAGAGCGAAGAAGAACATGAGAAACATCTTCGGTTAGTGCTTGAACTCTTGAGACAAGAGCAGCTTTATGCCAAATTCTCCAAGTGTGAATTTTGGCTGAAGGAAGTCCAATTTCTGGGTCATATTGTGAGTGATCAAGGTATCAAAGTTGACCCCGCCAAGATTAAATTTATCAGCAAGTGGGAGACACCCACTACTCTGACTCACATCCGCCAATTTCTAGGTCTTGCCGGTTACTACAGAAGGTTTATTGAAGGTTTTTCGTTGATTGCGCGTCCTTTGACCGCACTGACTCACAAAGGAAAGAAGTTCGTTTGGGAAACCGAACAAGAAGCAGCATTTCAAACCCTGAAGCGGAAGTTAACCACCGCACCTATCTTATCTCTTCTCGAAGGCAGTGACGACTTTGTTGTGTACTGCGATGCTTCGAAGAATGGTTTTGGTTGTGTATTGATGCAAAGAACGAAGGTCATTGCTTATGCATCTCGTCAGCTGAAGATTCATGAGCGAAAATACACTACTCACGATCTCGAACTTGGAGCCGTTGTCTTCGCATTGAAGCTGTGGAGACACTATCTCTATGGAACAAAGAGTACCATCTTCACCGATCACAAAAGTCTCCAACACATCTTTGACCAGAAACACCTGAACATGAGACAACAACGATGGATTGAAACGCTGAACGACTATAATTGTGAACTTCGTTACCATCCTGGTAAGGCCAATGTTGTAGCCGACGCTTTAAGTCGAAAGGAGAGAACGGTACCTCTTCGTGTTCGGGCTCTGAACATCACCATCCATTTGAACCTACATATCCAGATCCGAGTAGCCCAAGAAGAGGCTCTCAAGGAGGAGAACATATCTCGTGAATACCTGAACATCCTGGTCTTTAAATTCGAGGTTAAGGATTCTGGACTCCGATGTTATGCCGAAAGAATTTGGGTACCTCGTTATGGAGATTTACGAAGCCTTTTACTTGATGAAGCCGAAAAGTCGAGATATTCGATTCATTCAGGAGCCTGAAAAATGTACCACGATCTTAAGGAACAGTATTGGTGGTCAAATCTTAAGAAGGATGTTGCAACTTATGTTGGGAGGTGTTTGACTTGTTCGAAGGTTATGGCTAAACATCAGAGACCATCTGGATTACTTCAACAACCAGAAATCCCACAATGGAGATGGGAAGCAATTACGATGGATTTCATCACGAAGCTACCAAAGACGGTGGGTGGATACGATACAATCTGGGTTATCGTTGACCGTCTTACCAAATCTGCTCATTTTCTAGCAATGAAGGAAATAGATACAATGGAGAGACTTGCTCAACTGTACATCAAATAGGTTGTATCTCATCATGGTGTGCCTCTATCAATTATCTCAGATCGCGATCCCCGCTTTGCTTCCAGATTCTGGCGTTCTTTGCAAGAAGCCTTGGGAACTCGTCTCGACATGAGCACCGCGTATCACCCCCAGACCGACGGTCAGAGCAAACGAACGATTCAGACTTTGGAGGACATGTTGCGTGCCTGTGTTATTGACTTCGGAAAGTCTTGGGAAAGGCATCTGCCGCTAGCCGAATTCTCTTACAACAACAGTTATCATTCGAGTATTAAAGCCGCCCCTTTTGAAGCATTGTATGGCCGCAAGTGCCGTTCTCCTATTTGTTGGGCCGAGTTAGGCGAAGTGCAAATCACCGGACCCGAGATAGTCCATGAAACGACGGAGAAGATTTCTCAGATTTAGGCGAGACTTAAGACGGCCCGCGATCGCCAAAAGAGTTATGCTGATCTTAAACGTAAAGACTTCGAATTCAATGTGGGTGACCGAGTAATGTTGAAGGTCGCACCTTGGAAAGGTGTAATTCATTTTGGAAAGCGCGGAAAGTTAAACCCGCGATATATTGGTCCTTTTGAAATTTTGGAACGTGTTGGACCCGTTGCTTATCGTCTGGATCTTCCGACTCAGTTGAGTGATGTTCATCCAACCTTCCATGTATCAAATTTGAAGAAGTGCCTTGCTCTACCGGAACTTGTCATACCATTAGAAGAACTTACGATTGATGACAAACTCCACTTCGTGGAAGAGCCTGTCGAAATTATGGACTGTGAGGTCAAAACCTTGAAACGCAATAAGATTCCAATTGTCCGAGTTCGATGGAATGCCAAGCGTGGACCTGAGTTTACCTGGGAACGAGAGGATCAAATGATGCAGAAATATGCTCACCTTTTCCCGACTCCATCACCATCAGCTAAAATTTCGGGACGAAATTTCCAAAAACAGGTGGGTAATGTAACGACCCGACTTTTTCGACTTGCTTTCGTGCCTTGTATTTTTGCGAAACTGCGTATTTGTGCATACTGTGTTACTTTATACTCTGGAATCTTGATATACGTGGTTTACTTCCATTTATATGTTAAAACGTGCCTTAGGGTACGTAGGATACTTAACTTGTTCACCGGAAGCCTTTATAACCGTTAGTGTTACTTGACGTTTCAAATAAACCGCGGACTGCGCACACGTTTGACTTTTATCGTAACCGGAATATTATGACTGCGAAATATTAATTATTATTTTATAATAATAATTACTTGGGCTTTTGGATGCTTAATTTCATTTAATTATTTACTAGATCACACTAGTTAGTCTTGTTGGACTTTCTACCTTGTTGGACTTAAGCCCACCCTACTCTAGCTAGTGGCCTAATTAATTAGCCCACTTATTAATTACTAGTGACCCATTAATATATAAGACAATTACCAATTTAATTAGAGGGAACATGCTAGCAAAAATGTCAAGTATTATCCATAATGTTACATGGGATCCTAGCATAAGTACCTACTTTAGACAACCATTAACCAAAAAGCAACTTTGTGCCCCCCCCTACAAAACCTACGGCCATGAGGCCCCTCCCCACACCCCATTCACCTATAAATACTAGCCTAATCCCATCCATTTAACACTTGCTCTCATTTGAATTTCACACACATTTGCTCTCTTATTTCCTTTCTAGTCTTTCTCACTCTAGAAACTTGTAAGTTTGCTTTTTCTTCTTCTCCTTCTCCTTTTTATTTCGTGGTCATCATCATCATTAAAGATCAAGCCTTTTAGCTTTGATCTTGATTAGATCTTGTAGATTCAAGCATGAATCCTTCAAGAACATGGAAGATTCAAGCTTTCTAGCTTTGAATCTTCACCTACTTTATAGATCTACATCTTTTTAGCTTTAATCTTGTTATTTACTTATAAAGATTCAAAATTTTATTTGTAATCTTCATGTAACTTAAACATCCAAGCTTTATGCTTCAAGATCTTCAAGAACAATCAAGATTCAAGCTTTCTAGCTTGAATCTCCATATCTTTTTGTTAGATCTAAGTTTTCTAACTTATGATCTTGTTATTTTGTTAAAAAGATTCAAACTTGTGTTTGTTATCTTCATAAAACTTAAAGATCTAAGCTTTATGCTTCAAGATCTTCAAGAACACTAAAGGTTCAAGCTTTCTAGCTTTGTGACCTTATAAATTGTGTGAAAGGGATCCAAGCTCTCTAGCTTAGGGTTCCATCACTTCATTTGACTTAGATCATGTCCATACTTGTTTGATTGATGTAAAGTTTGTAACTTTGTTTGTAAATAGGACTTGTATTTGTGTTAAGACTAAGGATATGATGTAACCTGGGTTCACCATCCATCTAAGACTCTTAAATGAGTTGTGTTACCACTTGTTCTTAACATATTGTGTATTTATGGTAGAATCTTGGTCAAAAGTAATGCTAAACCATCAACGAGTTGTACACTTGAAGCTACAAGCATCAAGGATGAGAACCTTGATGAGCATCAAGCACCAAGAACCCCACCGGAGCATTTGTCCACTGATTTTCGTATCTGTAAAGTTGATTTTCAGTTAGTTTGGTTTGAGTAGATGATTTTCCATTTAGACCTCGTCTTAATCCGAGTTACGGTTTAGGATTTATGGCCCTCCGAGAGTCACTACACCCTATTAACGTTGTGCTGAAATTTCTGACCTACACGCACTTAAACCGTCGCCACGGTCAAACGAAGACGAGTTAGGTTCTGAAAATTGGTCAGCGGTTAGGGGACTCATATACGGATCCATAGCCACTGACTATGCATCTTTTCGATTTACGTAGAGGTCGTAGCAGCTGACCGAAGTCAGCCTATTGTTTCGATCTCTATTCTTGTCGAACTTACTTAGCTTTTATGATGATGAATGATGATGATGATGACACCTAAACTTATTTTATGCACTATTAGAATTTATAAAGACAACCTACTGACCTAGTAACCTTTGATTTAGGTTGACGACCTTTCGGACCGACTTACTACTTGCCCACTTTCGTATCAACTTGTATTGCTTATTCACTGTGAGTTATAGCATCCCTTTTTACTTTAATTATTTTGGGACTGAGAATACATACGCTTTTTACGTTTTACATACTAGGCACGAGTACTTAAACTTTATATGTGTGTGGGTTATACAACGGCATAAACATTCCCCTTAGCACGGTAACGTTTAGTCATTGGTTTTTGAACCGGTGAACGCGAATCTTAGATATGGATCCATAGGGTTTGACATCCCCACTCGGGCTAGTCGCGCTAGCATTTAACGGGTGTTTAATACTTCGTGAACATACGCACTCGCCAAGTGTACTTTCAGGGGGTTATAAACGTTAAGTCTAGTTACCGGGTGCCCACGGTTATACATATACTTTTCATACTGTTTTGTTACACTGAAATCTTGTAGCCTACCTTACGTTACTGTTACAACTTAAACTATAGGTCACCAACATTCGTGTTGACTTTTAAGCGTGTATTTCTCAGGTGCCTAGAGGTTTCTTGCTTCCGCTGTTAGATTTGCTGTCTTCCTGTTAAGGACCTGCTGTATTAGTTATCCGCTGCATTACTAGAGATGTCTCATTCATGGAACTTTTCTTTTGCATTCGTAGTTTATGTTAATTTCAAATAATGGCTTTGTAACGACCTTAGGGTCAAATACTTATGTTGATGCTCCTATTCGTAGGATGCACGTTATCTTTTGTAAAACGCTGTCTTTTTATGAATGCAAACTGGTTTTCAAACAGCATATAGTGTTTGACCGTGTGAAGATCCTGTTGTTGACGAATCGTACACAATGGTTTTGTATGGGGCGTCACACCCAAGCTCTAGGCCTTTTAGCACCACCCTCATTAGGAACATGTCCTGTTTTAACAACATTAGGACCCGCACCACCTGAGATGTCATAACCCTTGCTTGTACCACCCAATTTGTATTGAGAGAAATCCAATGGAATAGTAACCTTAGTTTTTAATTCATCATTTTTAAACAATTTTGCAGCATTCTCAGAAGCAGCAATCATGTTGATATCAACATCTTTTGAGCCTTTAAAGAACACCACAGGACTCGTAGCACTTATAGGCTTAGCAACACTAACATTCTCATCAATAGACTTTGCAATAACATCAGCATTACTACTATCATTACCATTGACAAGGCTAACATTATCAATAACTTTGTTTTTGTTAGGAATACCTTTCTTTCTGCCCCTTTTCTTCTTTTCTACAGCAGGCAACATAGGATTCTGAACAGGAACAGAGGTGTCACCTCCATAGATTACGAACTGAGCACTCTTTTTAGCTTGAGCAGGCATGTCTTCCTTGTCAATCAGCTGGTTTTCCTTACCCTTTCGTTTACCAGAAAAGATTGACTTCTTGAATTCATTTTGAACAATAGGAGATAAAATGTCCTTCTTCTTCTCAACCGAAATACGTTTAAGAGATCTAGTACGTGCTCTAGCTTGAGCAGGTGACAGCACAGCATCCACCGGTGGTGTTTCAGAGATACGAGCCTCAGGGGAGAGAAATTGATCCACCATATTTGAATCAGGAGGATCAAGAGGTCGTATAGGAGCTTCAGGAGTGTTAGAAGTAGGATTCATAACACCAAAAGTGAAATCAGAGAACAAAAATATAAAACCCTAAAACAGCAGCTAAGAACCCTAAAATCAAAATTAGGATTTCAGCAAGCAAACGATGGAATAGATGCTCAGAATAGAATCAGGTGACCATAACGAAGCCAATACAAGTTATATTTTTTGATTAGCAACACAAAAACAGTCAAATTAGAAAGTGGCGAGTAGATCTGAAATTTTGAGATTCAGATTACACAATTCTGGGTGAAAATCAGTGAAATAACAGCTTAAATTGATGTTAATGATGTGGAAACATGTAAGATTCAGTGATTTGGGGATGGATTAACACAAAAATTAAGGGAAATCGATGGAACAGTGAAAGTCCGTACACGTTTGTACAATTTCGCACGCACACTGTCAGAGAAAATACACAGGGTTTGAATAACAAATGATGTTGAATGACAAAAAAAGCGTTTCGAACCATTTTAGGGTTCTTTTAGCGATTAAGAGAAATAAAAATGTGAAACACGGAATGCGAACTTGAAAACTAAGATGCAGAACGTGAAACTAAAACGCGAAATGAAAATTATAATGCGGAACATGAATACTGAAACACGAAACCTGAAACTGAAAATTGAAATGCAAAATTTAGAATTAAAACGCCAAATTGAAAATTGAAGCGTAAAAGGAAAACGCAAAACAGAAAACTGAAACATGAGACGAAAAACAAGAATGTGAATCGTAAAATCGAAAATTAAAATATGAAATTGAAACACGAAATTTGAAACTGAGAGACTTGTCAGCAACGACTAAGTTGTTGATATTATGGATGTAGTACGTGTTTGATCACAAAGTTTTGTCTTTTAATTTTTTTCTTGGGTATAGGAAGGGTCGAGTTTGGCCTCATCCTTATATTTTCTTTAGTTTGCACAAGATCCACTGGAGTTTAAATTTTGACTCAAATGACCCATTTACATTACTCCCATATTCGTTGTTACATTCGTATGAGAAAGCTATGAATAGAGTTTGTCCTTTTACCACACAAAAAAAAAAAAATATATAAGTTTATTTTTTAGCCCGGTTTATATAAGTTTATACGGAATCTATTATTCAACTTGCGTAAATTATCTCAAATAATCAATTACCAACAACGTACATGTGCGTGTATTCGTTTGTATGCGTGTTGTGTGTAGCTGTATGTGTATCTAGATCGATGTTACGTAATATAATGTTGTATTGATGCAAACTTGAATAAAGTCGTCAACATTTTATTATGATATATGCCACAAATTAAGGATGAGAAGTAGGGATGTGATGGAGGATTGGAGGCTGATATTTACGAGTATAATATGTCTCACTTATTTATGCGGGGTGACGGGGTCGCTTATCGTAGACTCGTAGTGTACTACTAGTGCGTGACAATCATTTTCACTATTACACAATCTATAGCTAGTGTTGTGTTATGTGACCATCATTAACAACGATCATCAATCGTAAACCCTTGTTGTAAGGGTGCAAACTAAAGTGTCACACCAATCATAAAACGATACAAATGTATTTATATAAGTTTAAGAAAAACTCTTTCTACTATCAATTGATTTTAGAAAAAAGTGAGACTCTTGAGCTTATATTGTATAACATATTACAGGGTTATATGATCCTATCATCACTTGTAACCATTTCTTTCTTATTGATTTGAATTAATCATACAATCATTTTTCTTCTACGAAATTGCATGTAAAACATGGATATAGCTAACTAAAATACGCAAGATGTTGGGAAGTTATCCCACATGAGTCATGGTACAAAAATAAATGTATGCATATAAGTTTAAGGGGAACTCTCTCTCTTTTACCAATTGGTTTTAGAAAATGATGGACTTTTAGGCTTGTATATTGGACATGTTGTTGGGTTATACGATTATTAATAATGTCATGGTATCAAAGCTCATGTCTGGATATCGAGTCAGGCCGCAGTCGTGCCGCCATTTCTTCAGCGAGTCCGAGTCAGATTCCATATGTGTGCCGCCGTCGCTACAAATAGATCGAGTCAGGCCGGTGTCGTGCCGCTATCTCTACAATAGTTCCACGCCTAGATGTGAGGGGGCGTGTTTTCACATGCATTATCTTACTACAACAAAAGGTTCGTAGTCACATTCTTATTCAATAGCATGGTTTCACATGCATTAAGCACTTAGGTACAACAAAAGGTTCGTAGTCATCATTATCTTGCAACATACACATTAGATCAAATCAACATACCAAATCGCAATTTAACATTTAGCATCTAAATATCACAAAGGATTCATAATCATCTGACCGACTAACAAGCCCATCCGATCGGCTTATAAGCTCACCTGATCGGCTGATAATGTAACATCCTGCCTTATCACGATCACAATATTGTCCGCTTTTTCCATTGGCGCACGATTTTTTCTTGGTAACCACACGAGAATTTCCCCGGATCACCCATCCTAGTACTACTCCCGCTTGAGCACGCTTAACAACAGGGTTCTCATGAGATCTCATGTGCTTGTAGCCCCAAAACGGGTTGTGTCTGGTAAGGATGGAAGTTTTGCATAAATCGATGTGGGACGGGGTATTACAAACTCCCCCACTTAAAATCCTGATGTCCTTGTCAGGCCAAAGCAAATTGATACCCATGATCTATAACTCAGAAGATGCACGAGCTGGGTGACCATCACACCTCGAGAATCTAGTGCTCTGATACCATCTATAACATCCCGCCTTACCATGACCACAATATTGTCCGTTTTACCCACTGTCACACGGATTGTTCTTGGTAACCACACGAGGCCTTCCCAGAAGGTCACCCATCCTAGTACAACTCCCACTCGAGCACGCTTAACTAAAGAGTTCTCATGAGATCTGATGTGTTTGTAGCCCCAAAACGCGTTGTGTCTGGTAAGGATGGAATTTACCTTATAAGGGACTCAAACTTTCTTACACAAATCGATGTGGGAAGGGATATTACAAATAAGCTCATCCGATCAACTTATAAGCTCATTCGATCGACTTATAAGCTCACCCGACCGGCTGATAAGCTCACTCGATCGACTTATAAGCTCATTTGATCGACTGACAAGCTCATCCGATCAATAGTAGCTTAAACGAGTTTCATAATCTAAAACTCGATTTTAGATGTTTTGGTCGATTGCACACACATACAAGTTATGAAATGAACATACAACAAGTTTCTAGAAACAAATAACAATAGCTAACACCTTATATGCAAGAATCAAACCAAAACCCAATTAAAACTAACTTTGACTCATGAACCCTAATTTAACAAGAATTTAAGCTTGATTATGATAATGCATACCTTGTTTTAAGCTATTGAAATAACAAGGAATAAAATGCAAACTTGATTCAAGCTCAAAGCCACTTAATCACAAGTTAGAGTTTTTAGGTTGTGGGAGGGTTAGGTGAGTTTGGTGAAAAGCCTACAAAAGAGGAAATGAGCAAGTTCTAGAAAATATATCATAATTGGGGTTTTAAAAACCCATACCCCATATCACATGATTATTTACCAGTTTTTAGATACATTACACACGTTGTTAAGCGGTCTTAACGAAGTCAAATAAAAATAAGCAAATAAGTTCCACGATCTTTGTCACATAACGCATTCAACTACAAAAAATTTATACACGCATAATTATAATAAAGGCACTTATTTAAAACAATAAATAATCTAAGGGCAATATAGTAATCTTACGTCTAGCTCCAGATTCAGTCTGTTACAGTGCCTGTCAGATTAGTCTTTTTTTTAAGAGCTAAGCTTTTATTATTTAATACCAAAATGTACAGAGTACAAGTTGTAAGTAACTAGAGGGAGGTGAATAGTTATTTAGTACAATTTTAAAACTTTTTCCAATTTAGAACTTGAGATTAATATAGTGTGATTTGAATAGTTTGTTCACAAGTATAATAAATAAGAAGATAAAGGATAAAAGAACAAACACGGAGATTTATAGTGGTTCGGGAAGATGTTAACTAATCTTTCTTAATCCACTCCTCAATTCTAACGAATTGAGAGTTAGTTTCACTATGATGCTCCAAACTCGGTGGTGTGAAGACCCGTCCTAATCTATCCGGACGAAGTCCATATCGATTATAAACGATTCATAACAGTTGATTACATCGCGAGGTACTTGACCTCTATATGATACATTTTACAAACATTGCATTCGTTTTTGAAAGACAACATCGAAAGTTGACAGGCATGCATCACATTTCATAATATATCAGACTATCAACGACTTAACAATAATCTTGATGAATTCAACGACTCGAATGCAATGTCTTTTGAAATATGCTATGAATGACTCCAAGTAATATCTTTAAAATGAGCAAATGCACAGCGGAAGATCTCTTTCGTACCTGAGAATAAACATGCTTTAAAGTGTCAACCAAAAGGTTGGTGAGTTCATTAGTTTAACATAAATAATCATTTCATAATTATAATAGACCACAAGATTTCATATTTCCATTTCTCATAAACATACGTCCCATGCATAGAGACAAAAATATTATTCATATGGATTGAACACCTGGTAACCGACATTCACAATATGTATATAAGAATATCCCCATCATTCCGGGATCCTCCTTCGGACATGATATAAATTTCGAAGTACTAAAGCATCCGGTACTTTGGATGGGGCTTGTTGGGCCCGATAGATCTATCTTTAGAGTTCGCGTCAATTAGGGTGTCTGTTCCCTAATTCTTAGATTACCAGACTTAATAAAAAGGGGCATATTCGGTTTAATAATCCAGCCATAGAATGTAGTTTTAAGTACTTGTGTCTATTTCGTAAAACAGTTATAAAAGCAGCGCATGTATTCTCAGTCCCAAAATATATATTGCGAAAGCATTTAAAAAGGGATTAATGAAACTCACGCATATAAATATTGAAAAACAGTTAATAAAGCATTTGCATGTATTCTCAGCCCAAAAACGTAAAGAGTAAAAAGGGCAAATGAAACTCACCTAATGTATTTTGTAGTAAAAATACATATAACTATATTGAACAATGCAGGGTTGGCCTCGGATTCACGAACCTATATCAATTATATATATTAACTCGTATAATTGTAATCGGACAAATTTATATATAATTAATGATATGAATTTATATTAAAAATTTATAGGTTTTCTTAATAAATTAAATATATTCATTTTATATATAGACAAATATTAATATTGTTAAGTTTTATATATTGAGTATAGTTTTAATAGTTATTTGATAAATTAATAATATTAAATAAATAATAATAAAAAATTTGTATTATCTTTTATTAATAATAGTAAATACTTTTAATAATAATAATAATTATAGTAATAATAACCATGATAATAATAATAATGTTAAAAATGTTAAGTTGTATTTATAATATTGAATTTTAATAAGTATATAATAATTTTAATAATTATAATAATGAAATTTTTATTAATAATAATACAACACAACAACAACAGTACCCAATACCACTTGAGTGGTGTATGGGGGAGGTGAGATGTAGACAATCCTTCCTTTATCCGAGAATAAAAATAAGTCATTTCTCCACCCAGAAAAGTAGAGGAAGTCATCCCTCTCTTTATTCGGCGGATAAAGAGATTGCTTCCGAGTGGACCTCCGGCCTTAAAAAAAATAATAATAATAATAATAAATAAATAAATACATAAAAATTGAGACGCCATGAAAATGGTAGAATCAAATTTTCATGGGTTTAAAAGCCTGCCTGAAAATCAATTTAGGCTCTAAGCGGCAGTCAAGACGCCACTTAATCGACGTTTGGTGTTGCCTCAATAAATAAAGCCAAGGGACCTTGTAAACAGAACACGAAAGGTATGCCGGGTGGAAGTTGTTGTACAAGCAAAGAGACAACCACCCGTAACAAACCAAAGCACCACTCATGCACCTTTACGGTAGACATCCCCGAAGCCACACAACTAAAAGAAAACCACTCAAGCTCATGAGCAAAGAAGGTCGTCCTCAGCCATAATGACCTCAGGATGCACCGAACGATACGAGACACACACACCCCCACCCACCCACCACACACACACGCACCCATCTATACACACCCCCATACACACACACACACCCCCCCCCCCCAATAAAACATAAATCTATATACAAACCAGCATACAACCGTACATAAACATACCTAAATACCTGCAAGAACACGTACCTACGTACATACAAACGCCAACAAAACAAGCAAAAAACATACATACAAACCTGCCAAAAAAAAAAAAAAAAAACAGCCTAGCAAAAATACATAATCAAAACCTACAATTCTTCAAAAAAAAAACAGAATACCTACAAACATAGACATAAAAAACCTACACTACAAAACTTACATACATACCTCCCAAAAACAAACGTACAAACCATGCATACATATCAACAAACAAACGTGCATACAAACACCAAAAAACAAAAACCTACTCGTCTACTAGTACTAGTAGATGTAAATAATAAAAAACAGTAATGATAATGATACTAGTAATAATAGTAATAATTATAATAATAATACAAGTACAAGTAGTAGTAAAATAATAGTTAATAGTAATAGTAATAAACATAATAATAATAGTAATAATTATAATAAAAATTAATAATACAAATAATAATAATAATCCTAATAATAATAGTAATAATAATAATAATAATAATAATAATAATAATAGTTTTAGTAAAAGTACAGTAATAGTATTGCTAAGAGTATAGTAGTAGTACAAATGATAATAATACTAATAGTAATAATAATAATAATAAACATAATAATAATACTAATAATAATAATAGTAATATTAGTAAAAGTATAGGAATAGTACAGAGTAGTAGTGATAATAATAATACAAATAGTGATAGTAAAAAAAATAATATAATAATAGTAATAATAAAAATAATAATATTAATATTAATATTAATATTAATACTAATAATAATAATAATAATAATAATCCTAATAATAAAACTAGTAAAAAAAAGAATAATAATAATAATAATAATAATAATAATAATAAAAGAAAAGTAACCCTACTCGACTATTCTAATTCTAGCCCTCCACGCACCCCTATCAGAAGTCATGTCCTCGGTCAACGAAAGCTCCCTCATGTCGAGCCTTAGTCTATCCATCCACCTACGAGTAGGTCTACCCCTTCTCCTAACGCCAACGACCGTGAGTGCCTCGACTCTCCTAACCGGTGCAATACTTGGTCGCCTCATCACATGCCCAAACCATCGAAGTCGTTCTTCTCTTAGCTTGTCGATGATGCTACCGACCCCAAGATCTTCCCTAAACACCCCATTTGGGATCATATCTAACATGGTTTTACCGCACGTCCACCTAAGCATCCTCATTTCTGCCACTTCCATCCTTCTCTCTTGGGCCTTCGTCATTGGCCAACATTCCGATCCGTACAACATGGCAGGTCTAATTGCCACCTTGAAGAATTTCCCTTTCAATTTGAACGGTATCTTCTTGTCGCACAAGACCCCTTTCGCTGCTCTCCACTTCATCCAACCTACCTTAATACGATGAGTCACGTCCTCGTCTATCCTCCCTGATTTGTGGAGGACCGAACCTAGATATCTAAACGACTCTTGTGGTTGCAAGATCTGGTCCCCAATGCTGATATTTCCTCCAACATTTAGTTCATCCTCAGTCCTACTGAATTCACACCTTAGATATTCCGTCTTTTGTCTACTGATCCGTAGCCCATTTTGTTCTAAGGCCTCCCTCCATCGTTCTAATCTTCTATTAAGTTCATCCTTTTGTTCCGATACAAGCACGATATCATCGGCAAAAATCAGACACCAAGGGATGTTTTCTTGTATTCCTTGAGACAGCTCGTCGAGGATCAAAGCGAAAAGGAAAGGACTAAGGGCTGATCCCTGATGCAAGCCTACTTCTATCGAGAAATACTCCGTGTTTCCCACAGGCGTCCTAACACAGGACTTCGCCCCATCGTACATATCTATAATAGCTCTAATATACTTACTTGGGATACCCCTAACATTAAGGGTCTTCCAAATCAACTTTCGCGGTACGCTATCATAGGCCTTTTCTAAGTCTAAGAAGACCATCTCTAGACCCTTTTGTTTCTCCCTATACTTCTCCATAACGCTTCTTAAAATATGAATTGCCTCCATCGAAGAGCGCCCTGACATGAAACCAAATTGGTTAAAATAATAATAATAATAATAATAATGTTAATAAACATGAAAATACTTATAATAATAATAAGGATAACTATGATAGTAATAATAATAATACTTATAATACTTATATAATTGATAATAATGTAAACTATATTAATAATTAATAATAATAATAATAATAATAATAATAATAATAATAATAATAATAATAATAATAATAATAATAATAATAATAATAAAATCATGATATCAATAAACATAATAATAATAATAATAAATATAATAATAATAATAATAATAATAATAATAATAATAATAATAATAATAATAATAATAATAATAATAATAATAATAAAAATAATAATAATAATAAAGGGGATAAAATTACTACCTCATAAGAATAGGTTCCAAAAATAAATAAATGCCCTTGCCAAGACTCGAACCCGCAACCTCTAGTTAAATTGACAACACACATAACCATCCATCTATTTCTCATATAACCGAGATTTTAATTTTTATTTATACTATATTTCGGTTTCTTCATCTTCTTATTAATTAACCAATTCAAATCCTCATCTAATTTCATCATCTCGTCACTTCTTGGCCCAATCATGAAAACCGGATCTCGGCCCAATAAAAAAAAGTGAATTTTGGCCCAATGCCCAATTTAAACAAAAGTCCAGTACATGATTTGGGGTTACCCGGTTCATTTGTACATCGTATTTTATTTTCAGTTGTCGGCTTCAAAAGTAGATCAGGCATACCAGTAACCAAACGCAGAAGAAGATTCATAGCTCAGGGTTTCTTTAATTCATTAATAAATCGATCGATCAGGCAGCATATATCAATATATAGTTAAGTAATTGATTCATCATTCTCATCGGTATCGAATCAATAAGAGATTGTTGTAGTAATTGGGGTCTGTCAATTATGAAGAAATTGACAATCAGATACTACAGGTACTGCATCATCCATCGATTTAATTATTATCGGTTATAATCACCATCGAGTCTCTACAGAGAACATAACCCATAAATGGGTGTTCCTTTTATTTGTTTATTTATTTATTTAAATAATTATATACTTTTATTAACCATCATCATTCATCGTAGTTTGTAATTCAATTCATTCAGATTTTATTGATGAAATCTATCTGTTGTTTCATATATAAAAGAAAAATTGAAGTATTTTGCTTTCTTTTGTCGAATTGTAAACATGTCTGATCTGTTTAGTGTAAAAGGTTCGATGGTGTTTGTGTGGGAGGTTGGAAGTTTGTTTGATAAAGGTAATGGTGGTTACATTCTATCAAAACAGGAAAGAAAAAGTATAGCTGTAGCAGGTGATGACTCACTACGGTTTATGGTGGTGGTTTCAACAGAAATAAAATGCAGTAGGTCTGATGTATTCTTGTTGGTTTTGCTTGACAGAAATGAAATAGTTACAGCAATTAAATATGTTTGTTGTAGTTAATGGTAATGGTAATTAATGAGAGTGGTGGTGATAGCAAGGTGACGGGTTAAATGAGGTAAATGGGAGTGCCGGTGATGAAGAAGGTTGAAGTTTTTGGTTGCTGCTCATTCGTATAAAAATAGAAGAAAGATATACAGTAGTTATGTGGTTGTGATGTTGTGTTCACGAAAGGAGAAGAAAGGTTATTATTGTGGCTATGATAGTGGCGGTTTGTTTGATCAAAAAGTAAGATCATTGCAGCAGTAGTTTCGTAATAGGTTTATTGATGACAGGTTTGTTCATGGTGCAGGGCTGTCGTTGTGGAGGTAGTGGTTTGATCTAGGGATGTTTCTCAGTGATGGTGACTGTGATGATTATGGTTTTGGTTGTAGTTGCATAGTGGTCTTGGTGATGATTTGAATACAACAAAAAGGAAAGAAACAGAAAGATAAACGTGTACCAGTAGTAATCTTGGTTGATTGCCGACTTGAAGAAAAAAATTAGAAGTTGAGTAGCTGTTGCATAGTGGTGTTTGTATCGGTGGTTATGGAGATCATGGTGACCGATGAGGATGATGTTCAACAAGATAGAAGTAGAAACAATGAGAAAGAAAATGCAGTGGGGATGTGGGAGATGACTCAAAACAAGAAAGATGATTTCTCATGTGTTGAAATTAATACGAGTAAAATATAGTAAAATGATTGAGTTGATTACAACTGTAAATGGAAATGAGAGATAGTGATGTGCATTTTAACAAATGCATGAATGTATGTATGTAAAGGTTAAGACAGAAATAGTAGTTATTGAATTTAATTTACTATGATTAGGCTATGTTGGATTGTAATGAAAAGTGGAATGAATATGTGAGTGCATTTGTTTATATACGTAACAGAAAGTTTGGGTGAGTATTGGTTTCTACGATTATATCTCGTTCCATTTGAGCTCAATTTGTTGATCTGCTTTTAGTATTTATTTATTGCTTGTAACAAAAAGATTACAACTTTTCTGAGTCTTGTCAATTGTTATAACTTCCTAAAAATAGGTATAGTCCAACATAATTATGCTAGATTATTGATATGTTTCGAGTCATACGTGTTAGGCTTTGGGTTATGGAAAGCCTAGCTAGTAAATAGTAATAATGGTTGTGTATGGGATTATTAACTTTGTTATAGTTAATCAAAGAACGTTTAACTAATTAATAAATAAAAGGCATATTAAGTGTTGTGTTACGGTTAAACAAATAATAATAGACGTCTCATTTTTGGTTTCTTATTAATGGTAGTTTTATCATGGAATGATATCGTTTACCAAATAAATTTGAAATCATATGTATATACATTCAGTATACATTATATATATATATATATATATATATATATATATATATATATATATATATATATATATATATATATATATATATATATATATATATATATATATATATATATATATATATATATTTATATTTATAATAATGTCATATATCATTTTATTTACATAATTAATTAACTCATATAATATTCCAAATTATATCTCACATTAATATATATATTCATATATTTTAATATATCTATATTTATTTACAATATAGTTGTTCGTGAATCGTCGGGAACAGTCGATGGTCAATTGAATAGTTCAACATTTTTGAGACTCAACATTACAGACTTTGCTTATTGTGTCAAGATCATATGAAATTAAGTTTAAATTTGATCGGAAATTTTCGGGTCGTCACAGTACCTACCCGTTAAAGAAATTTCGTCCCGAAATTTGAGTGAGGTGGTCATGACTAATAATAAAAATGTTTTCATGACGAATATGAGTTGATAAATAGAGTTTCATCATCATTGAGTAATATGGATAAAACGATTCGATTACTCGAAGCGTATGAGTGAAACTATCACAAAAGATTGAGATAATGTAATAGATATTCGTCCTTACTTTTGACGTAGCCTTGGTTGAATTCCGGAATTCAAGGTATTTAAAGAAAATCCTCGAAATCTAAACAATTTGATCCTTCGGTGAATAAGGAAATTAAGATCTCTATAATTAAATGCAGTCATCTGTCTTGATTGCTTTGTCTGGTATTTCCACTATAAATGAACTTCTTTCGTTCCATTATTTTCCACCACTCCCATTTTCTATACTTTCTTTCTTAGTTCATACATCCAAAAAATTGTGAAAATGCTTAATCCAATTCTGATTCTTGTTCTTATCCTCACTATCGCAGCAATCATTCTCCTTTTCCAATTACCACTGGAGGAATCTGTTTTCTTTTACTTCGCCCTTGGGGTTATAATGTTTTTAATTCTCTCGTGTCTTTATGTTGCGATAAACAGTGATATATGCGGTTTGTAATTCCCGTGTTTGTGATCGGCTTTATATTTTCCTTTATTTTTCGGAGCTCCATACTCTTGTTTTCTCTTCCCTACTCTAAGTCAAGCGAATAATGTTCCAGAATTCGTAGATATGGAGTTTCGAATGATTATAATGTTCTAAGCAGGAAAGAATGTGATAGTACGATTTGATTTGTCAAATTACCAGAATCATTGAGAATAGAACTATCAAGAATATATTTTCTTGATATGCTCAAAGGTTAATTAGAATGAAAGAGTTATGTAACATGACACATGATGATGGTATGATCTACTGTGAATCATCATTTTCCAATAGAAACTCAGCATGACTTACTGTAATATAATCACGTTGGCCGGACGCCATTATATTATACTAACTCATGCATCAGTTCCCAACACTTCTCCACAATTCATTCATAATTTATACTTAGATTTTACAGAAATTTCCAATATAATGGAATACAGAAAACACGAAGAGGTAGATAATTTCGGATAAGAATATTATGAAAATATCCTCAGAAATATCGAAGATATTTATGATGATATTTTGGAATTTCTAAGTTCGAAGGTTGATGAAGAAAAATTTTTCCGCAAGATTTTAACATGACTTCGGAACAAGATATTCTCTAAAGATTTCGGCGGATATTGAATTATTTGGATTCTTTGAAGGCAAGTTTAGTCTTTGTGATTTGTCCACGGCTTCCTTCATAGTTTCGTATAATCCGCTTTTCGGTACTTAAATTTTCTATTGTGCGTTCCTAACACTCCTTTCTTTATCATCAAACTTTTGGCCATCCAGGCCATCTACAATTTTACTGTTTCGTCTGCATTTAATGTAGCTATATCTGAATTGTCGGTTATCAATCCGAGGTGGTTTCAAGAGAATTGTGTTTTTAGATGATTAAACGCTAATGGTAATTTGGTGAAATATAAAAGGTTCTCTGGTAACAATAAATGAGCACGTATATATTCCGAGGTTATAATAAGGTTGTTTTGAATGAAAAGTCAAAATTGATTTGATGGAGCTATGACAAAATAGGCTAATCCGAATGAAATTCGAAGTTGATTTGCTAAAGCTGTGACAAAATTTGCTACTTTGAAGAGGGATTGTAAAGTTATTTTGGGTAATAATAACACTAAAGGAATTAGCACAGATACATTTTAAATGTTTACTCAGTTTTCCAGAGTTTTTCAGATGCATAACCATATGCATAAATCTTTCCTTCTGTAGATAAGGTGCGGTTGGTTCATCCTCTCGATTGAGGTGTTTTCAAGAGTCATGAAAGATTTGAACGCAAATTGTAATCGTCAAGATACAAATGAGGTTTAAGATGAAATCAAGTGGCAAACTTGAAGAAATGTTTAGTTTCATATGTTATAATTAATATTTTAATTCATTTTAATTGTCCACTGTTGATAGTCCATAGTTCAAAGTCCACAGTTAGCAATTCAATAATTCATATATAGTTTAATATATAACATTCGAATTAATTAATACGTATCATGACCCGTGTACATATATATATTTACTCCATATTATTTCAAGATATTATTAGTATACATAAAATATTACGACGGAGTGCTGTTCGAGTGATTTCGAAATTGTTTTTCGAGTAGGATAGGATTAAGGAAATTATGGGTTATAGCTATGGAGGTGATTGAGTATGGTTCATGGGTATGCTCGTGAGGTCAATATAGTATTTATCATTTCCGTTGCGTCTACGTACCTTTCCTGCAATATTGAATCTCAATATTAATACGTTCGTGAATCCGAGGCCAACCTTGCACTTGTTCAATGACGTTATATGTATTTTTACTACGAAATACAGTATGGTGAGTTTCATTTGCCTTTTTACCCTTTATATTTTTGGGACTGAGAATACATGCGCTTTTATAAATGTTTGACGAAATAGACACAAGTAATTGAAACTACATTCTATGGTTGAATTATCGAAATCGAATATGCCCCTTTTTATTAAAGTCTGGTAATCTAAGAAGTAGGGAACAGACACCCCAATTGACTCGAATCCTAAAGATAGATCTATTGGGCCTAACAAACCCCATCCAAAGTACCGGATGCTTTAGTAATTCGAAATTTATATCATGTCCGAAGGAGGATCCCGGAATGATAGGGGATATTCTTATATGTATATAGTTAATGTCGGTTACCAGGTGTTCACCATATGAATGATTATTTTTGTCTCTATGCATGAGACGTATATTTATGAGAACTGGAAATGAAATTCTTGTGGTCTATTAAAATGATAGAAATAAATGATTATGATAAACTAATGAACTCACCAACCTTTTGGTTGACACTTTAAAGCATGTTTATTCTCAGGTGTTAAAGAAATCTTCCGCTGTGCATTTGCTCATTTTAAAGATATTACTTGGAGTCTTTCATAGCATATTTCGAAGAACGTTGCATTCGAGTCATTGAGTTCATCAAAGATTATTATTAAATCAATTTATAGTTGGATAGTGGATATTATGAAATGGTATGCATGCCTGTCAATTTTTGATGTAAAGAAAGTTTGTCTTTTAAAAAAGAATGCAATGTTTGTAAAATGTATCATATAGAGGTCAAATACCTCGCAATGTAATCAACTATTGTGAACCGTTATAAAAAGGGGCATATTCGATTTCGATAATTCAACCATAGAATGTAGTTTCACGTACTTGTGTCTATTTTGTAAATCATTTATAAAACCTGCATGTATTCTCATCCCAAAAATATTAGATTTTAAAAGTGGGACTATACTAAATGTGGTGGGGATCCTTGTACATCTTCTCGAATATTGAGTAAAATCTATGAATATAATGATTCACAATAACCTTACTACTCAAATAAATGAGGCACAACAAGGAGTTTTAAAAGAGGGAAATTTAAAGGATGAAATACCCAAAGGATCGGAGAAGCATCTTAATATTCGGGAAGACGGAACCCGGTATAGGGCTGAAAGGATTTGGGTACCAAAATTTAGAGATATGAGAGAAATGGTACTTAGAGAAGCTCATAAAACCATATACTCAATACATCCTGGAACGGGGAAGATGTACAAGGATCTCAAGAAACATTTTTGGTGGCCGGCTATGAAAGTCGATGTTGCTAAATACGTAGGAGAATGTTTGACGTGTTCTAAGGTCAAAGCTGAGCATCAGAAACCATCAGGTCTACTTCAACAACCCGAAATCCCGGAATAGAAATGGGAAAACATTACCATGGATTTCATCACTAAATTGCCAAGGACTGCAAGTGGTTTTGATACTATTTGGGTAATAGTTGATCGTCTCACCAAATCAGCACACTTCCTGCCAATAAGAGAAGATGACAAGATGGAGAAGTTAGCACGACTGTATTTGAAGGAAGTCATCTCCAGACATGGAATACCAATCTCTATTATCTCTGATAGGGATGGCAGATTTATTTCAAGATTCTGGCAGACATTATAGCAAGCATTCGGAACTCGTCTAGACATGAGTAATGCCTATCATCCACAAACTGATGGGCAGAGCGAAAGGACGATATAAATACTTGAAGATATGCTACGAGCATGTGTTATTGATTTCGAAAACAGTTGGGATCGACATCTACCGTTAGCAGAATTTTTCTACAACAACAGCTATCATTCAAGTATTGAGATGGCGCCATTTGAAGCACTTTATGGTAGAAAGTGCAGGTCTCCAATTTGTTGGAGTGAAGTGGGGGATAGACAGATTACGGGTCCGGAGATAATACAAGAAACTACCGAGAAGATCATCCAAATTCAACAACGGTTGAAAACCGCCCAAAGTCGACAAAAGAGCTACGCCGACATTAAAAGAAAAGATATAGAATTTGAAATTGGAGAGATGGTCATGCTTAAGGTTGCACCTTGGAAAGGCGTTGTTCGATTTGGTAAATGAGGTAAATTAAATCCAAGGTATATTGGATCATTCAAGATTATTGATCGAGTCGGACCAGTAGCTTACCGACTTGAGTTACCTCAACAACTCGCAGCTGTACATAACACTTTCCACGTCTCGAATTTGAAGAAATGTTTTGCTAAAGAAGATCTCACTATTCCGTTAGACGAAATCCAAATCAACGAAAAACTTCAATTCATCGAAGAACCCGTCGAAATAATGGATCGTGAGGTTAAAAGACTTAAACAAAACAAGATACCAATTGTTAAGGTTCGATGGAATGCTCGTAGAGGACCCGAGTTCACCTGGTAACGAGAAGATCAGATGAAGAAGAAATACCCGCACTTATTTCCAGAAGATACGTCAACACCTCCAACTGCTTAAAATTTCGGGACGAAATTTATTTAACGGGTAGGTACAGTAGTGACACGAACTTTTCCATGTTTATATATATATTAAATTAAATTTTTATTTACATGATTAAGTGTTTCCAACATGTTAAGCAATCAAACTTGTTAAGACTTGATTAATTGAAATAGGTTTCATATAGACAATTGACCACCCAAGTTGACCGGTGATTCACGAACGTTAAAACTTGTAAAAACTATATGATGACATATATATGGATATATATATATATATATATATATATAGTTAACATGATATTATGATAAGTAAACATATCATTAAGTATATTAACAATGAACTACATATGTAAAAGCAAGACTATTAACTTAATGATTTTGAAACGAGAAATATATGTAACGATTATCGTTGTAACGACATTTAATGTATATATATATCATATTAAGAGATATTCATACATCATATTATAATGATAATATAATAATTTAAAATCTCATTTGATATTATAAACATTGGGTTAACAACATTTAACAAGATCGTTAACCTAAAGGTTTCAAAACAACACTTACATGTAACGACTAACGATGACTTAACGACTCATTTAAAATGTATATACATGTAGTGTTTTAATATGTATTCATACACTTTTGAAAGACTTCAAGACACTTATCAAAATACTTCTACTTAACAAAAATGCTTACAATTACATCCTCGTTCAGTTTCATCAACAATTCTACTCGTATGTACCCGTATTCGTACTCGTACAATACACAGCTTTTAGATGTATGTACTATTGATATATACACTTCAATGATTAGCTCTTAGCAGTCCATGTGAGTCACCTAACACATATGGGAACCATCATTTGGCAACTAGCATGAAATATCTCATAAAATTACAAAAATATGAGTAATCATTCATGACTTATTTACATGAAAATAAAATTACATATCCTTTATATCTAATCCATACACCAACGACCAAAAACACCTACAAACACTTTCATTCTTCAATTTTCTTCATCTAATTGATCTCTCTCAAGTTCTATCTTCAAGTTCTAAGTGTTCTTCATAAATTCTACAAGTTCTAGTTTCATAAAATCAAGAATACTTCCAAGTTTGCTATCTTACTTCCAATCTTGTAGAGTGATCATCCAACCTTAAGAAATCTTTCTTATTTACAGTAAGATATCTTTCTAATACAAGGTAATACTCATATTCAAACTTTGATTCAATTTCTATAACTATAACAATCTTATTTCGAGTGGAAATCTTACTTGAACTTGTTTTTCGTGTCATGATTCTGCTTCAAGAACTTTCAAGCCATCCAAGGATCCTTTGAAGCTAGATCCATTTTTCTCATTTCCAGTAGCTTTATCCAGAAAACTTGAGGTAGTAATGATGTTCATAACATCATTCTATTGATACATATAAAGCTATCTTATTCGAAGGTTTAAACTTGTAATCACTAGAACATAGTTTAGTTAATTCTAAACTTGTTCGCAAACAAAAGTTAATCCTTCTAACTTGACTTTTAAAATCAACTAAACACCTGTTCTATATCTATATGATATGCTAACTTAATGATTTAAAACCTGGAAACACGAAGAACACTGTAAAACTGGACATATGCCGTCGTAGTAACACCGCGGGCTGTTTTGGGTTAGTTAATTAAAAACTATGATAAACTTTGATTTAAAAGTGGTTCTTCTGGAAAAATGATTTTTCTTATGAACATGAAACTATATCCAAAAATCATGGTTAAACTCAAAGTGGAAGTTTGTTTTCTAAAATGGTCATCTAGACGTCGTTCTTTCGACTGAAATGACTACCTTTACAAAAATGACTTGTAACTTATATTTCTGACTATAAACCTATACTTTTTCTATTTAGATTCATAAAATAGAGTTCAATATGAAACCATAGCAATTTGATTCACTCAAAACGGATTTAAAATGAAGAAGTTATGGGTAAAACAATATTGGATAATTTTTCTTGTTGTAGCAACGTGAAAATTGGTAACAAAACTATATTAATCATATCCTAGCTAACTTATATTGTATTATACATGTATTCTAATATATTATGTAATCTTGGGATATCATAGACACGTATGCAAATGTTTTGACATATCATATCGACCCATGTGTATATATTATTTGGAACAACCATAGACACTCTATATGCAGTAATGTGGGAGTTAGCTATACAGGGTTGAGGTTGATTCCAAAAATATATATACTTTGAGTTGTGATCTAGCCTGAGACGTGTATACACTGGGTCGTGGATTGATTCAAGATAATATATATCAATTTTTTTTATGTACATCTAACTTTGGACAACTAGTTGTAGGTTACTAACGAGGACAGCTGACTTAATGAACTTAAAACATCAAAATATATTAAAAGTGTTGTAAATATATTTTGAACATACTTTGATATATATGTATATATTTGTTATAGGTTCGTGAATCGACCAGTGGCCAAGTCTTACTTCCCGACGAAGTAAAAATCTGTGAAAGTGAGTTATAGTCCCACTTTTAAAATCTAATATTTTTGGGATGAGAATACATGCAGGTTTTATAAATGATTTACAAAATAGACACAAGTACGTGAAACTACATTCTATGGTTGAATTATCGAAATCGAATATGCCCCTTTTTATTAAAGTCTGGTAATCTAAGAATTAGGGAACAGACACCCTAATTGACGCGAATCCTAAAGATATATCTATTGGGCCTAACAAACCCCATCCAAAGTACCGGATGCTTTAGTACTTCGAAATTTATATCATATTCGAAAGGTGTCCCGGAATGATGGGGATATTCTTAAATATGCATCTTGTTAATGTCGGTTACCAGGTGTTCACCATATGAATGATTTTTATCTCTATGTATGGGATGTATATTGAAATATGAAATCTTGTGGTCTATTGTTATGATTTGATATATATAGGTTAAACCTATAACTCACCAACATTTTTGTTGACGTTTTAAGCATGTTTATTCTCAGGTGATTATTAAGAGCTTCCACTGTCGCATACTTAAATAAGGACAAGATTTGGATTCCATGCTTGTATGATATTGTGTAAAAACTGCATTCAAGAAACTTATTTCGTTGTAACATATTTGTATTGTAAAACATTATGTAATAGTCGTGTGTAAACAGGATATTTTAGATTATCATTATTTGATAATCTATGTAAAGCTTTTTAAACCTTTATTGATGAAATAAAGGTTATGGTTTGTTTTAAAATGAATGCAGTCTTTGAAAAACGTCTCATATAGAGGTCAAAACCTCGCAACGAAATCAATTAATATGGAACGTTTTTAATCAATAAGAACGGGACATTTCAGTTGATACCAACTGTGAAGACCCGTGTACATGTCTCAGACTCGATCACAACTCAAATTATATATATTATTGTAGAGTCAACCTCAACCCTGTATAGAGAACTCGATCATTACTGCTTATAGAGTGTCTATGGTTATTCCAAATAATATATATAAATGCGTCGATATGATATGTCAAAACCTTGTATACGTGTCCCGATATTTAAAGTGCGTAAAATAAATAACAGAAATTAAATAACGATAAATAAAGTACGTAAAGTAAATAACAGAAATTAAATGACGATAAATAAAATTGCGATAATTAAATTGTGATAAATAAACTGCGATAAATAAAATGTAATCAGTTAGCTAGGAACAGTTAGCTAGGAACAGTTAGTGTGGATTCTTAACAAAATTCCTCATAGTTAATTTGTTTGTTTCTAACAAATTTTATTTTTGTCGCATGTTTTTCTTCATTATGCCACTTGTTGGGTTCTGGTAAGTCAAAATCCAAATATGAAATTGAATAAAAATGGTTATTCTGTGGTGAACGAATTCGTATATCTGTGGATATAAGTAGGATAGTAAATGACTGTTGAATCAGATTCGAAGAATGTACAGTGTAACTTATTAATGCGAAATCTTAAATATTCCTCGGGTATTACCTACTCGTTAAAATATTTTCACCATTAATAGTTTGTACAAAAAAAATTTTAATTACAATCTTTATGAAAATATACTTACATATATATTTTCTTCAGTTGTAATCATAGATTCAATGAGTTAATATAATATTAATCTCATTTGCTTTTCGGTTGGAACTAGAATAAATAATCTCTAAAACTTTAGAGATTACATATTCGCCATGTCGAACGAAGATAAATGAGGTAGAACGATACGTAGAACGAAGATCATACTCAAAGTACAGATGATGATATTGAAGCATGGATTATTGACGGTACTGGTGCTGTTATTGATGGTACTGTTGGTGCCGGCGATGTTGTGAAGCTGGTACATTTTGCACCATATTCTCCGAATTGATTATTCGAGCGCGAAGTTCGTTGACTTATTACTCCAGGATGATTGTCGGTCGGAACGAGCGGATGAATAAGGTTCAGAATTGTGGATAGAATATAATCTTGTCAAGTTACCCTGGAAATGAGACTGAAAATGGTGTCTCGAACAGGTTCGCTGGTAAACGCTTCAGGTTCATTGTCTAGAGGTGAATTCGGTTGGTGGAAGGGATTTCCTTCTGCGCGTTTCCATTAATTAAGTCGACTACGAACCCATCAGATGAATTGATAATGGCTGATTGGTTGATTCATTCTGGTGACTCCGCCTTCAGAGCTTAAGTGAATATCCATGTCGGAATAGCTGTCGGAATAACTAATGGAATAGCTATCGAAATCTGAGGGACTCGAACTGATTATAGGATTCATCTCGTACGATCAGATGAAGGATTTTTGACAAGAAATATATTATAGGATGTAGATTAGTACCCTGTAATACATAATTTACATATGCATATATAATACTAAAATCCCGTAAGTTACGGAGGAATCTACGGAATATGTTAGGTAAAGTTAACAATAACAGATACGCTAAGATATGAATTTATCTATACACTATCTATGCAAGGGAAGCAGTAAGACATGTCTAGACTAAGAATGATAAGCAGGTAATTTCCTAAGGATGATAAGCAGATGATTTCCGACACGAAATGATAAGCAAAACTTTTGACATGTAGACACGGTCGAAGTCCAGACTCACTAATGCATCCTAACGACTTATCAGTTAGACTCACTAATGCAGACCTGGTTCACTAAGACCACCGCTCTGATACCAACTGTGAAGACCCGTCCTAATCCATCCGGACGAAGTCCATATCGATTATAAATGATTCATAACAGTTGATTACATTGCGAGGTACTTGACCTCTATATGATACATTTTACAAACATTGCATTCGTTTTTGAAAGACAATATCGAAAGTTGACAGGCATGCATCACATTTCATAATATATCAAACTATCAACGACTTAACAATAATCTTGATGAATTCAACGACTCGAATGCAATGTCTTTTGAAATATGCTATGAATGACTCCAAGTAATATCTTTAAAATGAGCAAATGCACATCAGAAGATCTCTTTCGTACCTGAGAATAAACATGCTTTAAAATGTCAACCAAAAGGTTGGTGAGTTCATTAGTTTAACATAAATAATCATTTCATAATTTTAATAGACCACAAGATTTCATATTTCCATTTCTCATAAACATACGTCCCATGCATAGAGACAAAAATATCATTCATATGGATTGAACACCTGGTAACCGACATTCACAATATGTATATAAGAATATCCCCATCATTCCGGGATCCTCCTTCGGACATGATATAAATTTCGAAGTACTAAAGCATCCGGTACTTTGGATGGGGCTTGTTGGGCCCGATAGATCTATCTTTAGAGTTCGCGTCAATTAGGGTGTCTGTTCCCTAATTCTTAGATTACCAGACTTAATAAAAAGGGGCATATTCGGTTTAATAATCCAGCCATAGAATGTAGTTTTAAGTACTTGTGTCTATTTCGTAAAACAGTTATAAAAGCAGCGCATGTATTCTCAGTCCCAAAATATATATTGCGAAAGCATTTAAAAAGGGATTAATAAAACTCACGCATATAAATATTGAAAAACAGTTAATAAATCATTTGCATGTATTCTCAGCCCAAAAACGTAAAGAGTAAAAAGGGCAAATGAAACTCACCTAATGTATTTTGTAGTAAAAATACATATAACTATATTGAACAATGCAGGGTTGGCCTCGGATTCACGAACCTATATCAATTATATATATTAACTCGTATAATTGTAATCGGACAAATTTATATATAATTAATTATATGAATTTATATTAAAAATTTATAGGTTTTCTTAATAAATTAAATATATTCATTTTATATATAGACAAATATTAATATTGTTAAGTTTTATATATTGAGTATAGTTTTAATAGTTATTTGATAAATTAATAATATTAAATTAATAATAAAAAAAAATTTGTATTATCTTTTATTAATAATAGTAAATACTTTTAATAATAATAATAATTATAGTAATAATAACCATGATAATAATAATAATGTTAAAAATGTTAAGTTGTATTTATAATATTGAATTTTAATAAGTATATAATAATTTTAATAATTATAATAATGAAATTTTTATTAATAATAATAATGCTAAAATAATAATAATAATAATAATAATGTTAATAAACATGAAAATACTTATAATAATAATAAGGATAACTATGATAGTAATAATAATAATACTTATAATACTTATATAATTGATAATAATGTAAACTATATTAATAATTAATAATAATAATAATAATAATAATAATAATAATAATAATAATAATAATAATAATAATAATAATAATAATAATAATAATAATAATAATAAAATCATGATATCAATAAACATAATAATAATAATAATAATAATAATAATAATAATAATAATAATAATAATAATAATAATAATAATAATAATAATAATAATAATAATAATAATAATAATAATAATAATAATAATAAAGGGGATAAAATTACTACCTCATAAGAATAGGTTCCAAAAATAAATAAATGCCCTTGCCAAGACTCGAACCCGCAACCTCTAGTTAAATTGACAACACACATAACCATCCATCTATTTCTCATATAACCGAGATTTTAATTTTTATTTATACTATATTTCGGTTTCTTCATCTTCTTATTAATTAACCAATTCAAATCCTCATCTAATTTCATCATCTCGTCACTTCTTGGCCCAATCATGAAAACCGGATCTCGGCCCAATAAAAAAAAGTGAATTTTGGCCCAATGCCCAATTTAAACAAAAGTCCAGTACATGATTTGGGGTTACCCGGTTCATTTGTACACCGTATTTTATTTTCAGTTGTCGGCTTCAAAAGTAGATCAGGCATACCAGTAACCAAACGCAGAAGAAGATTCATAGCTCAGGGTTTCTTTAATTCATTAATAAATCGATCGATCAGGCAGCATATATCAATATATAGTTAAGTAATCGATTCATCATTCTCATCGGTATCGAATAAATAAGAGATTGTTATAGTAATTGGGGTCTGTCAATTATGAAGAAATTGACAATCAGATACTACAGGTACTGCATCATCCATCGATTTAATTATTATCGGTTATAATCACCATCGAGTCTCTACAGAGAACATAACCCATAAATGGGTGTTCCTTTTATTTGTTTATTTATTTATTTAAATAATTATATACTTTTATTAACCATCATCATTCATCGTAGTTTGTAATTCAATTCATTCAGATTTTTTTGATGAAATCTATCTGTTGTTTCATATATAAAAGAAAAATTGAAGTATTTTGCTTTCTTTTGTCGAATTGTAAACAGGTCTGATCTGTTTAGTGTAAAAGGTTCGATGGTGTTTGTGTGGGAGGTTGGAAGTTTGTTTGATAAAGGTAATGGTGGTTACATTCTATCAAAACAGGAAAGAAAAAGTATAGCTGTAGCAGGTGATGACTCACTACGGTTTATGGTGGTGGTTTCAACAGAAATAAAATGCAGTAGGTCTGATGTATTCTTGTTGGTTTTGCTTGACAGAAATGAAATAGTTACAGCAATTAAATATGTTTGTTGTAGTTAATGGTAATGGTAATTAATGAGAGTGGTGGTGATAGCAAGGTGACGGGTTAAATGAGGTAAATGGGAGTGCCGGTGATGAAGAAGGTTGAAGTTTTTGGTTGCTGCTCATTCGTCTAAAAATAGAAGAAAGAGATACAGTAGTTATGTGGTTGTGATGTTGTGTTCACGAAAGGAGAAGAAAGGTTATTATTGTGGCTATGATAGTGGCGGTTTGTTTGATCAAAAAGTAAGATCATTGCAGCAGTAGTTTCGTAATAGGTTTATTGATGACAGGTTTGTTCATGGTGCAGGGTTGTCGTTGTGGAGGTAGTGGTTTGATCTAGGGATGTTTCTCAGTGATGGTGACTGTGATGATTATGGTTTTGGTTGTAGTTGCATAGTGGTCTTGGTGATGATTTGAATACAACAAAAAGGAAAGAAACAGAAAGATAAACGTGTACCAGTAGTAATCTTGGTTGATTGTCGACTTGAAGAAAAAAATTAGAAGTTGAGTAGCTGTTGCATAGTGGTGTTTGTATCGGTGGTTATGGAGATCATGGTGACCGATGAGGATGATGTTCAACAAGATAGAAGTAGAAACAATGAGAAAGAAAATGCAGTGGGGATGTGGGAGATGACTCAAAACAAGGAAAGATGATTTCTCATGTGTTGAAATTAATACGAGTAAAATATAGTAAAATGATTGAGTTGATTACAACTGTAAATGGAAATGAGAGATAGTGATGTGCATTTTAACAAATGCATGAATGTATGTATGTAAAGGTTAAGACAGAAATAGTAGTTATTGAATTTAATTTACTATGATTAGGCTATGTTGGATTGTAATGAAAAGTGGAATGAATATGTGAGTGCATTTGTTTATATACGTAACAGAAAGTTTGGGTGAGTATTGGTTTCTACGATTATATCTCGTTCCATTTGAGCTCAATTTGTTGATCTGCTTTTAGTATTTATTTATTGCTTGTAACAAAAAGATTACAACTTTTCTGAGTCTTGTCAATTGTTATAACTTCCTAAAAATAGGTATAGTCCAACATAATTATGCTAGATTATTGATATGTTTCGAGTCATACGTGTTAGGCTTTGGGTTATGGAAAGCCTAGCTAGTAAATAGTAATAATGGTTGTGTATGGGATTATTAACTTTGTTATAGTTAATCAAAGAACGTTTAACTAATTAATAAATAAAAGGCATATTAAGTGTTGTGTTACGGTTAAACAAATAATAATAGACGTCTCATTTTTGGTTTCTTATTAATGGTAGTTTTATCATGGAATGATATCGTTTACCAAATAAATTTGAAATCATATGTATATACATTCAGTATACATTATATATATATATATATATATATATATATATATATATATATATATATTTATAATAATGTCATATATCATTTTATTTACATAATTAATTAACTCATATAATATTCCAAATTATATCTCACATTAATATATATATTCATATATTTTAATATATCTATATTTATTTACAATATAGTTGTTCGTGAATCGTCAGGAACAGTCGATGGTCAATTGAATAGTTCAACATTTTTGAGACTCAACATTACAGACTTTGCTTATTGTGTCAAGATCATATGAAATTAAGTTTAAATTTGATCGGAAATTTCCAGGTCGTCACAGTACCTACCCGTTAAAGAAATTTCGTCCCGAAATTTGAGTGAGGTGGTCATGACTAATAATAAAAATGTTTTCATGACGAATATGAGTTGATAAATAGAGTTTCATCATCATTGAGTAATATGGATAAAACGATTCGATTACTCGAAGCGTATGAGTGAAACTATCACAAAAGATTGAGATAATGTAATAGATATTCGTCCTTACTTTTGACGTAGCCTTGGTTGAATTCCGGAATTCAAGGTATTTAAAGAAAATCCTCGAAATCTAAACAATTTGATCCTTCGGTGAATAAGGAAATTAAGATCTCTATAATTAAATGCAGTCATCTGTCTTGATTGCTTTGTCTGGTATTTCCACTATAAATGAACTTCTTCCGTTCCATTATTTTCCACCACTCCCATTTTCTATACTTTCTTTCTTAGTTCATACATCCAAAAAATTGTGAAAATGCTTAATCCAATTCTGATTCTTGTTCTTATCCTCACTATCGCAGCAATCATTCTCCTTTTCCAATTACCACTGGAGGAATCTGTTTTCTTTTACTTCGCCCTTGGGGTTATAATGTTTTTAATTCTCTCGTGTCTTTATGTTGCGATAAACAGTGATATATGCGGTTTGTAATTCCCGTGTTTGTGATCGGCTTTATATTTTCCTTTATTTTTCGGAGCTCCATACTCTTGTTTTCTCTTCCCTACTCCAAGTCAAGCGAATAATGTTCCAGAATTCGTAGATATAGAGTTTTGAATGATTATAATGTTCTAAGCAGGAAAGAATGTGATAGTACGATTTGATTTGTCAAATTACCAGAATCATTGAGAATAGAACTATCAAGAATATATTTTCTTGATATGCTCAAAGGTTAATTAGAATAAAAGAGTTATGTAACATGACACATGATGATGGTATGATCTACTGTGAATCATCATTTTCCAATAGAAACTCAGCATGACTTACTGTAATATAATCACGTTGGCCGGACGCCATTATATTATACTAACTCATGCATCAGTTCCCAACACTTCTCCACAATTCATTCATAATTTATACTTAGATTTTACAGAAATTTCCAATATAATGGAATACAGAAAACACGAAGAGGTAGATAATTTCGGATAAGAATATTATGAAAATATCCTCAGAAATATCGAAGATATTTATGATGATATTTTGGAATTTCTAAGTTCGAAGGTAGATGAAGAAAAATTTTTCCGCAAGATTTTAACATGACTTCGGAACAAGATATTCTCTAAAGATTTCGGCGGATATTGAATTATTTGGATTCTTTGAAGGCAAGTTTAGTCTTTGTGATTTGTCCACGGCTTCCTTCATAGTTTCGCATAATCCGCTTTTCGGTACTTAAATTTTCTATTGAGCGTTCCTAACACTCCTTTCTTTATCATCAAACTTTTGGCCATCCAGGCCATCTACAATTTTACTGTTTCGTCTGCATTTAATGTAGCTATATCTGAATTGTCGGTTATCAATCCAAGGTGGTTTCAAGAGAATTGTGTTTTTAGATGATTAAACGCTAATGGTAATTTGGTGAAATATAAAAGGTTCTCTGGTAACAATAAATGAGCACGTATATATTCTGAGGTTATAATAAGGTTGTTTTGAATGAAAAGTCAAAATTGATTTGATGGAGCTATGACAAAATAGGCTAATCCGAATGAAATTCGAAGTTGATTTGCTAAAGCTGTGACAAAATTTGCTACTTTGAAGAGGGATTGTAAAGTTATTTTGGGTAATAATAATACTAAAGGAATTAGCACAGATACATTTTAAATGTTTACTCAGTTTTCCAGAGTTTTTCAGATGCATAACCATATGCATAAATCTTTCCTTCTGTAGATAAGGTGCGGTTGGTTCATCCTCTCGATTGAGGTGTTTTCAAGAGTCATGAAAGATTTGAACGCAAATTGTAATCGTCAAGATACAAATGAGGTTTAAGATGAAATCAAGTGGCAAACTTGAAGAAATGTTTTGTTTCATATGTTATAATTAATATTTTAATTCATTTTAATTGTCCACTGTTGATAGTCCATAGTTCAAAGTCCACAGTTAGCAATTCAATAATTCATATATAGTTTAATATATAACATTCGAATTAATTAATACGTATCATGACCCGTGTACATATATATATTTACTCCATATTATTTCAAGATATTATTAGTATACATAAAATATTACGACGGAGTGCTGTTCGAGTGATTTCGAAATTGTTTTTCGAGTAGGATAGGATTAAGGAAATTATGGGTTATAGCTATGGAGGTGATTGAGTATGGTTCATGGGTATGCTCGTGAGGTCAATATAGTATTTATCATTTCCGTTGCGTCTACGTACCTTTCCTGCAATATTGAATCTCAATATTGATACGTTCGTGAATCCGAGGCCAACCTTGCACTTGTTCAATGACGTTATATGTATTTTTACTACGAAATACAGTATGGTGAGTTTCATTTGCCTTTTTACCCTTTATATTTTTGGGACTGAGAATACATGCGCTTTTATAAATGTTTGACGAAATAGACACAAGTAATTGAAACTACATTCTATGGTTGAATTATCGAAATCGAATATGCCCCTTTTTATTAAAGTCTGGTAATCTAAGAATTAGGGAACAGACACCCTAATTGACTCGAATCCTAAAGATAGATCTATTGGGCCTAACAAACCCCATCCAAAGTACCGGATGCTTTAGTAATTCGAAATTTATATCATGTCCGAAGGAGGATCCCGGAATGATAGGGGATATTCTTATATGTATATAGTTAATGTCGGTTACCAGGTGTTCACCATATGAATGATTATTTTTGTCTCTATGCATGAGACGTATATTTATGAGAACTGGAAATGAAATTCTTGTGGTCTATTAAAATGATAGAAATAAATGATTATGATAAACTAATGAACTCACCAACCTTTTGGTTGACACTTTAAAGCATGTTTATTCTCAGGTGTTAAAGAAATCTTCCGCTGTGCATTTGCTCATTTTAAAGATATTACTTGGAGTCTTTCATAGCATATTTCGAAGAACGTTGCATTCGAGTCATTGAGTTCATCAAAGATTATTATTAAATCAATTTATAGTTGGATAGTGGATATTATGAAATGGTATGCATGCCTGTCAATTTTCGATGTAAAGAAAGTTTGTCTTTTAAAAAAGAATGCAATGTTTGTAAAATGTATCATATAGAGGTCAAATACCTCGCAATGTAATCAACTATTGTGAACCGTTATAAAAAGGGGCATATTCGATTTCGATAATTTAACCATAGAATGTAGTTTCACGTACTTGTGTCTATTTTGTAAATCATTTATAAAACCTGCATGTATTCTCATCCCAAAAATATTAGATTTTAAAAGTGGGACTATACTAAATGTGGTGGGGATCCTTGTACATCTTCCCGAATATTGAGTAAAATCTATGAATATAATGATTCACAATAACCTTACTACTCAAATAAATGAAGCGCAACAAGGAGTTTTAAAAGAGGGAAATTTAAAGGATGAAATACCCAAAGGATCGGAGAAGCATCTTAATATTCGGGAAGACGGAACCCGGTATAGGGCTGAAAGGATTTGGGTACCAAAATTTAGAGATATGAGAGAAATGGTACTTAGAGAAGCTCATAAAACCATATACTCAATACATCCTGGAACGGGGAAGATGTACAAGGATCTCAAGAAACATTTTTGGTGGCCGGCTATGAAATTCGATGTTGCTAAATACGTAGGAGAATGTTTGACGTGTTCTAAGGTCAAAGCTGAGCATCAGAAACCATCAGGTCTACTTCAACAACCCGAAATCCCGGAATAGAAATGTGAAAACATTACCATGGATTTCATCACTAAATTGCCAAGGACTGCAAGTGGTTTTGATACTATTTGGGTAATAGTTGATCGTCTCACCAAATCAGCACACTTCCTGCCAATAAGAGAAGATGACAAGATGGAGAAGTTAGCACGACTGTATTTGAAGGAAGTCATCTCCAGACATGGAATACCAATCTCTATTATCTCTGATAGGGATGGCAGATTTATTTCAAGATTCTGGCAGACATTACAGCAAGCATTAGGAACTCGTCTAGACATGAGTACTGCCTATCATCCACAAACTGATGGGCAGAGTGAAAGGACGATATAAACGCTTGAAGACATGCTACGAGCATGTGTTATTGATTTCGAAAACAGTTGGGATCGACATCTACCGTTAGCAGAATTTTTCTACAACAACAGCTATCATTCAAGTATTGAGATGGCGCCATTTGAAGCACTTTATGGTAGAAAGTGCAGGTCTCCAATTTGTTGGAGTGAAGTGGGGGATAGACAGATTACGGGTCCGGAGATAATACAAGAAACTACCGAGAAGATCATCCAAATTCAACAACGGTTGAAAACCGCCCAAAGTCGACAAAAGAGCTACGCCGACATTAAAAGAAAAGATATAGAATTTGAAATTGGAGAGATGGTCATGCTTAAGGTTGCACCTTGGAAAGGCGTTGTTCGATTTGGTAAACGAGGTAAATTAAATCCAAGGTATATTGGATCATTCAAGATTATTGATCGAGTCGGACCAGTAGCTTACCGACTTGAGTTACCTCAACAACTCGCAGCTGTACATAACACTTTCCACGTCTCGAATTTGAAGAAATGTTTTGCTAAAGAAGATCTCACTATTCCGTTAGACGAAATCCAAATCAACGAAAAACTTTAATTCATCGAAGAACCCGTCGAAATAATGGATCGTGAGGTTAAAAGACTTAAACAAAACAAGATACCAATTGTTAAGGTTCAATGGAATGCTCGTAGAGGACCCGAGTTCACCTGGGAACGAGAAGATCAGATGAAGAAGAAATACCCGCACTTATTTCCAGAAGATACGTCAACACCTCCAACTGCTTAAAATTTCGGGACGAAATTTATTTAACGGGTAGGTACAGTAGTGACACGAACTTTTTCATGTTTATATATATATTAAATGAAATTTTTATTTACATGATTAAGTGTTTCCAACATATTAAGCAATCAAACTTGTTAAGACTTGATTAATTGAAATAGGTTTCATATAGACAATTGACCACCCAAGTTGACCGGGGATTCACGAACGTTAAAACTTGTAAAAACTATATGATGACATATATATGGATATATATATATATATATATATAGTTAACATGATATTATGATAAGTAAACATATCATTAAGTATATTAACAATGAACTACATATGTAAAAGCAAGACTATTAACTTAATGATTTTGAAACGAGAAATATATGTAACGATTATCGTTGTAACGACATTTAATGTATATATATCATATTAAGATATATTCATACATCATATTATCATGATAATATAATAATTTAAAATCTCATTTGATATTATAAACATTGGGTTAACAACATTTAACAAGATCGTTAACCTAAAGGTTTCAAAACAACACTTACATGTAACGACTAACGATGACTTAACGACTCATTTAAAATGTATATACATGTAGTGTTTTAATATGTATTCATACACTTTTGAAAGACTTCAAGACACTTATCAAAATACTTCTACTTAACAAAAATGCTTACAATTACATCCTCGTTCAGTTTCATCAACAATTCTACTCGTATGTACCCGTATTCGTACTCGTACAATACACAGCTTTTAGATGTATGTACTATTGATATATACACTCCAATGATCAGCTCTTAGCAGTCCATGTGAGTCACCTAACACATATGGGAACCATCATTTGGCAACTAGCATGAAATATCTCATAAAATTACAAAAATATGAGTAATCATTCATGACTTATTTACATGAAAACAAAATTACATATCCTTTATATCTAATCCATACACCAACGACCAAAAACACCTACAAACACTTTCATTCTTCAATTTTATTCATCTAATTGATCTCTCTCAAGTTCTATCTTCAAGTTCTAAGTGTTCTTCATAAATTCTACAAGTTCTAGTTTCATAAAATCAAGAATACTTCCAAGTTTGCTATCTTACTTCCAATCTTGTAGAGTGATCATCCAACCTTAAGAAATCTTTCTTATTTACAGTAAGATATCTTTCTAATACAAGGTAATACTCATATTCAAACTTTGATTCAATTTCTATAACTATAACAATCTTATTTCGAGTGGAAATCTTACTTGAACTTGTTTTTCGTGTCATGATTCTGCTTCAAGAACTTTCAAGCCATCCAAGGATCCTTTGAAGCTAGATCCATTTTTCTCATTTCCAGTAGCTTTATCCAGAAAACTTGAGGTAGTAATGATGTTCATAACATCATTCGATTCATACATATAAAGCTATCTTATTCGAAGGTTTAAACTTGTAATCACTAGAACATAGTTTAGTTAATTCTAAACTTGTTCGCAAACAAAAGTTAATCCTTCTAACTTGACTTTTAAAATCAACTAAACACATGTTCTATATCTATATGATATGCTAACTTAATGATTTAAAACCTGGAAACACGAAGAACACTGTAAAACTGGACATACGCCGTCGTAGTAACACCGCGGGCTGTTTTGGGTTAGTTAATTAAAAATTATGATAAACTTTGATTTAAAAGTGGTTCTTCTGGAAAAATGATTTTTCTTATGAACATGAAACTATATCCAAAAATCATGGTTAAACTCAAAGTGGAAGTTTGTTTTCTAAAATGGTCATCTAGACGTCGTTCTTTCGACTGAAATGACTACCTTTACAAAAATGACTTGTAACTTATATTTCTGACTATAAACCTATACTTTTTCTATTTAGATTCATAAAATAGAGTTCAATATGAAACCATAGCAATTTGATTCACTCAAAACGGATTTAAAATGAAGAAGTTATGGGTAAAACAATATTGGATAATTTTTCTTGTTGTAGCAACGTGAAAATTGGTAACAAAACTATATTAATCATATCCTAGCTAACTTATATTGTATTATACATATATTCTAATATATTATGTAATCTTGGGATACCATAGACACGTATGCAAATGTTTTGACATATCATATCGACCCATGTGTATATATTGTTTGGAACAACCATAGACACTCTATATGCAGTAATGTGGGAGTTAGCTATACAGGGTTGAGGTTGATTCCAAAAATATATATACTTTGAGTTGTGATTTGGCTTGGACGTGTATACACTGGGTCGTGGATTGATTCAAGATAATATATATCAATTTTTTTTATGTACATCTAACTTTGGACAACTAGTTGTAGGTTACTAACGAGGACAGCTGACTTAATGAACTTAAAACATCAAAATATATTAAAAGTGTTGTAAATATATTTTGAACATACTTTGATATATATGTACATATTTGTTATAGGTTCGTGAATCGACCAGTGGCCAAGTCTTACTTCCCGACGAAGTAAAAATCTGTGAAAGTGAGTTATAGTCCCACTTTTAAAATCTAATATTTTTGGGATGAGAATACATGCAGGTTTTATAAATGATTTACAAAATAGACACAAGTACGTGAAACTACATTCTATGGTTGAATTATCGAAATCGAATATGCCCCTTTTTATTAAAGTCTGGTAATCTAAGAATTAGGGAACAGACACCCTAATTGACGCGAATCCTAAAGATATATCTATTGGGCCTAACAAACCCCATCCAAAGTACCGGATGCTTTAGTACTTCGAAATTTATATCATATTCGAAAGGTGTCCCGGAATGATGGGGATATTCTTAAATATGCATCTTGTTAATGTCGATTACCAGGTGTTCACCATATGAATGATTTTTATCTCTATGTATGGGATGTATATTGAAATATGAAATCTTGTGGTCTATTGTTACGATTTGATATATATAGGTTAAACCTATAACTCACCAACATTTTTGTTGACGTTTTAAGCATGTTTATTCTCAGGTGATTATTAAGAGCTTCCGCTGTCGCATACTTAAATAAGGACAAGATTTGGAGTCCATGCTTGTATGATATTGTGTAAAAACTGCATTCAAGAAACTTATTTCGTTGTAACATATTTGTATTGTAAAACATTATGTAATAGTCGTGTGTAAACAGGATATTTTAGATTATCATTATTTGATAATCTATGTAAAGCTTTTTAAACCTTTATTGATGAAATAAAGGTTATGGTTTGTTTTAAAATGAATGCAGTCTTTGAAAAACGTCTCATATAGAGGTCAAAACCTCGCAACGAAATCAATTAATATGGAACGTTTTTAATCAATAAGAACGGGACATTTCAGTTGATACCAACTGTGAAGACCCGTGTACATGTCTCAGACTCGATCACAACTCAAATTATATATATTATTGTAGAATCAACCTCAACCCTGTATAGAGAACTCGATCATTACTGCTTATAGAGTGTCTATGGTTATTCCAAATAATATATATAAATGCGTCGATATGATATGTCAAAACCTTGTATACGTGTCCCGATATTTAAAGTGCGTAAAATAAATAACAGAAATTAAATAACGATAAATAAAGTGCGTAAAGTAAATAACAGAAATTAAATGACGATAAATAAAATTGCAATAATTAAATTGCGATAAATAAACTGCGATAAATAAAATGTAATCAGTTAGCTAGGAACAGTTAGCTAGGAACAGTTAGTGTGGATTCTTAACAAAATTCCTCATAGTTAATTTGTTTGTTTCTAACAAATTTTATTTTTGTCGCATGTTTTTCTTCATTATGCCACTTGTTGGGTTCTGGTAAGTCAAAATCCAAATATGAAATTGAATAAAAATGGTTATTCTGTGGTGAACGAATTCGTATATCTGTGGATATAAGTAGGATAGTAAATGACTGTTGAATCAGATTCGAAGAATGTACAGTGTAACTTATTAATGCGAAATCTTAAATATTCCTCGGGTATTACCTACTAGTTAAAATATTTTCACCATTAATAGTTTGTACAAAAAAAATTTTAATTACAATCTTTATGAAAATATACTTACATATATATTTTCTTCAGTTGTAATCATAGATTCAATGAGTTAATATAATATTAATCTCATTTGCTTTTCGGTTGGAACTAGAATAAATAATCTCTAAAACTTTAGAGATTACATATTCGCCATGTCGAACGAAGATAAATGAGGTAGAACGATACGTAGAACGAAGATCATACTCAAAGTACAGATGATGATATTGAAGCATGGATTATTGACGGTACTGGTGCTGTTATTGATGGTACTGTTGGTGCCGGCGATGTTGTGAAGCTGGTACATTTTTCACCATATTCTCTGAATTGATTATTCGAGCGCGAAGTTCGTTGACTTATTACTCCAGGATGATTGTCGGTCGGAACGAGCGGATGAATAAGGTTCAGAATTGTGGATAGAATATAATCTTGTCAAGTTACCCTGGAAATGAGACTGAAAATGGTGTCTCGAACAGGTTCGCTGGTAAACGCTTCAGGTTCATTGTCTAGAGGTGAATTCGGTTGGTGGAAGGGATTGCCTTCTGCGCGTTTCCATTAATTAAGTCGACTACGAACCCATCAGATGAATTGATAATGGCTGATTGGTTGATTCATTCTGGTGACTCCGCCTTCAGAGCTTAGGTGAATATCCATGTCGGAATAGCTGTCGGAATAACTAATGGAATAGCTATCGAAATCTGAGGGACTCGAACTGATTATAGGATTCATCTCGTACGATCAGATGAAGGATTTTTGACAAGAAATATATTATAGGATGTAGATTAGTACCCTGTAATACATAATTTACATATGCATATATAATACTAAAATCCCGTAAGTTACGGAGGAATCTACGGAATATGTTAGGTAAAGTTAACAATAACAGATACGCTAAGATATGAATTTATCTATACACTATCTATGCAAGAGAAGCAGTAAGACATGTCTAGACTAAGAATGATAAGCAGGTAATTTCCTAAGGATGATAAGCAGATGATTTCCGACACGAAATGATAAGCAAAACTTTTGACATGTAGACACGGTCGAAGTCCAGACTCACTAATGCATCCTAACGACTTATCAGTTAGACTCACTAATGCAGACCTGGTTCACTAAGACCACCGCTCTGATACCAACTGTGAAGACCCGTCCTAATCCATCCGGACGAAGTCCATATCGATTATAAATGATTCATAACAGTTGATTACATTGCGAGGTACTTGACCTCTATATGATACATTTTACAAACATTGCATTCGTTTTTGAAAGACAATATCGAAAGTTGACAGGCATGCATCACATTTCATAATATATCAAACTATCAACGACTTAACAATAATCTTGATGAATTCAACGACTCGAATGCAACGTCTTTTGAAATATGCTATGAATGACTCCAAGTAATATCTTTAAAATGAGCAAATGCACATCAGAAGATCTCTTTCGTACCTGAGAATAAACATGCTTTAAAATGTCAACCAAAAGGTTGGTGAGTTCATTAGTTTAACATAAATAATCATTTCATAATTTTAATAGACCACAAGATTTCATATTTCCATTTCTCATAAACATACGTCCCATGCATAGAGACAAAAATATCATTCATATGGATTGAACACCTGGTAACCGACATTCACAATATGTATATAAGAATATCCCCATCATTCCGGGATCCTCCTTCGGACATGATATAAATTTCGAAGTACTAAAGCATCCGGTACTTTGGATGGGGCTTGTTGGGCCCGATAGATCTATCTTTAGAGTTCGCGTCAATTAGGGTGTCTGTTCCCTAATTCTTAGATTACCAGACTTAATAAAAAGGGGCATATTCGATTTAATAATCTAGCCATAGAATGTAGTTTTAAGTACTTGTGTCTATTTCGTAAAACTGTTATAAAAGCAGCGCATGTATTCTCAGTCCCAAAATATATATTGCGAAAGCATTTAAAAAGGGATTAATGAAACTCACGCATATAAATATTGAAAAACAGTTAATAAAGCATTTGCATGTATTCTCAGCCCAAAAACGTAAAGAGTAAAAAGGGCAAATGAAACTCACCTAATGTATTTTGTAGTAAAAATACATATAACTATATTGAACAATGCAGGGTTGGCCTCGGATTCACGAACCTATATCAATTATATATATTAACTCGTATAATTGTAATCGGACAAATTTATATATAATTAATGATATGAATTTATATTAAAAATTTATAGGTTTTCTTAATAAATTAAATATATTCATTTTATATATAGACAAATATTAATATTGTTAAGTTTTATATATTGAGTATAGTTTTAATAGTTATTTGATAAATTAATAATATTAAATAAATAATAATAAAAATTTGTATTATCTTTTATTAATAATAGTAAATACTTTTAATAATAATAATAATTATAGTAATAATAACCATGATAATAATAATAATGTTAAAAATGTTAAGTTGTATTTATAATATTGAATTTTAATAAGTATATAATAATTTTAATAATTATAATAATGAAATTTTTATTAATAATAATAATGCTAAAATAATAATAATAATAATAATAATAATGTTAATAAACATGAAAATACTTATAATAATAATAAGGATAACTATGATAGTAATAATAATAATACTTATATAATTGATAATAATGTAAACTATATTAATAATAATAATAATAATAATAATAATAATAATAATACTAATAATAATAATAAAATCATGATATCAATAAACATAATAATAATAATAATAATAATAATAAATATAATAATAATAATAATAATAATAATAATAATAATAATAATAATAATAATAATAATAATAATAATAATAATAATAATAATAATAATAATAATAATAATAATAATAATAATAATAAAGGGGATAAAATTACTACCTCATAAGAATAGGTTCCAAAAATAAATAAATGCCCTTGCCAAGACTCGAACCCGCAACCTCTACTTAACTTGACAACACACACAACCATCCATTTATTTCTCATATAACCGAGATTTTAATTTTTATTTATACTATATTTCGGTTTCTTCATCTTCTTCTTAATTAAACAATTCAAATCCTCATCTAATTTCATCTCTCGTCACTTCTTGGCCCAATCATGAAAACCGGATCTCGGCCCAATAAAAAAAAGTGAATTTTAGCCCAATGCCCAATTTAAACAAAAGTCCAGTACATGATTTGGGGTTACCCGGTTCATTTTGTGATGACCCGGAAAATTTCGACTAATTTAAACCAATTCTCTACACGATTTATTATTTTGGCACGTTAAACAAAGTCTGTTAGATTGAGTCTCAAAATTTTAGAACTGTTCATATATACAATTATCTTTGATTACTCTCAACGATTCATGAACAATTATATGTATGTATATATATATATATATATATATATATATATATATATATATATATATATATATATATATATATATATATATATATATATGTACAAGTAAAAACGACTTTCCTACAGTAAAACCCTAGTTGCTGCAGTAAAAATGACTTTGCTACAGTAAAACACTATTTGCTACAGTAAAACACTATTTGCTACAGTGAAACCGTATTTTGCTACATTGCTACAGTGCTACAGTGAAACCGTATTTTGCTACTTTGCTGCAGTGATTTGCTACAGTAAACACTATTTGCTACAGTAAAATACTATTTGCTACATTAAAATACTATTTGTACAGTAAAACACTATTTGCTACAGTAAAAAACTATTTGAGACAAACTAGCAAACAAAAATAGAAAAGGCGGCCATGCGATCGCATGGCAAAAACACTGAAAACTCATGCGATCGCATGAGCTACAGTAAATGGAAAAGTATTATAAAAGGTCAGTTTGCTCGACGAAGTAATACCATCTATATCTCTCTGATCATTCTTACATTTATATTATAATTATAATTATAATTTATAATTTAAGTTTAATAATAATAAGGTATATACGCGGGTGTTTTAATTCGGGTTTCAAACCGCTTTAAGCTAAGGAAATATTGGGTATTGTTCGGGGTATTGTTCTTGAATCCAAGGCCAACCATACAGTCGTCTACCATCATTACGTCTACGCAATTTACCTACAATATTGAATCGCAATATTGAACTGTGAGTTTATAGTCTCCCTTTTTAAATACTTTAAATATTTTTGAACTGAGAATACATGCAATTTATTTTAAACGCGATAAGACACAAGTATATACTAAATTCTACACTGAGTTAAACCGAAAATCCCTTAGCTTTGGTAACTAGTAGCTGCCAGTACATAGGATATGGACTGGTGGGCGCGAATAATTGTATATGGATCCATAGGGCTTGACATCCCCGTCCGAGCTAGAGCGCTAGCCTTTTAACGGACGTATGTTATTTGAGTTTAAGACACGTTGGTTTGCGTGTATTAAAACGAATGGGGTAATTATCACTATAGCGTTAAGTTTAGTTACCAGGGTGCTCTGTTACGTAGAATCTATTGATAAACTTTTGATGAAATCTTGTGGTCTATCTTTATATATGTTTATGACTCGAGCAATTAAACCTATAACTCACCAACATTCGTGTTGACTTTTTAGCATGTTTTATTCTCAGGTCCTTAGAATACTTCCGCTGTGATGTGCTTGTTGCCTGCATGGAGTCTCTCATGCTTTGTACAAAGTTTATTGCATTCAAAATAAAACTGCGTTGTGTAAAAAATAATTGGACTGTGATGTCAACCTGTAAATTAAAGACTTATGTATTTCGGGGTTTTGCTTATACCTAAGCACTTGCCCACATGTTTATAACTTTCTATGTTTAGAAAGTCACTTATTTTAATGAATGCAATATTTTATCAAAACGTATCATATAGAGGTCAAAACCTCACTGTGGAATCAATGATTAACGTGCCGCGTCAATAGCGATTTTGACGGGTCGTTACACATTTGTACACCGTATTTTATTTTCAGTTGTCGGCTTCAAAAGTAGATCAGACATACCAGTAACCAAACGCAGAAGAAGATTCATAGCTCAGGGTTTCTTTAATTCGTTAATAAATCAATCGATCAGGCAGCATATATCAATATATAGTTAAGTAATCGATTCGTCATTCTCATCGGTATCGAATCAATAAGAGATTGTTGTAGTAATTGGGGTCTGTCAATTATGAAGAAATAGACAATCAGATACTACGGGTACTGCATCATCCATCGATTTAATTATTATCGCTTATAATCACCATCGAGTCTCTACAGAGAACATAACCCGTAAATGGGTGTTCCTTTTATTTGTTTATTTATTTATTTAAATAATTATATACTTTTATTAACCATCATCATTCATCGTAGTTTGTAATTCAATTCATTCATATTTTATTGATGAAATCTATCTGTTGTTTCATATATAAAAGAAAAATTGAAGTATTTTGCTTTCTTTTGTCGAATTGTAAACAGGTCTGATCTGTTTAGTGTAAAAGGTTCGATGGTGTTTGTGTGGGAGGTTGGAAGTTTGTTTGATAAAGGTAATGGTGGTGACATTCGATCAAAACAGGAAAGAAAAAGTATAGCTGTAGCAGGTGATGACTCACTACGGTTTATGGTGGTGGTTTTAACAGAAATAAAATGCAGTAGGTCTGATGTATTCTTGTTGGTTTTGCTTGACAGAAATGAAATAGTTACAGCAATTAAATATGTTTGTTGTAGTTAATGGTAATGGTAATTAATGAGAGTGGTGGTGATAGCAAGGTGACGGGTTAAATGAGGTAAATGGGAGTGCCGGTGATGAAGAAGGTTGAGGTTTTTGGTTGCTGCACATTCGTCTAAAAACAGAAGAAAGAGATGCAGTAGTTATGTGGTTGTGATGTTGTGTTCACGAAAGGAGAAGAAAGGTTATTATTGTGGCTATGATAGTGGCGGTTTGTTTGATCAGAAAGTAAGATCATTGCAGCAGTAGTTTCGTAATAGGTTTATTGATGACAGGTTTGTTCATGGTGCAGGGTTGTCGTTGTGGAGGTAGTGGTTTGATCTAGGGATGTTTCTCAGTGATGGTGACTGTGATGATTATGGTTTTGGTTGTAGTTGCATAGTGGTCTTGGTGATGATTTGAATACAACAAAAAGGAAAGAAACAGAAAGATAAACGTGTACCGGTAGTAATCTTGGTTGATTGTCGACTTGAAGAAAAAGAATAGAAGTTGAGTAGCTGTTGCATAGTGTTGTTTGTATCGGTGGTTATGGAGATCATGGTGACCGATGAGGATGATGTTCAACAAGATAGAAGTAGAAACAATGAGAAAGAAAATGCAGTGGGGATGTGGGAGATGACTCAAAATAAGGAAAGATGATTTCTCATGTGTTGAAATTAATACGAGTAAAATATAGTAAAATGATTGAGTTGATTACAACTGTAAATGGAAATGAGAGATAGTGATGTGCATTTTAACAAATGCATGAATGTATGTATGTAAAGGTTAAGACAGAAATAGTAGTTATTGAATTTAATTTACTATGATTAGGCTATGTTGGATTGTAATGAAAAGTGGAATGAATATATGAGTGCATTTGTTTATATACGTAACAGAAAGTTTGGGTGAGTATTGGTTTCTACGATTATATCTCGTTCCATTTGAGCTCAATTTGATGATCTACTTTTAGTATTTATTTATTGCTTGTAACAAAAAGATTACAACTTTTCTGAGTCTTGTCAATTGTTATAACTTCCTAAAAATAGGTATAGTCCAACATAATTATGCTAGATTATTGATATGTTTCGAGTCATACGTGTTAGGCTTTAGGTTATGGAAAGCCTAGCTAGTAAATAGTAATAATGGTTGTGTATGGGATTATTAACTTTGTTATAGTTAATCAAAGAACGTTTAACTAATTAATAAATAAAAGGCATATTAAGTGTTGTGTTACGGTTAAACAAATAATAATAGACGTCTCATTTTTGGTTTCTTATTAATGGTAGTTTTATCATGGAGTGATATCGTTTACCAAATAAATTTGAAATCATATGTATATACATTCAGTATACATTATATATATATATATATATATATATATATATATATATATATATATATAATAATGTCATATATCATTTTATTTACATAATTAATTAACTCGTATAATATTCCAAATTATATCTCACATTAATATATATATTCATATATTTTAATATATCTATATTTATTTACAATATAGTTGTTCGTGAATCGTCGGGAACAGTCGATGGTCAATTGAATAGTTCAACATTTTTGAGACTCAACATTACAGACTTTGCTTATCGTGTCAAGATCATATGAAATTAAGTTTAAATTTGATCGGAAATTTCCGGGTTGTCACAGGTGGAGTGTCTGGATACAACACTAGCTCCTTGAGAAGCCGCAACTTATAAACCCTTACATCCCGTTGAAGAATTCACAATCACCAAATGCTCTTACCATAAGATCCTAATGCTACCACTAAGTGAAATCTCACTTATCTTCTAGGTTCCTTTAAGAAGATAATTTACAAGTAAACTCACAACTAAGTTTATAATCACTCTTGCTTGAATCACACTAAATTGATTACAATAAGATTTGAATGATATCAGTAAATGTATGGAATAAGTACAAGAGGTGATTCATCAAGTTCTCAGAGGTTTGGATTTTATGGGTAAGAGAAATTCAAACCCGGATGTCTGTGGCTCACCCCACGGTCGACCGTGGGTCGACCGTGCAGCTATGATCTCTGAATTTTGTAGCCGTTTGAGATCTTTAACTTTATCTTTTTTCCTTATTAGGTGGCTGCAATTAGATGCCAAAAACATCTGAAAAGACCTGCATTACCCCTTTTATCTTGGAAGCATTCTTTAAAGTTGACCTTGGCTTGAAAGAGGTAAGTCACTTTTTACTAGAGGTGTGTCATTGATTTCCTTTCAAGGCAAATGCAGAATTTTGATCCCATGACCAGCATATGCTTCCAAACTTCAAGTCGCAAGTCTTCAACCCTTTTATCAACATTATTTTTGCAAGTATGTGCTCTCATTGGCTACTTGCAAGCTTCCAAATTAGACTAACTTATTATTATATGAAGACTTTTGGGAGTTTACACTAAACTTTTATCAAACACATGGTTAGTGCTTAACGGTTAATCAATTGGAAAGCACCTCTTTAATTGGGACTTAATGACCATCTTTAAGTTTTATTACTTTTAATTTAGATTTATAAAAAAACACTTTGAAAAAGAACTTTTAGCCATACTTGAATGTTTAACATTAATCATAAGCTAAAAGTGTCATTAAGGTGTCATTAAGTGTGATTAACCAAGATTAGTGTTTAGTGACCAAAACTCATTTGAATATGAAGGAGGCAACTATTCTAAGCATGTTTAAATAAGTTTTGTAAATTATAGATGTCACGAAGTAGTTAAACATTTTTCGATCAAAAAATCGGACATGAGAAACTGCGGTCGACCCACGGCTGATCGTGGAGTCGACCGTGTACCTTGTTTCGAAGAATCAAGATACAGGGCATCCACGGTCAGACCTGCGGTCAACCGTGGACCGACCGTGCTCCTTCAGTATGTTTTCAAATGACTCTTTTGACTTATAGGTTTTGTGTATTGGTTGTTTGCTAGAGATTGTGTAGGCTTGTGAACTTGTGTTGTTCTATATGTGTAACGACCTGGATTTTTCCGTTAATATATATAAGATTAATATTTACATAATTAAATGTTTCCAACATGTTAAGCAATCAAACTTGTTAAGACTCGATTAATTGAAACGAAATTTATGTAAACGTTTAACCACCCAGTTTGACCGATGATTCACGAACATTATAACTTGTAAATGACATGATAATATATATATATATATATATATATGTTTAACATGATGAAATTATAACTAAGTATCTCATTCAATATATTACCAATAAGTTATATACATAAAATGAGACTACTAACTTAAGAATTTCGAAACGATATATATGTAACGATTATCGTTGCATTAACATCTTAATATATATATATATATATATATATATATATATATATATATATATATATATATATATATATATATATATATATCGTATTAAGATATATTAATACACTATGTTATTATGATAATATAACAATTTAACATCTCATTAGATATAATAACAATAGGTTAATTACATTAAACGAGATCGTTAACTTATAGGCTTCGAAACAACTCATACATATAACGACTAACGATGAGTTAACGACTTAATTAAAATGTATATATATGAAGTGTATTAAGATGTATTAATACACTTTTGAAAGGCTTAAGTACATATATCAAAATACTTGTACTTAACAAAAATAATCACAATTGTATTCCCATTTGTTTTCATCAAGAATTCTACTCGTATTCGCTCGGTATTTGCACTCGTATTATACCCAGCTTCTAGATGCATTTACTATTGGTATATACCAATAAAAATTTGCTCCTTAACAGCCTTAAATGATTAAGGAACATGTGAAACCAAACACTTGTCAAGTAGCATGAATTATTTAGCAAGATTACAAAAATATTACTAATCATTCATGAATTATTTACAAGAAAATAAACTTACACACCCTTTATATCTAACCCATTATCCACGACCAAAAACACCTACAAACACTTTCATTCTTTAATTTTCTTCATCTAATTGATCTCTCTCAAGTTCTATCTTCAAGTTCTAATTGTTCTTCATAAATTCTATAAGTTCTAGTTTCATAAAATCAAGAACACTTCCAAGTTCGTTAACTTACTTCCAATCTTGCAAATCCATTTCAAGTGATCATCCAACCTCACTAAATCTTTGTTATTTACAGTAGGTTATCATCCTAAATCAAGTTAATATTCATATTCAAGCTTTGATTCGATTTCTATAACTATAACAATCTTAATTCGAGTAGAAATCTTACTTGAACTTGTTTTCGTGTCATGATTCTACTTCAAGAACTTTCAAGCCATCCAAGAATCCTTTGAAGCTAGATCATTTTTTATCACTTCCAGTAGTTTTACCTACTATACTTGAGGTAGAAATGATGTTCATAACATCATTCGATTCATATATATATAACTATCTTATTCGAAGATTTAAACTTGTAATGACTAAAACATAGTTTAGTTAATTCAAAACTTGTTCGCAAACAAAGTTAATCCTTCTAATTTAACTTTTAAAATCAACTAAACACATGTTCTATATCTATATGATATGCTAACTTGATGATTTAAAACCTGGAAACACGGAGAACATCGTAAAACCGGACATACGCCGTCGTAGTAACAAGGGGGGCTGTTTTGGGTTAGATAATTAAAAACTATGATAAACTTTTATTTAAAAGTTTTTCTTCTGGGAAAATGATATTTCTTATGAACATGAAACTATATCCAAAAATCATGGTTAAACTCAAAGTGAAAGTATGTTTTTCAAAATGGTCATCAAGACGTCGTTCTTTCGACTGAAATGACTACCTCTTACAAAAACGACTTGTAACCTGTAACTCCAACTATAAACCATCACTTTTTCTGTTTAGTTTAATAAATTTCAGTTCGATACGAGACCATAGCAACTTGATTCACTCAAAACGGATTTAAAACGAAGAAATAATGGGTAAAACAAAATTGGTAAAAATTACTAGTTTTAGCTACGTAAATTTTATAACAAATCTATACAAACCATAACTCAACTAACTTATATTGTATTATACATGTATTATGTAATCTTGATAGACCATAGACACGTATACAATGTTTTGACATATCATATCGACGTCATCTATATATATTATTTGGAATAACCATAGACACTCTATATGCGGTAATGCTCGAGTTAGATATACAGGGTTGAGGTTGATTCTAAAATAATATATATACCTTGAGTTGTGATCGAGTCTGAGACTTGTATACACTGGGTTGTGGATTGATTCGAGATAATATATTGATTTATTTATGTACTACTAACTGTGGACTACTAATTGTGGACTACTAACGTTGGACTGCTAACTTAACAACTTAAAACGTCAACACGTAATAAAAATGTTGTGAATATATTTCAATCATACTTTGATATATATATGTATATATTTGTTATAGGTTCGTGAATCGACCCGTGACCAAGTCTTATTTTCCGACGAATTGAAAATCAGTGAAAGTGAGTATATAGTCCCATTTTTAAACTCTAAAAATATTTTGAGATGAGAATACATGCATTTTATGTTTTACGCCATGGACACAAGTACTTAAAATATATTCTACGTTGAGTTGTACCACATTACATATCTTCCCTAATAGCTTGGTAACTAATATTTACATGTTGTAAGAACATGTAAGCGCGAATCCTATTGATAGATCTATCGGGTTTGACAACCCCAACCGGGCTAGTCGCTCTAATATCGTAAACGGTTGCATAGTACTTCGTTTTTACTACACTTGGTGCAGTGTAGGGAGATTACATAATAAAGGGAATATGCCACATTAATGGCTAAGTATGGTTACCGAAGCGCTCAACAACTTATAGAATATCTTTATTGAAATATTTATAACTATGAAATCTTGTGGTCTATATTTATATCGATGCTAGCTTTAAACCTATATATCTCACCAACCTTTGTGTTGACTGTTTAAGCATGTTTATTCTCAGGTCCTTAAGAAAGTCTTTCGCTGTTGCATTATCTGAGCAAGCTGTGCATGGAGTCTCATGCTTTTGTTTAAATAAAGTGTTGCATTCAATAAAACCTTTGTCATGTATTATATTCGACTGTTATGTCACGTGTGTAGTATTTGGAAACCGATGTATTATGGAGATTATTTCTTAAATAATCGTCCACTTGTTTAAAACATGCATTATGTATAATAATAGTGTACTTTTTATGAAACGAATGCAATATATTCTAAAACGTATTATATAGAGGTCAAATACCTCGCTATGGGACCAATGAATAACGTACCGCGTTTATAGTAATATGGACGAGTGGTTTCAATATGTTTATTTAAGCACACAAGACTTGGTGTCATCATCAAAACAAAGTGGTTAACATTTGAATATTAATATTGGATCACTAACCAACATTCTCCCCTTTTTTGATGATGACAAACCTATGTAAGTGTGCTTAAGCGTATAGTACAACACAAGTGTTAAATCACTTACCATACACTTTCTCCCCTTTTGTCGAAGCAGAAAGGTTAGCTCCCTCCTGAAACTAAGCGCGCCCTAGAATAATGCTCCCCCTTGAATCTTACAAAGCGGTTGATGAAATAGCTCCCCCTCAAAATGTGCCACATAAGACTCATAGAAAAGATCATTTAGTACACACATAAGTCATAATGAGAGTACATAATACATTACATAGTCTATTTTGGAGGAAAGGGGAAAGTAATTTTTTTTTCCCCGTTTTTTACGATTTTTTTTTCCAACATTAAGAGCATACGAAAATATGAACATTTAAAAAAGACATTTTGTGATGAATGTTATTATTTTGACGGGAAACGCTCAAAGAAAAAACTGATAACATGCATCATGCGTAATGTTATTCCTGAATGTTATTCTTCGAGCGTTTTTTTCCATCTTATGTTGAGTTTTTTTTCAAGAGTTAGCCTCATTTAGAGTTTAGGGTTTAGGGTTTTGGGTTTAGTCTCTAAACCCAAAACGCTAAATCGTTCGTGTTAAAAATTCAATCTAATCTCTAATTTCTAAACTCTAAACCTAATTCTCTAAATCCAGAACCTTAATTTCTAAACTCTAATAGCTAAACTCTAATTTTACATAATTTTATTTTTATTTTCATGACTTTAGAGAATCATACAAAGTTATCATAATAAAACATTTGCAATGCAACGTTTGTTTTCCAATCTTAATCTCGTTGATTAATTATCATTTTTCAAGATATAACATTATATAATTAAGTGGTCATGGAATTTTCCTAACTCCATTATTTGCATTTTTAAATTTTATTTCTCAACTACTTTGTCCGAATTAATAAGCATCAATCAAGCACCAAATAAAAATTACAACGCAAAATATTTTGTTTTATATTGAATTTTTTATCAAATAAAAAGGCAGACGGATTCACATCGTCTACTAGCTACGTACTTAAATTGTTTAATTGACTGAACCGTGAGTCAAAGTAAAACACGCCAAGCCTAGTCTTTTTCGATACGTAATATACTAATATCTAATTCGATAATCGTATAAAATGACGAAGATCGAAATACGAACAAATGACATGTATGTTATTAGTATTAGCAATGTTGACCGAATCTGTGTAAATTGTATTCAAGAAATGTGAGAGAATATAATCAGAGAAATGCCAAACGTTGGACACAAGTACACAACTAGGTAATTTAGACAGAATCGAATACATTTTTTTAGTACTAGCATGACATAATTTATATTACGTTATGTTAAAATTATTAATTTATTTATTTTAAATCATTATTGATAATTACTTCATTATTACTATTATTTTGGATTTCAGATTTCAGATATCAATGTGAATTTTATAATAAGGACTTGAGGGAAACAAGAGCGTGGATAAAGTGTTGACACTAGTGACAAAGAGGATTGGCTAGTAATCAATTGAGGGGAAGAAGTTTTTTTTTTTTTGTTTTTTTTGGAATTTTTTTTTTCGGCATCAAGATCACACGAAAATATGAACATTTAGAAGAGACACTTCGTGATGAATGTTATTATTTAGGCGGGAAAACGATCGACAAAAATAACATTCAAGATAATATTGTTCGTGAAGAATATGAACGGTTTTTTTCATGTTTTGTGAAATAAAATTTAGCCCGATTTAGAGTTTAGGGTTTAAGGTTTAGGTTTTGGGGTTTAGAGTTTGGTGTTTTGGGTTTATTCCATAAACCCAAAACACCAAATCCTAAACCCTAAACTCTAAACCGTTTGTGTTTAAAACTCAATCTAAATCCTAAATCTAAACCCTAAATCTAAACCCTAAATCTAAACCCTAAACCCTAAATTTCTAAACCCTAATATCTAAACCCTATAAACCATAATATCTAAACCCCAATAGCTAAAACCTCAACATACGCTTGAAAAACACGATAATTGTTATATATTACTTCTTCGAGCGTTTTCCTGCCAAAATAAAAACATTTATCACAAAGTGTCTCTACTAAATGTTCATAATTTCATCTCATCTATAATGTTCGTGAACAAAGTTTTTTCAAAAAACGAAAAAAAAAAAAATTGCTTCCCCACGCTTCCCCCCGATTGATACTTCCCTCTTGATCCTACCACTATATATATATATATATATATATATATATATATATATATATATATATATATATATATAAACTTCTATTTGCGTATTTGCGTATTTTGATGTTTATTAAGACCAATCTCAACGGTTGTGTTTGAGAGCCGTCATCGCACATGCTATGGAGGGCGCCGATGACATTGTCCATGCAATGAGCCGCCCTTCAAAGCAAAACTCCTCTTCGCCCTCGAAATTTTCTTCGTATAGCATCTTGCAGCGCGACATGTTTGTATGTTAACGGATATATTTCATGCAACGACTATATTATCTTGAATTATATATATATATATATATATATATATATATATATATATATATATATATATATATATATATATATATATATATATATATATATATATATATATATATATATATAAAACACTTGAAACTCAAAACACAAAATATTTCAAAAATAAAAACACACGTCTTCAAAAATGTTGACAATTCTCTGATGGTCGTCTCATTCGATGTTTATTACGACAGTGAATTCGACTATGAATCCAAATTTTACGATTACGAACGTGGTTCAAAAATTTCGTTTGAAGACATCGACATTCGAGACGTTTGTTTAGAAAAGTTGTTTGAATTTTTGAAACAAAATGTACTGTTTCAACACACAATCGTGTTATATTATGACGACGACTGTATTCCGGGATTGTTCGCTCTCTACCTTAGTATCGAGGATCAATGGTACGATATAAAAGAAACTCTCACCTTCCGCTCAAATTGAATTTCTCTGTATCTGAAATTTGATGATGATGATGTATCTTATGAAATGGAAGAAATTCAAGAAGACGATGAAGATGCACAACACTATAACTCATATGAAGATGATCTATCTCATCCAGATTCTCGTTGAAAATAAATCGTACGAAATTTGGTTTTAGGATTTTAAAATAAAGTAGTAATTGTATTAGGATTTTTTAATTATTGTAGTTTTTAATGTTTTTAGAATTTTTAATAAATTGTAATCGTTTTATTTTTAATAATATAAGTGTGATTTTATTTTAATAATATTATTATTTATAAAAATGATTATATTATCAAAATTTAATAAAAAATAATAAAATTTAAGGAAGTATGTAATGGTTGAAAATGATATGTTATGAGAGTGTTATAGGATGAAGTGGTGAGGAAGGTGGAGATAGAAAGCTGATGTGACGCTGAAAAAAATTAAAAAAGTATGTCATGATTGAGAGTGATCTAATTAATGCATGAATAATATATAAAAAAAAAAAAAAAAAAAAAAAAAAAAAAAAAACTATATAATCAATTGGGTTCATTAAAAATGAAGTCCTCAAAGAAACATATAAAAAACCTAAAGGAAAACATCCCACCGTCGTTAACATGAGATTATTATCAAACGCTTTTATATAATGTATATATAGAATAGATAGATAGATTATATTTATATTATATATTATATATAATATATAATATATAATATATAATATATAATATATAATATATAATATATAATATGATATAAAAATATACACACATATTTTCTTGACATATTTTGCGTTTCAAGTATGGTGGGTCCCTGTTTCCATGTCATGTTGTAATAGTGTTTTGCCAAGTGTCTAGTCTACTTTACATGTCTATATTGAATCTTCTATATCAAATTATCAATTTACATATTGACTTTATTTTCCAGTACTGTATACGGTAATTGTACTTTGTTATTCAACTACTCCGTATATACGTAGTATTTAACTAGGGAAATATGATTCCACTTTGGAAGGGCATAAATACAATCACGTGATTGCAGGCAGCTGCAGCTATTTTCCCATGGTCACGAATATTCGTCCGCAATGACTCTGGGCTGCTCGCAAAGCGGGTAGTCGTCCTAGGATTAGTCGTAAAATAAGTTGGATAATCAGGTTAACAAAAAAATATATATATATACAATCACGTGCTTAGCACGTGACACCATATAACAAAGTACTCCGTATCAAAAAGATGTTACGTGTCAATGTGTCATACACAACGATTAAAGAAATATACATATGTAGATGATATATAAAAAAGGGGACAAACAACAGTAGATAAAAATGCAAAGTTCTCGGAATAAATAGTACCAATATTGTTGTTGGTACAGTGGCATATGGATTGGATAGCAAACAATGAAGAAATTTCAATGGTTGAGTGTTGGGGCAATAATAATAGGGAACCACATGAATTCTGATATCATCTGTTGCTAATCTCGAGTCTTGACAAATTGGCTACAGAACATACCACAATTTGGGTCCATAAATACTGAATCCGTCAAATATGGGTTATGACTAATGGGTCCCTCCTTGAACTAAGTTGATATGACTAGCCAGGTTAGCCTATGACCCACCTCAACCGACTAAACCGTTCGTGGATTATGGATTCTGATCCAGTAAAAAACCGTACAAACAGACTTGCTTCGGCTGAGCCCAGCCCAAAACAAATGTCCATAACTTTTTAAAGAATCAGCCCTCTTACCTCTTTGTATTTATTTACAATCTAAGCCCAAAATTAAACTCATAAAAATACCTTAGAGTTTAGGTACGTTCCAGTCTGATATCAGTCTGGTATCTATAGCATAAATTTTCACAAAATAATTACTTATAGCATAAATTTTTAAATGACAAATCACCATTGCATCAGTATTAACAAGACTCCAACACCAATAAACAAAGGTTGCAAAACTCGCTATTCGGGGAGTAATCGATCGGAACTTTGAAAAAAATTATCGGTAATTCGGAAGATTAATCGGATTGTACTTTTATACAATTAAATAATACTCCGTAAATTTCAAAACTATACGTGTATATATAGAAGAAAACCATTAATATAGACATAAACTTTAACATAATTGTATTAAATCGTTCATTTTGTTCTAAAACTTTAACATAAATGTCTAACAAAATCCAGTTACTTAAGTCACAGGATAGCTCATTTCAGTTAGTACCACAAAGGATGCATACTACTGCTAAATTACTTTTGCATCAAGATCCTCAAAACATAATTATGGATGCATACTATTTGCTTAACAACCTTTAAAATTAGCAAACCTAGTCCTCATATTCCGTTTCTTCATCATCATCTTCATCAGCACCGTAACCCCATCTTTCACCATTATCTCGATCTTCTTCAGTTTCTTCACTATCTTCATCCTCATTCATATCTCTAACCACTGGCCATGGTTGCTGATTCTTTTTTACACTTGCTACAACAGGAACATTGGCCATTGAAGCCTTGTGTTGTATGACTATAGCTGGTGGCAGCTTTACATTCGGTTTGGGTCGTTTTTGTTTCTGGGATTTGGCCCAGTGACTATCACGATCGCTGCCGACATCCATTTCATTTTCAAGGGCATTTTTAGGATTTTCTTCTTGAAAATGGCCCGGATGTTCTCTTCTCAAATGAAGATTTAGTTTGTATTCATGGATGTAAGCTTTTTGACATATTTTGTATGGGCAAGCGTACGGGCGATTGGATGATGCTGAAGCGTAAGTTGTAGGTGAAGGTTTTGTTGGTTTTGGAAGAGGCTTCTGTAAAGGTTGAATTTGGATGGGGGTTTCTACTATCATGTTATCGTTTGTCTGTTGAATTATCAAACAGTTTTCAGATAACAAGTGTTATTCCATAACATGAAAAGATGTAAATGGATAGACTAGAGGTGACCATATGGGCGGGCCAGTAGTTGGGTAACAAATCATTTTTGTATGAGGCCAGTTAGGTTGACTCGAAACACAGATTTTCAAAACATTCAGTAAATACTAGTGAATTACAGAATAAGTTACTCATATTATTAGTTAGTGTATTATAGTACGGAGTATATGATAACAAAAATATTACACTGGGCAACTTTTTGATAAATTTTAAGTTATACTCCGTATTTAACAAAAACAGTGACCTCTGGGCAATTTTTGACCCGATCGGCCCATTTCCTATTACCCTTTTAGCTATTATTCCTTCAGAAGAGAAATAGACCAAAATTTAACTAGTCGGAAACAAAGTGTGTTCTTTGACGCAACTAGTACGAAATTCGTTTTGAGAAAGTAATTTGTTTAACCTAACTGATGAAGTGAGTGAGCCTGTTTTTGTACGTGAAAATGTATAAATATTTTGACTTTCAAGGTCAAACTGACCTTGGTTTTAATTCATTAATGATGTGAATTCTATAGACATTAACAAGAAATGATAACTACATAACAGTCCTTAACAAACTCCGGAGGTGTTACTATGTAACGGATCATTATCAAATTGCAACTTTGAGAGCTAATTAGGCTGCCTAAAGTCAAAAGGTGGTGCTTTTTAAGAAAAAAAATTAGGGGAATACTAACCTTTCCATGGTGCGACAAAACGTGCTTCTTTAGCTTGTATTCATGAGCGTATCTTTTTCCACATTCACGATACGGACATACATGATAATTCTCTAGAGAATGAGTTTTCATGTGCGACTTTAGGTTGAAATCCAATGAGAATGCCTGCATTAGTGCTTAATTAATCTCTGTACATCATAGTCGTAAATTAAGCATGGTCTTATTGTTTGGTTCTTTTCTTCTCATAGTAAATGAACAAAATAAGTAAGTTTGTTTGCATTATTTTCTTTGTAGGCCCCATCTTAATTTCTTCCCACGCCATGTAACACGATATCCACATTGAAAAAATATGTTAAACTAGCGAGGACGGTTGGACCTAAATTTATATTGGAAGATACTTTTAATGAGATATATATCAACCAACAAATTAATTCTTTTTGTAATTAATTATAGTAACTCGAGCAAATAAATATGTAATATAACATGTGTTAGGGAGTGATAGAGTCATCACCTTACCACAACCTTCATGAGGACAAATAAAATCTCTTTCGCCCGTATGAATAAGGAAATGTCTTTTTAGCTTTGAACTATCCAAAAATTTCTGCAACAATAAACAATAAATATTTATGCACATGATGAGCATCATAAGTTGTAAGTAAAGTTTGCAACATCGACCCATTTAAGTTAAATGGGTCAATTCAGGTATCAAATAATCTTAAATGGGCCGAATACTTAACGTACACAAACTAGCTTGAAAGAAAACATATCAAACAATTGAAAAGCAATCCAAAGTGCAATTTTATGCATAAACCCACGTACACAATTGTACCAAAATTTAAATTATTACTGAAATAATACTACTTTTGTAGTACATTTGACACGGTAGTAAATACCAAAATATAATTAAATCCCTTTGATGTAACGTGTATCGGGCTAGTGCATATTACCGATTTTCACACATTCAACCAATCCATACGTTATTCTACATCAACTTAAACCTACGATCTAATAATCACATAAGGATGATTAGTAAAATGCACTTTATTAGATAAAAAGAATACCTTTCCACAATTCGGATATTGGCATACATATTGCCTCTCTCCATGAACATGTGAATGCTTCCGTAAAGCCCCAGCATCAATAAACGTTTTTCCGCACCCATCGTAGCTGCAAAGGAAAAGAACTTCACTTGTTGGTTCGGGTTCACGCGCAACTGCCTCCTCCACCACTTTCGGCTTCTCCTTCATTGCATTTAATTGAGCCTCTTCTCATACAAACACACACACACACACAATAAATCTAACATCATACCAAAGCAATCGTACCATGAAAATCGACATTTTGAGACACTAACAATGTTAATGCTTCCATTGATGCACTTCTGCTTATGCTAATATTCATTCATTGTTACAATTATTTCATTTGTAAACACAAAATATTTCATCATCACATAATACATTATTTACTTATAGTAAAGTAAACGTGTAGGTTGTAAATTTAGGACTAACCTGTGACCCATTTCATAACCAAGCACTTGCCACCTGTTGTGACAACATCCTGTGGCACCCTGAACAAATGAGTGAGAAATTTAAACAAACAGTTGATGTGCATTGAGTAGATCATAACACATACATACATTGTTGTATGAAAAACTAAATTAAATTTGAAAAATAAAAATAGAGTTTTTTAATCCTTGAAATGTACCATTTCTTGAACCATTTAACAGCAGGAACTTTCGATTTAACAAAAGTTCTTCGTTCGAAGAGGTTATGGTATGAATGATGTTCCATGAATGAAGTATTTATTGTTTTTGCTGATCGGATTATTATTTGGGAATTTAGGGTTTTTTTTATAAAGTGTTTTGAATTTAGGGGGAAACTTGGAAATTGGAAATTTGGGGGTTACTGGATTTGGAATAAGTTGCGTTTGAAGCTGGCAGGTGTAGTTTGTACATGATATGGAGGATGGATGGTCCAAATTGATAGAAAATCGTGTGTAATTTTAGTTCAGATTAACGCAGCGGATAGTTAAATAATAGTCAATTATTATTTTATAAACCATTTACAAAATCAAATATTCATATATTTAAATTTAATAAAACATGCACATGATTAACGATCCCAAAGATCAAGTTACACCACTAATAATTGTCAAAATATGTAATTCACAAAGTGAGTAAACGATATACCTTTCTTGAAGAAACTGATGAACGGAGAGAAACCTTTCTTGAAGAAACTAATTGAAGGAGATAAACCTACGATCAAAAGTATGACCGTCTCTTAGGGTAGTCCACACTACACTTCAAACGACGTTAATGGATGCTAGTCCAAACCCAAGTACCGTAAATTAATATAATCAAATTATATTAATCAACAATAAATAATACTCCTCGTATATGGTTTTTGAAAACCGAAACAAGAAAGGATTTTGATTAATTTATTTTTCGACGTTCACATGAAAAAGATATGAATGGGATTCATTTTCATCTCATTAGTAAACAAAACACATGTATATTATATATATGTTAACAATACACGTAAAAACAAAAAACTTAGTGGTTTTTCTTTTTCTTTTGTAACTCACGGACCAAGGAATATGAGCCGTATGCTTTTTTTTTTTTTTGCATTATCTCAAACACCCGTGAACCTTTAAATATATTATATTCATAAAGTCGTATTTTTCAAATACTTTAGGGGTATGTTATGTAAGTTATGATTAATAATTTCTATCATATCGCTTTCATGTGAATAGTAAATTAATTAATTTCATTTCATTTACTATTTATATAAATAGTAAATGAATTAATTTCGATTTACTATTTTGTTACTTGAGTAATATATATACATCATATATATATTCTATTTGACGTCTCGGTCTATATGTGTGTGACCCCGAAAGCTCAAATGAAGTTGGCCATATAGTTATATGTTGTACCTTGCACATTAATCCTACAGACTCCCACTTGTGCATGGCACAACACTAAGTAACTATACAAACAATGGTAAGCGTCTAGCAACCGTCATTGTCCCCAAATTCATGTGAGGGTAGTTTCTCGAAACTGTTTATGGTAAGTTTTAAATGTCATTAGTCCTTTTGTTTCAGATACTTTAGTTAAACTTGAGATATGGATCATCGGTCATTCTCATTTGTTTAACAATTTTGTTTCTCGATCTTAGAACTGAATTAGATCACCAAATTAATTAAGTATCATCTTAATTACATCTGGATGCGGCCACACAAATATTTTATTCATTCATCGAGGAACTCAAAAAGTATCTAACTCCAAACATTTTAGAGGAACAAATCCTATATTGCATACGCGTGTCTATCACGAGCTTTACATTATACCCAATAATGGCCTTTATAACAGCCTTATTCAGGACAGCGTTTAACCATATCAAAGTACAATGCTACACTCATCAAGACGGGTGTACATCTCAAGTCTAAGGACACAAATACATAATCACTAAAAGATTCACTACTGACTACGATCCATGTAGTGACATCTCATGGTTGGGTCATTCCAATATTCATCATCAATGAATACATATGAATTTTGGTCTCAACAAGTTAACTATTCATCATCAATGAATATAATCAAAATTTCACAGTAATCTTAATTCATGTTATTCCCATAACATGATCGATTATGGAGATTTTGAATAATCAACAATTATTCATGGATTAAACATGCTAATATAGAACACAGTGATATAAATGAAAACGACCATATCAAGTATGTCAATTCATTAATATAAAACTGCTTAATATTCCAAAAATATCCAAATATTAAATTACAAATGAAAAAGATCAGTAGCATAACGAAGTCCAATACTACAAGCATGATCATCATGCTTGTTGTGCATCATGGGCTTCGTGAACGGTTCAGCCACATTATCATTTGTATGAACCTTTAAGAATACTAATATCATTCCCCTTAATGACTTAATGAATGTAGTCAAACTTTTGAAGAATGTGCCAGATACTTTTATGTACATGTGGTTCTTTCAAAAGTATATTAACATTTGAACTATCACAGTACATATTATAGAAGATTAAATGTTGTGTACTACTCTGAGTATAACAACAAACTTCCTTATCCAGACAGCTTTCTGAGCAGCTTCTCAATCAACAATGTATTCTTCTTTTGTTGTAGATTGTTCAATAGTGCTCTGCTTAGAGCTCTTCCAATCAACTGTCTTGCCCATCATGACAAAAAAAAAACAACGTGACTGGATCGAGAATCATCTTGATCAGTTTGGAAACTAGAATCAGTATAAAACTTAATACTTAACTCTTCTTCCAAACCACCGTAAACCAAGAACATATCATTAGTACTCTGCAAATACTAAAGAATATTCTTAACAACAATCCAATGTACTTCACCTAGATTATGTTGACAATGACTCGTCAAACTCAAAACTAACGAAACCTCGAGTATAGTACATATCATGGCATACATAATGGATCATATAGCCGAAGCATATGTGATATATTTCATTTTTCTCATCTCATCTCCTGTTATAGGACTTTTGAGACTTTCTTACGGTTATGCCCTTTTGCATTGGCAAAGCTCCATGCTTGGAGTTTTGCATGCTAAATCTCTGCAAGATAATGTATGTACTTTGATTCAAACCAATAAGCCAATTGGATCTATTGTATAGATCCTCATTCCAATAATATAAGTAGCTTCATCAAGATCCTTTATGAAAATACATTTTCCAAGCCAAGACTTGACATCTTGCAAGTTGGAGTGTTATTTCTTATAAGTAATATGTCAAAAACATATAAGATTAAGAAGACTACTTTGCTCCCACTAGCTCTAATGTAAACTCGGGGCTTATCTTGGTTTTAAGAAAAATTAAACACTTTGATTTTCTCATTAAACTTAAGATTCTAGCTCCTGGATATTTGCTTTAATCCATAAATGGATTTTAGAAGCTTGCATACTTTATTAGGATGCTTAGGATTCATAAACCCTTCCGGCTAAACCATATATACGTCCTCGCTTAGGTCGCCATTTAGGAAAGCGGTTTTGACATCCATTAGCCATATTTTATTATCATGAAAAGTAAACATGCAATAAGTATCCTAATTGTTTTAAGGCTCGCGACTGGTGAAAAACTTTCATCATAACCTTTTCTCACCAATCGAGCTTTAAAGGTATTTACATTACCGTCCATATCAGTCTTCCTTTAAAGACCCATTTTTACCTCATTGTCTTACAATTGGGTAGAAGATCAATCAAGTCTCATACTTGATTATCCTTCATGGACTGCATATCTGTATTCATAGAATCTAGTCATTTTCAGATTCAGGATCTGATATGGCCACACGCATCTAGAGGGTTCATCATAATCCCTTAGTTGAGGTTTATCTGAATTAAGCAGATAATTAAACCTCATAAGCCGATAAGTTCTACTAGATCTATTGTAAGATCCTGTTTCCCAGGTGGTTGGGACGCCATCCAGATGGATGGGACGCCATCCAGATGGATGGGACGCCATCCTAGTGTGAAGGACTGGACACCGTCCAGGGAGTTTGGACACCGTCCAAATGAACTGGCGGGCCAGCTGTCTTGTTTTTAGATATTTAAATGGGTATTTTGGTAATTTCACATGGGGGCCGAATTTAAAGCCCTAGATCAGTTTTGGAGCATCATTTACTCCATTTACAACCACCCAACCTCTTCCACTTCAATTCTAGAGAGAGAGTGATTCAAGTGTGAGAAAGCTCAAATCGAAGAGGAAGAAGCTTGTTTCGGGTTAGAGCTCGAGCATTAAAGTTGTTCATCTCCTCACTAGCTACGTTTTGATTGTGGTGGTAAGTTCTAAACTTGATTTCCTTAGTTTAAATTATTTAAGGGTTAGGGTTTGGGCTAGTGATAAACATAAAACCCATTTATTAGTGATTTGGGGGTTTTTGGGTAAGTTTTAGTCATGAGGACTCAAAGATGACTAACCTAGGGTTTTAAAATGCTAAATGTGTTTATGAGTCTTAAATTGGTTAGTTAACTACTAGCACACCTAGATGTTATGTAAGTGGGTGTTATTTGGGTATGTGGTGACCCGAATGGGTGTGGAAACCTCAAATGGGTAAAACGGGTCTTTGATGGCCTAAGTTGTCTTGTTAGTGTGAAAATGCGATAACATTGTGATTATATGTGTATTAAGACCATAAATGGCTAGAGTTAGGGTTTTTGGCAAAATTGACACAATATTCGGGTTAAGTGTGCAAATGGGTCGGAATTGCACCATGGGTCAAAATGACTCTAGGATGTTGAGTGAGTTGGTTGACCAACTTGATTGTGTGATTAATTAATTATATACATAATGTAATAGGTGCGTACGTTGAAGGTTACGAGCTTGGTTTAACATTCACCGACGGCGTTAAGGTGAGTGGGGTAATTATGCATGTAAGTATATAGTGTATTTATTTGTATGCTATGGTATGAACTACGGAGCCGGTAGTACCATAGTATGTGTGAGTGTATTATGATGTGAACCACGGAGCCAGTAGCATCATGGTACGTGTGTTGTAGTGTGAACTACGGAGCCGGTAGCACTATAGCACGAGTCGTAAAGTGTGAACTACGGAGCCGGCAGCACTATAAAATGAGATGTGAACCACGGAGCCGGTAGCATCAAAGTGTGAACCACGGAGCCTGTAGCACTATAAAATTAGGTGTGAACCACAGAGCCGGTAGCACCGAAGTGTGAACCACGGAGTAGGTAGCACAATAAAAGAGTATGACTCAAATACGTAGTGACGTGAACCACGAGCCGGTAGCGTCATAGCATTGCGTATGGTGTGAACCACGGAGCCGGTAGCACCATGACGCGAGAATGTTTAACCATCTAGTTGTTTATGTTTATGTTTACGTTGTAAAGTAGCATATTATATTGTCATTGAGTATATGATATTGATTCATGCTAGTTGTGGTAATTGGAGGTGATTAGCTTATACTTGGAGTTTGTATGCTAATTGTTAATACTAGCGAACATGCGGTGTGTGTGTAAGTGTATGCAAGTAGGTATATTATATATGTATATGTATAACTATTGCACTCACTAAGCTTTAGCTTACCCTCTCGTTGTTTACCTTTTTAGGCTCCGGCGCGGACAAAGGCAAAGGTATTCGGTTGAATTAGTGGTCTCCCGCTTATTTTGATAGGGGATGCTTTTGAGTTAGCTTTTGGAAGTTCGGCCAAGATTTGGGTAGTTTAACCCCAAACACCATGCTCTAGGTGTCGTTTGGAATTTAAACTCTTAGGGTCGAAACTTGTATTTTGAACAAAATTCGTAAAACGGGACATTGTGGGCCCGGTGTTGTAAAACTTGTTTTGATGATAGAAATCCTTTAGTTTTACTTATTATAATATGTTGTGAAAAGGTTTTCGTCTAAAAGTATCGTGAAGCGGGTTTTCAGCTCATGTAAAATGGAACCTGAGATCAGAACCTGGCAGTTCATTGGGACGCCGTCCATGAAACAACCCAACCCGTACTCCGTACGATAAAATTTTTTTTTTTTATATATATATATACACATTTATGCGCCAATTAAATATGTAGACCAAATCACAAGTTCCATTAAAACGTACAACCATTTCCAATGTTTACAAAAGGCACAAAGGCCATTAATTAAGTTAATACAAGTTTGACCGAATACAATGATAGTTTATAAACCAAACGACCCAACGAGCATGGTTTGGGACTAAACTACCCAAAAGGTGGTCAACTTCCAAAAGCTCCTACAAGCACATCGTCAAGGACATCTAGTGTCCAACAATCCCCTTCCCTTTATCCTCACCTGCAACTAAAAAGATAAACAACGCGAGGGGTAAGCTAACGCTTAGTGAATGCAAAAATTATACATGATCATATATAATCTACTTACTTGCATACAATTACACAATACCACATACAAGCTAGCAATTCAACAACATGCAATCGATCATGCATAAACTACTACCCACGTTCCACATTAAGCTAGCAACACTAATAGCATATAGTTCACATTATAATATGCTAAGCACAATTCGCACAACCATGGTTAACCAAGTACACAAGAGAACGGTACATGATAGTCCGTTGGAGTTCATAACATCCACTAGTGTTACTTACACACCGCGTAATCACTAGTCCCCCGGGTGATGTCTTAAACACCGTGACTAACTCACCCTTACAACAATGTGGCGTCTTAAACACCGCGACGGATCCACACTTCATTCAATACAATGAGTGGTGTCTTGAACACCGCGACACTTCCACTCTCATGACCTTGTGGTGTCTTAAACACCGCGACAATACCACAAGTCAATCACACAATGAGTAGTGTCTTAAACACCGCGACAATACTACTCGTTACTTAGAATGTGGTGTCTTGAACACCGCGACACTTCCACATTCACACCACACAAATAAATACATTATATACGTTCACGCATAATTATTCCACTCACCTTGACGCAAGGATGATGAATATTCGCTTCCAACTCAAAGCCAAGTACCTATTACATTAAGTACCAATTCAATACATAAACTAGTGGAATTAACCACATTACATTTACTTGGGCATTTAATGACTCAATTCGCATTGAATGACCCAACTACACCACAACCGCCCCCTTAAAGGCCAAGACTCGACTTTAATTACCAACATTAGTGCATTAAAGTCTACTAGCCTCAATTGACATCCACCTAGGGTAATTTACACCCATTTTACCCAAACTAGGTCAACTAGTACATTCTTGACCCAATTGACATCTCTTTCAATTCTAACAAGTGTTTAATGCTTACAAAACCATTAACACTTTCAAACTCACAATTACAAGACCAAAATCCTAGATTATGGCCATTAGGGTTTCATTACAACAACCTAACCCAAATTCACCCATTTTACTCCCAAATGGGTCATACAAGTTTCTATTAACCAAAACCCTAGCCATAATCAATTAAAACGCGAAACTTAGAGTTAGAACTTACCGAGACTATCACCACGTAGCTAGAGTCACAAGGATCAACTTTAATACTAGCTCCAAAGATCAACCCTCACTTCTTCCTCTCTCAATCTCACTTTGAATTAAATTGGGTGTTAGAGTTTTGGGAGAGAAATTGAAGAAAAAGGAAAAAGGAAAATGAAATAAATGATCTAGTGGACCAGATTTAATGCACCCATCTGATCTATACGTCTATTTACCATTTTGCCCCTCAAAATCCCTTAATTTGAACTAAATCCGAAATCTGGCCAGCAGGCCTGCCGCGGCGCGGCATTAATCGTCGCGGCGCGACGATACACTAAAAAGGTTTATTCAGTTTAGGCTGGTTCCTGTTCTAAAATCCTTTGGTGGGCCGCGGCGCGGACCACCTTGTCGCGGCGCGACAATTGACTGCAACAGACCCCTTCGACTATTTTACACAATTCCAAGGTTTCCTCGACTAATTACTTCATCCTCGTTTCCCCAATACGCGTCCAAGCCTCAATCTAAGTCTCACGAGACCGAACACTACCCAAACTCATCTACATACATATATATACATTTATATACACATTCACACACAACTAACAAGTTAGCTATTCTAGCCGCATATCGAGCAAGTTATAGACGTACAATTGATTAGGTGTGTACCTTTAAGCGTATACGGAATAACGGGGTGTTACAACTCTCCCCCACTTAGATCGGAGCGCGTCCTCGCGATCCAAGCCGCGTGACAAGCCGGAAGGTAAACCAAAACAAACTCTTCGGATTCCCATGTAAACTCGGAACCCTTTCGATGCCGCCACTGTACCTTGAAGGTTCTAACTTCCTTGTTCCGCAACATCTTAACCTTTTCATCAAGGATTGCGACCTGTTCTTCCGCATACTCTAACTTGTTATTCAAGGTAATCTCATCCAAAGGCACCCAAGACGAGTCATCCACAAGACACTTGCGAAGATGGGAAACATGGAATGTATTATGAATTCCCGCAAGTTCTTCGGGTAACTCTAATCGATAAGCAACCTCACCAACACGTGCCACTACCTTGAAAGGACCAATAAACCGAGGAGCTAACTTTCCTCGCTTTCGAAACCGAATCACACCCTTCCATGGAGAAACCTTAAGCATCACCATATCACCTTCTTGAAACTCAATCGTTCTTCTACCTTTATCGGCATAAGACTTTTGTCTATCTTGCGCCGCTTTAAGTCGAGCCCGAATCATTTCAATTTTACTATTCGTCTCCAATACCAAATCGGAACTTCCGATTTCTCGTTGACCCACTTCTCCCCAACAAATGGGAGTTCGACATCTACGCCCATAAAGCATCTCATAAGGTGGCATCCCAATACTAGTGTGATAACTATTATTGTACGAGAATTCCACCAAGGGTAAATGCTCGTCCCAACTTCCACCAAAGTCAATAATACACGCCCTTAACATATCCTCTAACGTTTGGTTCGTACGCTCGGTTTGACCGTCCGTTTGAGGATGATACGCCGTGCTCATCTTCAATTTATTACCCATGTCATCATGAAACTTGTTCCAAAATCGAGACGTAAAGCGAGTATCCCGATCCGAAACAATAGACACCGGAACCCCATGTCATGATATCACCTCCTTTATAAAAAATCTAGCTAAAGTCTCCGATGATATCGTTTCCCAAATGGGAAGAAACAAAGCACTCTTCGTCAATCTATCAACAATCACCCAAATCGTATCGTATTGGGTTCGCACCGTCTTCGGTAACTTGGTAATAAAGTCCATGGTAATGTGCTCCCATTTCCATTTCGGTACTTCCAATGGTTGTAACTTACCATACGGCTTTTGGTGTTCGGCTTTAACTTGCAAGCACGTGACGCATTGCTCAACATACTTAACCACATCACGTTTCATGCCGGGCCACCAATAATCTTTCTTCAAATCATAGTACATCTTTGTTGCACCCGGATGAATGGAATACTTGGACTTATGTGCTTCATCAAGTAGCACTCGTCGGTAGTCCCCCATCTTAGGTACCCATACCCTTCCTTGAAAGGACAACAACCCACGCGAGCCCATTGTAATGAACTCCGATTGGCCAACGATTCGTTCCGCGTGCTTATTGTGAACATAAGCCTCTATTTGATCTTCACCCATCTTTTCAAGAAAGTCATTAGTGATAATCAAACGTAACGATCCCACCTTTATCGCCGGATGTGTACTCTTTCGACTCAAGGCGTCCGCAACAACGTTCGCCTTACCGGGATGATAAAGTATCACACAATCATAATCCTTCACTACATCCATCCATCTACGTTGACGATAATTCAAATCTCGTTGAGTGAAAAGATGTTTCAAATTTTTGTGATCCGAATATATCGTACACTTGACACCATACAAGTAATGGCGCCAAATTTTCAACGCATGCACTACCGCCGCCATCTCAAGATCATGAGTCGGGTATCTCGTTTCGTGTTCCTTTAATTGTCGAGAGGCATAAGCAATGACTTTACCCCTTTGCATAAGAACGCACCCGAGCCCATTTAAAGAAGCATCACAATAAACCACCATGTCTTCGACACCTTCCGGTAACACTAACACCGGAGCTTGACACAACTTCTCTTTCAATAATTGAAAAGCAATTTCTTGCTCGTTTTCCCAATTGAACTTAGCACTCTTCCTTGTCAACTTCGTTAATGGAGAAGCGATCTTAGAAAAGTCTTGGATAAACCGACGATAATAACCGGCCAATCCGAGAAAACTTCGGATCTCCGTGGGCGTAGTCGGTCGTCCCCAACTCTTCACCGTCTCAATCTTCCCCGGATCCACTTGGATACCGCTTTCGTTCATAATGTGACCAAGGAATTGAACCTCCCTTAGCCAAAATTCACATTTAGAGAACTTTGCATACAACTTCTCTTTTCTTAGCGTCTTCAAAACTTCACGCAAGTGACGTTCATGTTCGTGCATACTTTTCGAGTAGACTAGTATGTCGTCAATGAACACAATAACCGACTTGTCCAACATAGGTTGGCACACCCGGTTCATAAGATCCATGAATGCCGCTGGTGCATTCGTAAGACCGAAGGGCATAACTACAAATTCATAATGCCCGTAACGCGTTCGGAAAGCCGTTTTCTCAATATCTTCCTCACGGACCCGCATTTGGTGATAGCCGGACCGTAGGTCGATCTTAGAGAAATACGTTGCGCCTTGAAGTTGATCAAACAAATCGTCAATCCTAGGTAGTGGATAACGATTCTTGATCGTCACTTTATTCAACTCACGGTAATCAATGCACATACGCATACTACCGTCTTTCTTCTTCACAAATAAGACCGGAGCGCCCCATGGCGAAGCACTCGGTCGGATAAAACCCTTCTCGAGCAATTCTTGAATTTGATTCAATAACTCTTGCATCTCCGTTGGTGCTAAACGATAAGGAGTTTTAGCAATGGGGGTAGCCCCCGGAACCAACTCGATGCGAAATTCTACTTGTCTTTCCGCCGGAACACCCGGTAACTCATCCGGAAAGACATCTTCAAACTCATTAACTACCGGAATTTCACGAATAGGTGGTGGCTCATTACGAGTGTCGACAACATGAGCAAGGAAAGCCATACCACCGGTAATAACGTGACGTCGTGCCCGAGCAAAAGTGCATATCGGCACCGATCTCCTTCGTTTATCACCATGAATAATCATCTCTCCCCCACTTGGGGTCTTTACACGAATAAACTTGTCGTGGCATGCAATATCGGCTCTATAACGATCGAGCCAATCCATACCAACGACTACATCAAAATCACCCAAAGTCATCGGAATAAGATCAATTTCGAAACTTTCGGCGCCAAACACAACATTGCAATTTTTACACACATCAACCACTAGCGCCGTCTTGCCATCCGCTATTTCAACTTCTACCGGACGACTCAACTTTACTAGCGGTTTATTTAACTTAGGCACAAATCTTGGAGATACGAAAGACAAATTAGCACCACTATCAAAAAGTATCCGAGCCGGATTAGAATTAACCATGAAAGTACCTGAAACGACTTCATTGGATTGTTTGGCTTCTTCATTAGACATCAAGTAGTTATGACCCCTAGCCGTACCCGCTGCCTTCTCTATCCGCTTAGCATTATCATTACGCAACTCGGGACACTCGGGTTTCTTGTGTCCCTCCTTCCCACAATTGTAGCAAGTGAATTTTGTAGTAGAAGATGGTTTGGTACAATCACGAGCCATATGCCCCCTTCGCCCACAATTATGACAAGTATAGGGGAAATCCCCCGTGGCACCTTTCTTCACACTCCCCACACTCTCGGTTGGGCCTTTCTTTGACTTCTTGCTTGAAAAATTTGAGTGACTCGAACCTTCATACTTTCTCTTCCTCAACACAATCGCTTCAAACCCTTTCGCCATATTAAACAACTCATCGAAGCTCTTTACCACGTTTACGCTAATCTTTTCTTGATAACTATCATTCAAGGTTCGATAGAAATCTTCTTTCAACATTTTATCATTCCCGACATACTCCGGGCAAAATTGCGTCTTGGAAAAGAACACGGATTTGAGAGTGTTCAAGTCCATCGACCCTTGCCTCAAGGTACGTAGCTCGTCCTTAAGTCTTGTAAGATCGGCCGAAGTTCGGTACTCATCGAAGAACTCCGCCTTAAATTCCTCCCATGTGAAGTCCATACATTGTTCTTCACCATAGAGTTGGATCTTAGCATCCCACCACAATTTCGCGTCACCCCTTAACATGCTACAACCATACCTAGTCTTCTTGTCGGGTGGACACTCACAAGTACGGAAGGCCCCCTCCATATCGGAGATGAATCGGGCACTCTTGAGTGGGTCCCGATCGCCCTCAAAAGTAGGAGGTTGAGCATCCCTAAAGTTCTTGAAGAAAAAGTCACGCCTTCCCCCATTTTCTTCTTGAAGAACAATCTTAATTTGCTCCTTAACCAAAGTGACGACTTGTTCGTCAATCGTCTCGAGAAACATCTTCTTAACATCTTCGCGAAACTCCGCCTTTTGGCGTTGAAAGATGGCCTCGACCTTGGCCGCGAACTCGGGGTCCTCGCTCGTGCCCCCAATATCGGTGTCGTGTCCGTTTCTCATCTTCATTCTATAAAACGGAAAAGATTAAACAACGAAACTAAAGACATGACACATATATACATATACATCATACTACCCCATCTTGCTCAACAATCGTCGTACATCGTTCGTTTGACACGATTTGCACCCGTAGCAAGGGTAGCTAGTCATTGCTACGCGAGCACGTCGCATTAACTTGCTAGTACAACGTCTATCTCGCTCGATGATTCCATCTACAACACAAAACGATTAGTGCATGGTTAGTTCATATAAACCTACGCACTACAATTCCCGATTCGACCCGAAGTCGTACTAGTCCCGCCTAAAAGCGCATACACATAAAAGTCTAAGTCTAGGCACCTATCTCAAGTCGCCTAAATCCCTTAGACCATGCTCTGATACCACTTGAAACAACCCAACCCGTACTCCGTACGATAAAATTTTTTTTTTTTATATATATATACACATTTATGCGCCAATTAAATATGTAGACCAAATCACAAGTTCCATTAAAACGTACAACCATTTCCAATGTTTACAAAAGGCACAAAGGCCATTAATTAAGTTAATACAAGTTTGACCGAATACAATGATAGTTTATAAACCAAACGACCCAACGAGCATGGTTTGGGACTAAACTACCCAAAAGGTGGTCAACTTCCAAAAGCTCCTACAAGCACATCGTCAAGGACATCTAGTGTCCAACAATCCCCTTCCCTTTATCCTCACCTGCAACTAAAAAGATAAACAACGCGAGGGGTAAGCTAACGCTTAGTGAATGCAAAAATTATACATGATCATATATAATCTACTTACTTGCATACAATTACACAATACCACATACAAGCTAGCAATTCAACAACATGCAATCGATCATGCATAAACTACTACCCACGTTCCACATTAAGCTAGCAACACTAATAGCATATAGTTCACATTATAATATGCTAAGCACAATTCGCACAACCATGGTTAACCAAGTACACAAGAGAACGGTACATGATAGTCCGTTGGAGTTCATAACATCCACTAGTGTTACTTACACACCGCGTAATCACTAGTCCCCCGGGTGATGTCTTAAACACCGCGACTAACTCACCCTTACAACAATGTGGCGTCTTAAACACCGCGACGGATCCACACTTCATTCAATACAATGAGTGGTGTCTTGAACACCGAGACACTTCCACTCTCATGACCTTGTGGTGTCTTAAACATCGCGACAATACCACAAGTCAATCACACAATGAGTAGTGTCTTAAACACCGCGACAATACTACTCGTTACCTAGAATGTGGTGTCTTGAACACCGCGACACTTCCACATTCACACCACACAAATAAATACATTATATACGTTCACGCATAATTATTCCACTCACCTTGACGCAAGGATGATGAATATTCGCTTCCAACTCAAAGCCAAGTACCTATTACATTAAGTACCAATTCAATACATAAACTAGTGGAATTAACCACATTACATTTACTTGGGCATTTAATGACTCAATTCGCATTGAATGACCCAACTACACCACAACCGCCCCCTTAAAGGCCAAGACTCGACTTTAATTACCAACATTAGTGCATTAAAGTCTACTAGCCTCAATTGACATCCACCTAGGGTAATTTACACCCATTTTACCCAAACTAGGTCAACTAGTACATTCTTGACCCAATTGACATCTCTTTCAATTCTAACAAGTGTTTAATGCTTACAAAACCATTAACACTTTCAAACTCACAATTACAAGACCAAAATCCTAGATTATGGCCATTAGGGTTTCATTACAACAACCTAACCCAAATTCACCCATTTTACTCCCAAATGGGTCATACAAGTTTCTATTAACCAAAACCCTAGCCATAATCAATTAAAACGCGAAACTTAGAGTTAGAACTTACCGAGACTATCACCACGTAGCTAGAGTCACAAGGATCAACTTTAATACTAGCTCCAAAGATCAACCCTCACTTCTTCCTCTCTCAATCTCACTTTGAATTAAATTGGGTGTTAGAGTTTTGGGAGAGAAATTGAAGAAAAAGGAAAAAGGAAAATGAAATAAATGATCTAGTGGACCAGATTTAATGGACCCATCTGATCTATACGTCTATTTACCATTTTGCCCCTCAAAATCCCTTAATTTGAACTAAATCCGAAATCTGGCCAGCAGGCCTGCCGCGGCGCGGCATTAATCGTCGCGGCGCGACGATACACTAAAAAGGTTTATTCAGTTTAGGCTGGTTCCTGTTCTAAAATCCTTTGGTGGGCCGCGGCGCGGACCACCTTGTCGCGGCGCGACAATTGACTGCAACAGACCCCTTCGACTATTTTACACAATTCCAAGGTTTCCTCGACTAATTACTTCATCCTCGTTTCCCCAATACGCGTCCAAGCCTCAATCTAAGTCTCACGAGACCGAACACTACCCAAACTCATCTACATACATATATATACATTTATATACACATTCACACACAACTAACAAGTTAGCTATTCTAGCCGCATATCGAGCAAGTTATAGACGTACAATTGATTAGGTGTGTACCTTTAAGCGTATACGGAATAACGGGGTGTTACAGTCCAAGCCTTTGTTACTGGACGCCGTCCAGAATCTTAGACGCCGTCCAAATGTACTAGTCCAGAAATTTTTTTTTAGTGTGTTTTTGGAATAACGAAGTCGAGTTGTTACAAGTGGTATCAGAGCATGGTCTAAGGGATTTAGGCGACTTGAGATAGGTGCCTAGACTTAGACTTTATTGTGTGTGCGCTTTATGCGGGACTTGTAGGACTTTGGGTCGGATCGGGAATTGTTAGTGCTTAGGTTTATGTGAACTAACCTTGCGCTAATAGTTTTTGTGTTGTGTTTAGCAATCATCAAGCGAGATAGACGTTGTACTAGCAAGTTAATGCGACGTGCTCGCGTAACAATGATTAGCTACCATTGTTACGGGTTCAAATCGTGTCAAACAAGCGATGTACGACGATTGTCGAGCAAGATGGGGTAGTGTGGTGTATATGTATATACATATGTGTTATGTCCTTTCGTTTCGTTGTTTAATCTATTCCGTTGTATAGAATGAAGACGAGAAACGGGCCCGACAATGATAATGGGGGTACAAGTGAGGACGCCGAGTTCACGGCCAAGGTTGAGGCCATCTTTAAACGTCAAAAGGCAGAGTTCCTCGAGGATGTTAAGAAGATGTTTCTAGATACAATTGACGAGCAACTAGTCAATGTAGTAAAGGAACAAGTTAAGTTCGTTCTTCACGAAGATAATGTGGGAAGACGGGACTTTTTCTATAAGAATTTCAAGGATTCTCAACCTCCCACCTTTGAAGGTGAAAGAGACCTTCTTAAGAGTGCCCGTTAGATCTCCGATATGGAGGGGGCCTTCCGTACTTGTGAATGTCCTCTCGATAAGAAGATAAGGTACGGGTGTAGTATGTTGAGGGGCGATGCTAAGTTGTGGTGGGACGCAAAGCTCCAAGTTTATGGTGAAGAGCAATTCATGGAATTCACGTGGGATGAATTCAAGACGGAGTTTTTCAAAGAATACCGAACTTTGACCGATCTTACAAGGCTTAAGGACGAGTTGCGTTCCTTGAGGCAAGGGTCGATGGATTTGAACACTCTCAAATCCGTGTTTTTGTCCAAGACCCAATTTTGCACGGAGTATGTCGGGAATGATAAAATGTTGAAGGAGGACTTCTATCGAATCTTGAATGACAATTATCAAGAGAAGATTAGCGTAACCGTGGTGAAGACTTTTGATGAATTGTTCGATATGGCCAAAGGTTTTGAGGCGCTAGTGTTGAGAAAGAGTGGCTTTACTTTCGACAAAAGAAAGTTTGAAGCTACTAGTCAATCTAACAAAAAGAGTAAGGGTGCTAGTGAGAGTGTTGGTAGTGTGAAGAAGGGTGCGTCCGGGGGCTTTGGACCCAAATGTTATAATTGTGGACGACAAGGACACATGGCTCGTGATTGTACAAATCCATCCTCAACACCAAAGCTCACTTGTTACAATTGTGGTAAAGAAGGGCACAAAAGGTCGGAATGTCCCGATTTACGGGGTGAACATGTTAAGAAGTTGGAGAAGGCGGCGGGTACGGCTAGGGGTCGCAATTATTTGATGAAGAATGATGAAGCCAAATAATCTAACGAAGTTGTCTCAGGTACTTTCATGGTTAACTCTAATTCGGCGAGGATACTCTTTGATAGTGGTGCTAACTTGTCGTTTGTGTCACCAAAATTTGTGCCTAAACTTAATAAACCGTTAGCTAAGTTAAGTCGTCCGGTAGAAGTTTTAATAGCGGACGGCAAGACGGTGCTAGTGGTTGATGTGTGTAAAAATTGTGATGTTATATTTGGTGCCGAAAACTTTAAAATTGATCTCATCCCGATGACTTTGGGTGATTTTGATATCGTTGTTGGTATGGATTGGCTCGATCGTAATAGAGCCGATATTGCATGCCATGAAAAATCTATTCGTGTGAAGACCCAAAGTAGGGGAGAGTTAATTATTCATGGTGATAAACGAAGAAGACTTGTGCCAATATGCACATTTGCACGGGCACGTCTTTTCCTTGTTGGTGGTGGCATGGCTTTTCTTGCCCATGTTGTTGATACTCATGATGAGCCACCACCCATTCTTGAAATTCTGTTGGTGAATGAATTTGAAGACGTTTTTTCAGATGAGTTACCGGGTGTTCCGGCGAAAAGACAAGTTGAATTTCGCATTGAGTTGGTTCCGGGAGCTACTCCCATTGCTAAAACTCCTTATCGTTTAGCACCAACGGAAATGCAAGAGTTGTTAAATCAAACCCAAGAGTTGCTTGAGAAAGGTTTTATTCGACCGAGTGCTTCGCCATGGGGTGCTCCATTTTTATTCGTGAAGAAGAAGGATGGTAGTATGCGGATGTGCATCGATTATAGGGAGTTGAATAAAGTGACGATCAAGAATCGTTATCCATTGCCTCGGATTGACGATTTGTTTGACCAACCCCAAGGTGCAACGTATTTCTCTAAGATCGACCTACGGTCCTGCTATCACCAAATGCGGGTCCGTGAGGAAGATATTGAGAAAACGGCTTTTCGAATGCGTTATGGGCATTTTGAATTAGTAGTTATGCCTTTTGGTCTTACGAATGCACCGGCGGCATTCATGGATCTTATGAACCGAGTGTGCCAACCTATGTTGGACAAGTCAGTAATTGTGTTCATTGACGACATACTTGTCTATTCGAAAAGTATGAAGGAACATGAACACCATTAGCGGGGTGTGTTGAAGACGTTGCGGAAGGAGAAGTTGTATGCTAAATTCTCCAAATGTGAATTTTGGCTAAGGGAAGTTCAATTCCTTGGTCATATTGTGAACAAAGACGGTATTCAAGTAGATCCGGGGAAGATAGAAACGGTAAAGAGTTGGGGACGACCGACTACGCCTACGGAAATCCGAAGTTTTCTCGGATTGGCCGGTTATTATCGTCGGTTTATCCAAGACTTTTCCAAGATTGCTTCTCCATTGATAAGGATGACGAGAAAGAACGCGAGATTTAATTGGGAGAACGAGCAAGAAATTGCTTTTCAATTGTTAAAAGAGAAGTTGTGTCAAGCTCCGGTGTTAGTATTGCCGGAAGGTGTGGAAGACATGACGGTCTATTGTGATGCTTCTTTAAACGGACTCGGGTGTGTTCTAATGCAAAGGGGTAAAGTCATCGCTTATGCCTCTCGACAATTAAAGGAACACAAAACGAGATATCCGAATCATGATCTTGAGTTGGCAGCGGTTGTGCATGCGTTGAAAATTTGGCGCCATTACTTGTATGGTGTTAAGTGTACGATTTATTCGGATCACAAGAGTTTGAAACACCTTTTTGATCAACGAGATTTGAATTATCGTCAATGAAGATGGATGGATGTGGTGAAAGATTACGGTTGTGAGATACTTTATCATCCGGGCAAGGCGAATGTGGTCTCGGATGCGTTAAGTCGAAAGAGTCAACATCCGGCGTTACGATTGGGAATGTTACGTATGATTATTACTAATGATTTTCTTGAAAAACTTGGTGTGATTCAAATTGAAGCTTACGTTCACAACAAACACGAAGAACGAATTATAGGGCAATCGGAGTTTATTACTTTTGGCCCGCTTGGTTTGTTGTCCTTTCAAGGAAGGGTGTGGGTGCCTAAGATGGGGGATTATTGACGAGTACTACTTTATGAGGCAGATAAGTCAAAGTATTCCATTCATCCGGGCACGACGAAAATGTATCTTGATTTAAGGAAGGAGTATTGGTGGCCGGGCATGAAACGTGATGTTGTTAAGTATGTTGAGCAATGCGTCACGTGTTTGCAAGTTAAAGCCGAACACCAAAAGCCGTATGGTAAGTTACAACCGTTAGAAATCCCGAAGTGGAAATGGGAGCACATTACCATGGATTTCATCACAAAGTTACCTAAAACGGCGAGAACCCAATTTGATTCGATTTGGGTGATAGTTGATCGATTGACAAAAAGTGCCTTGTTTCTTCCCATTCGGGAAGCGATATCCTTGGAGACCTTGACTAAGTTGTTTATCAAGGAAGTGATATCGAGACATGGGGTTCCTATATCTATTATTTCGGATCGAGATACCCGTTTTACATCTTGGTTTTGGGAAAAATTTCATGCAGATATGGGTACACAATTGAAATTGAGCACGGCGTACCATCCTCAAACGGACGGTCAAACCGAACGTATGAATCAAACATTGGAGGATATGTTACGGGCGTGTATTATTGATTTCGGTGGTAGTTGGGATGAGCACTTACCTTTGGTGGAATTCTCGTACAATAATAGTTATCATACTAGTATCGGGATGCCGCCATATGAGATGCTTTATGGGCTTAGGTGTCGAACCCCGATTTGTTGGGGTGAAGTAGGTCAAAGGAAAATCGGGAGTACCGATTTGGTTTTAGAGATGAATAGCAAGATTGATATGATTCGGGCTCATTCGAAAAAGGCGCAAGATAGACAAAAGTCGTATGCCGACAAACGTAGGCGAATGATCGAATTCCAAGAAGGCGACATGGTGATGCTTAAGGTTTCGCCATGGAAAGGTATTATTCGGTTTCGATAATGGGGAAAGTTAGCTCCTCGGTTTATTGGCCCATTTAAAGTTCTAGCTCGTGTTGGCGAAGTCGCATAGCGATTGGAATTACCCGAAGAACTTGCGGGGATCCATAATACATTTCATGTTTCCCATCTCCGTAAGTGTCTTGCGGATGATTCTTCGTGGGTGTCATTAGACGAAATTGAGCTAAACAATAAGTTAGAGTATATTGAGGAGCTGGTTGCTATACTTGACGAAAAAGTGAAAAGATTGAGAAATAAAGAGGTGAGAACTTTTAAAGTTCAATGGCGTTGTAGTATAGGTTCCGAGTTTACTTGGGAGCCCGAAGATTTTGTTCTAGTGTATCTTCTTGCTTGTCATGTGGCTTGGATTGCGAGGTCGCAATCCGGTTCTAGTGGGGTAGAGTTGTAAGATCCTGTTTCCCAGGTGGTTAGGACGCTTTCCAGATGGATGGGACGCCATCCCAATGTGAAGGACTGGACGCCGTCCAGGGAGTTTGGACGCCGTCCAAATGAACTGGCGGGCCAGCTGTCTTGTTTTTAGATATTTAAATGGGTATTTTGGTAATTTCACATGGGGGCCAAATTTAAAGCCCTAGATCAGTTTTGGAACATCATTTACTCCATTTACAACCACCCAACCTCTTCCACTTCAATTCTAGAGAGAGAGAGAGAGAGAGAGAGAGAGAGAGATTCAAGTGTGAGAAAGCTCAAATCGAAGAGGAAGAAGCTTGTTTCGGGTTAGAGCTCGAGCATTAAAGTTGTTCATCTCCTCACTAGCTACGTTTTGATTGTGGTGGTAAGTCCTAAACTTGATTTCCTTAGTTTAAATTGTTTAAGGGTTAGGGTTTGGGCTAGTGATGAACATAAAACCCATTTGTTAGTGATTTGAGGGTTTTTGGGTAAGTTTGAGTCATGAGGACTCAAAGATGACTAACCTAGAGTTTTGAAATGCTAAATGTGTTTATGAGTCTTAAATTGGTTAGTTAACTACTAGCACACCTAGATGTTATGTAAGTGGGTGTTATTTGGGTATGTGGTGACCCGAATGGGTGTGGAAACCTCAAATGGGTAAAACGGGTCTTTGATGGCCTAAGTTGTCTTGTTAGTGTGAAAATGCGATAACATTGTGATTATATGTGCATTCAAACCATAAATGGCTAGAGTTAGGGTTTTTGGCGAAGTTGACACAATATTAGGGTTATGTGTGCAAATGGGTCGGAATTACACCATGGGTCAAAATGACTCTAGGATGTTGAGTGAGTTGGTTGACCAACTTGATTGTGTGATTAATTAATTATATACATAATGTAATAGGTGCGTACGTTGAAGGTTACGAGCTTGGTTTAACATTCACTGACGGCGTTAAGGTGAGTGGGGTAATTATGCATGTAAGTATATAGTGTATTTATTTGTATGCTATGGTATGAACCACGGAGCCGGTACCATAGTATGTGTGAGTGTATTATGATGTGAACCACGGAGCCGGTATCATCAAAGTGTGAACCACGGAGCCTGTAGCACTATAAAATTAGGTGTGAACCACAGAGCCGGTAGCACCGAAGTGTGAACCACGGAGTAGGTAGCACTATAAAAGAGTATGACTCAAATGCGTAGTGACATGAACCACGGAGCCGGTAGCGTCATAGCATTGCGTATGGTGTGAACCACGGAGATGGTAGCACCATGACGCGAGAATGGTTAACCATCTAGTTGTTTATGTTTATGTTTACGTTGTAAAGTAGCATATTATATTGTCATGGAGTATATGATACTGATTCATGCTAGTTGTGGTAATTGGAGGTGATTAGCTTATACTTGGAGTTTGTATGCTAATTGTTAATACTAGCGAACATGCGGTGTGTGTGTAAGTGTATGCAAGTAGGTATATTATATATGTATATGTATAACTATTGCACTCACTAAGCTTTAGCTTACCCTCTCGTTGTTTACCTTTTTAGGCTCCGGCGCGGACAAAGGCAAAGGTATTCGGTTGGATTAGTGGTCTCCCGCTTATTTTGATAGGGGATGCTTTTGGGTTAGCTTTTGGAAGTTCGGCCAAGATTGTAGCGACCCGACAAAATCGTCATTGACGGCGCCGTCTACTTAGGTCCCGTTACGTGGTCATAAGTCTTTAAAACAACGTTTGACCAAAAGATATGTCGCATTCATTTCAAATGTAAAGATTGTTCAAAGTTTACGAGAATAGTTCCACCACAAGTTATGTTACAAAGTTATAAGTACAAATGAAACTTATGCGACACAATTTAAAAGTAGCCAAAAGACGCTCCATGTATGTATATATACTCGACATCCAATGCAAGTATCAAAATAATGAGCGGAAGCATGTATCATGTATCGTTCAAGGACCTGAGAAAAACATAGAAATCGGTCAACGAAAACGTTGGTGAAATCATAGGTTTAAGTAAGTAAGTACAAGTGAACCACAAGATTTGCAACAATGAGATAATAGTAATACATTCCAAAAGTTTGTTTCACGAGCACCCAATTATCAATGCTTAACATTCCTTCCATAGAACCCCATCACAATAGTGTTAGAACATACACTGTTTCTCAAAAATACATTTCATTCGTAAACGGTAGCGAACCGTTTGAATGAGGGTTTGTCAAACCCATATGGCCATATAACATAAGTTCTCGCTTACACCCGGCAAGTGTAACTAATGATAATCGAATTGAGGATTTTTGTTCAAACTCGTATGTAGAATGTTTGTTTTCCTGTACTTGTGTTCACTTAGTAAAAAGAAACGTTTATGTTTTCTCATCCCAAATGTAAGTGCAAAAGAGTAAAAGTGGGACTATGATCTCACCTTGAGTGCACGAGTAGTAAAGTACTTCAACAAGTAAACGTGTGCAAAGAACAATGCTAGTCTTGACCTAAACAAATAGGTTGTATCAATAACGATAGTCACGATTGGTCAAAGATGTTCAATTAGTCCTATGGCTCGTTAAGACTCGATCATAATAGCATGTGAATCAAATTGTCATGTTTCATGCAAGGTACAAGTATAAAAGCATGTTAGAACGATTGCACAAACATTTGGTTAAGTTTGATTAAAAGTCAACTTAGGTCGGGTCAAAGTCAACAAAAAGTCAACACGTTCGGGTCGGGTCCCGAACTATTTTTCTGAGGTTTTTAATCATATATGAGCATGTTAGAACAAGTTTCATGTGAATCGGAGGTCCATAGCATAGCAAACATTTTTCGTAAAATGACCAACGAAGACAGAGGCCTGCCAGTGTATCTGGACGGCGTCCAGATTTTCTGGACGGCGTCCAGCTTTGAAGGCGGGGACGGCGTCCAAAGATCTGGACGGCGTCCAGCTTTGTAATCTGGGACGGCGTCCAAGGATCTGGACGGCGTCCAGATTGGTATTCCAGTATGATGCAGTAAGTTTCTAAGTACACGAACCAAAAACCAAATAAACACAATTTATGATCCGCAAACAATCAAGTCAAGTATTTTATACCGTTGGGATGGTAATTTGACGAGGAAGACAACTAAACACATTTCAACAAGTAATTTAACACCTACAACAACCCAAAACCGCATTAAATGTTCATAATCAAAGGTTCAAGTTCTAAAAACGCATTTCATGATTCGGGTAACCAATTTACATGTATGATATGCCGTTTCGAAGGTAATCAAACACACGTTGCAACAAAACGCTTATCAACAATATTTCATAGCATTTGATACATCAAAAGTTCATGTAAAGCTTATCAAACCCTAACCAAAATCTCAAAACCAATAATCATGTTAATGTAAGGTTTTCATGTCAATCAACACACCAAAACGAAGTTAATGAAGTAACTAACACTTTGAACATACAAACATTAACATCTAAACACATTTCATAATTCAAAATCAAAGATTTAACAAACACTTTTTCAAGTTCATGCTAGTTATGTCAAATCACAAGATCGAGCATACAAATTACATATACGACATCACAATGAGCCATAGATACTAATTAACACACTTTTAAGTCAAGAACACTAAGATTATGAAATTTAGAGTTTTTAGAAAGTTACCCAATCGAGATGAAATTAGTATCAAAACGTAGAGAATGAAGAGAGGATTCCAAATATGTAATTTGTTTTGATGTTAGCCTCCAAAATCGGATTTAGATGATGATTGAATGAATTTGGTAAATGGGTGTGTGTTCTTGCTAGAGAGAAAGAGAGAGATGGAGATGATTGAATGATGGTGATTGGGGTGGACTAGTTGACCTAGTCAACAATTTTGCCCCGTGTCAATTTTAGTCCCTCAAGTTTGAATCGGGTGCGTGAATTACCTAATCGAGATAATTTAAAACGCGTATCAACGGGAGATGTTATAAACATATAACGGAGTTTAAATTAGTATAACGGAACAGTAAATGGAAAAGGGCGGGATGTTACATTACCTACTCCTTAAAAGAAATTTCGTCCCGAAATTTAAGTAGGCGTAGTAGTCGTTGTTTCTTCCTCGAGATCTTGCGTTTCCGAATTCGTGAATAGATGAGGATACTTCCTTTGCATTTGATCTTGTCTTTCCCAAGTAAACTCGGGTCCCCTTTTGGCGTTCCAACGGACTTTAACAATCGGGATTCGGCTTTTTTCAATGTCTTGATGGAGGTGTCCACAATTTCAACCGGTTCCTCCACAAAATGAAGTTTGTCATCAATAGTAAGTTCCTCGAGAGGAATGACGATATCGGGTTCGGCAAGACACTTTTTCAAGTTAGATACATGGAAGGTAGGATGAACGGAGTTCAATTGAGGCGGAAGATCTAAACGATAAGCAACGGTTCCAATACGCTCCAAGATTTCGAAAGGACCAATATACCGCGGATTTAGCTTCCCGCGTTTCCCAAAACGGATTACACCCTTCCAAGGTGCGACTTTTAACATGACGCGGTCACCGACTTGAAATTCAAGGTCGTTACGTCTTTTGTCGGTATAGCACTTTTGACGACTCCGGGCCGTCCGAAGCCTATCTCGGATTTGAACGATCTTCTCGGTGGTTTCGTGAATGAGTTCGGGTCCGGTGATTTGTACGTCGCCTACTTCGGCCCAACAAAGAGGTGAACGACATTTTCGGCCATATAGCGCTTCAAAAGGTGCGGCTTTAATACTCGCGTGATAACTATTGTTGTAAGAGAACTCGGCGAGAGGTAAGTGCTTGTCCCAAGCCTTTCCGAAATCAACCACGCAAGCTCGTAACATGTCCTCTAAGGTTTGAATTGTACGTTCGCTTTGTCCATCGGTTTGAGGATGATATGCGGTGCTCATGTCTAAACGCGTTCCCAATGCTTCTTGCAAAGTACGCCAAAATCTAGAAACAAAACGGCCATCTCGGTCGGAGATAATCGATAAGGGTACACCGTGTCGGGCTACAATCTCCTTAATGTAAAGTTGTGCAAGTTTCTCCATTTTGTCCGTTTCTTTCATGGCAAGGAAGTGTGCGGATTTGGTGAGACGGTCAACAATGACCCAAACGGTATCATAACCGCCCGTCGTTTTTGGTAGCTTGGTGATAAAATCCATCGTTATCCTTTCCCACTTCCATTGCGGGATCTCGGGTTGTTGAAGTAGTCTGGACGGTCTTTGGTGTTCGGCTTTGACTTTGGAACATGTCAAACACTTGGAAACATAAGTAGCTACGTCCCTTTTGATGTTCGGCCACCAATATAGTTGTTTAAGGTCGTGGTACATCTTATTGGCACCGGGGTGAATCGAGTATCGTGACTTATGGGCTTCATCTAAAATAAGGCTTCGTAGGTCCCCATAACTAGGCACCCAAATCCTTCCGGCGTAATATCGAAGTCCGGTCTCCCTAATTTCGAATCGAGAGACGAGAATGTTCAAGAGTTCACGTGAAAGGTTTTCATCCTTGAGAGCCTCATCATGGGCTACCCGAATTTGGCTATTAAGGTTTGTGTGGATGGTGATGTTTAAGGCTCGGACACGAAGAGGCACCGCTCTTTCTTTTCGACTTAAGGCATCGGCTACTACATTTGCCTTCCCGGGATGGTAACGAAGCTCGCAATCGTAATCGTTTAAGGTTTCAATCCACCTTCGTTGTCTCATGTTTAGTTGCTTTTGATCGAAAATGTGTTGAAGGCTTTTGTGATCGGTGAAGATAGTACTCTTGGTTCCATAAAGATAGTGTCTCCACATTTTAAGTGCAAAGACAACGGCTCCGAGTTTAAGATCATGAGTCGTGTAATTCCGTTCATGAATTTTTAGTTGTCGAGAGGCGTAAGCAATGACTTTCTTCTGTTGCATCAATACACACCCAAAACCATGTTTCGAGGCATCGCAATATATAACAAAATCATCATTGCCTTCGGGAAGTGACAAGATAGGAGCGGTGGTTAGCTTTGTCTTCAAGATTTGAAACGCGGATTCTTGCTCGGTCGCCCAAATGAATTTCTTTCCCTTGTGAGTTAATGCGGTTAGAGGACGTGCAACCAAAGAGAAGTTTTCGATGAATCTACGATAGTACCCGGCGAGACCCAAGAATTGACGAATGTGAGTAGGAGTAGTAGGAGTCTCCCATTTACTAATGGCTTCGATTTTTGTGGGATCGACTTTAATACCTTGATCACTTACAACATGACCAAGAAATTGAACTTCCTTTAACCAAAATTCACACTTGGAGAATTTGGCATAAAGTCATTCTTGTCTCAAGAGTTCAAGCACAAGTCGGAGATGTTGTTCGTGCTCTTCTTCGTTTTTAGAATAGATCAATATGTCATCGATGAACACAATAACGAATTTATCGAGATACGGTTTGCACACGCGGTTCATAAGATCCATGAACACCGCCGGTGTGTTAGTGAGACTAAATGGCATGACAAGGAATTCATAACTACCATAACGAGTCCGGAAAGCGATTTTGGAGACATCTTCCCCCTTAACCCTTAATTGATGATAACCCGAGCGGAGATCGATTTTCGAATATACACAAGACCCTTGTAGTTGATCAAAGAGGTCATCGATGCGAGGAAGAGGATATCGGTTCTTAACCGTCAATTTATTTAGTTCACGATAATCAATGCACATTCGTAGGGATCCGTCTTTCTTTTTAACAAACAAAATCGGAGCGCCCCATGGTGAATGGCTAGGTTGGATAAAACCACGGTCAAGTAGTTCTTGGATTTGACTTTGCAATTCTTGCATTTCGGATAGAGCAAGTCTATACGGTGCACGTGCTACGGGTGCGGCTCCCGGAATAAGGTCGATTTGGAATTCAACCGGTCGATGAGGAGGAAGACCCGGCAATTCGTCGGGAAATACATCGGAATAGTCACTAATAATTGGCAAATCATCGATGTGCTTCTCATCGGACTCGACTTTCTTAACGTGTGCAAGGATCGCAAAACAACCCTTACGGAGTAGTTTTCTAACTTTAATACACGAAACGAGGTTGAGTCCGGTGCAACTCTTATCGCCATAGACGATCAAAGGTTCACCATTCTCGATAGGGATTCGGATTGCGTTAAGATCACAAAGGATGTGAGATTTCGTTTTGGCTAGCCAATTCATACCGATTATTACATCAAAGCTACCTAGTTCCATGGGTATCAAGTCGATTTCAAACTCATTACCCAAAATGTTTAACGTACACCCCCGGTAATATGTGTCGGCACTCAATAGTTTTCCGTTGGCCACCTCAATAGTATAAGTGGTATCTAGTGGACGTGGTGAAGTATTAAAAGAATGAGTCAAAGTCTTGGATACAAAACTCTTATCGGCACCCGAATCGAATAAACAAGTAACATAAGTGTTGTTGAGAAGAAACGTACCCGTGACTAATTCATTATCATCTCGGGCTTCCTCGGTGTTGATGTTGAAAGCTCGGCCGCGCGTATTGGGGTTATCTTTCCTCTTCGGGCATGCATTCCTATAATGGCCCGTTTTGCCACATTCATAACAAGTGCCCGTTTTTGGTGCATTGGGCCCCTTTCGAGCGATGGGGGCAACACTTTTACACTCATTGGCCTTATGACCAACTCCTTGGCACCGGTGGCAAATTAACTTGCCACATTCACCAAAGTGATGTTTGTTGCATTTGTTGCAAAGAGGTAGGTTCCCGGCATAACCCTTCTTGTCGTCGGAGGTGTAAGGCTTCTTAGCAAAGTTGTTGTTGTTTGATTGGGAGGGTTCCCACTTTCTTTTGTTACCGCCTGATTTATCCTCGGCCTTAGGTGCCGGAACTACGATTTCGTCAACCGTTTCTATCAATTTGCGGGCCATGTTCAAAGCTTCTTGATGATTAGTGGGTTTGGATGACATTACTCCGTGCTTGATACTCTTTGGAAGACCATCCTTGTAAAGTTCAACCCTTAAAGCTTCGGGGCTCACAAGATTTGGGCACATCAAGGCTAGTTCGGAAAATCGTTGATTATAAGCCTTGAGATCATTTCCGATCGCCTTTAAAGTTTTTAGCTCTTGTTCGAGCCTTCGGGTTTCTTCACGAGGGAAATATTCGGCAATCATCTTTTCCCTCAAGTCGGCCCAAGAGAGGGCGTGAGCTTCATCGGTACCCACCGATTGTACATAAGTATTCCACCATGTAAGAGCGACACCGGCGAAGGTGTGAGTGGAGTATTTGACCTTGTCTTGGTCCCGACAACCGCTTATGCTAAAGACGGCTTCCGTTTGCTCAAACCATCGGGTGAGCACGACCGGTCCCCCGGTTCCATCAAAAGTGTGAGGTTTGCACCCCATAAAGGATTTGTAGGAGCACCCTTCGTTTGAGTTACCGGCTCCATTGTTGTTGTTGTTGTGGTTGTTGTTATTATTGTTGTTGTTGTTGGATGAGTGACCGGCCATGGCTGCATCTACGGCGGTAGCTATCATCCGTTTGAGAGCTTGTTCGAGAGTTTCATTGCGGCGTACACGACGAGGAGCCATTGTTCCTTCAAGACACAAGAATATCATTGGTTAGTATTCTAAATAATACTAACCGTGATATAGAATAAAGATAAAGAGAAAATTTTCCTTGACTCGCCTTAAATTCTTTATGCCACAATGTCGGAACGTTCATATGAGTCACCGTAATATAATCCCGGAAATTATATTACCCTGATTCATATGTGCATTCGACATCATTTCATATAGTCAAGGTGGCGTGTCAATCAAATTAAACAACGTGAGATTAAGATGAACTAAGAGTAGATATGAGTAGAAGCGTTCGAGTATAAATGCACAAGTAGTCAAGTAATTCCTACTTCAAGTCTATATGCCAGTTGTAGTCTAGACTCACCAATGTACCCTATGACTCGGGGTCGACACCAATGAACTCTAAATCCCTACAACCAATGCTCTGATACCATCTGTAGCGACCCGACAAAATCGTCATTGACGGCGCCGTCTACTTAGGTCCCGTTACGTGGTCATAAGTCTTTAAAACAACGTTTGACCAAAAGATATGTCGCATTCATTTCAAATGTAAAAATTGTTCAAAGTTTACGAGAATAGTTCCACCACAAGTTACGTTACAAAGTTATAAGTACAAATGAAACTTATGCGACACAATTTAAAAGTAGCCAAAAGACGCTCCATGTATGCATATATACTCGACATCCAATGCAAGTATCAAAATAATGAGCGGAAGCATGTATCATGTATCGTTCAAGGACCTGAGAAAAACATAGAAATCTGTCAACGAAAATGTTGGTGAAATCATAGGTTTAAGTAAGTAAGTACAAGTGAACCACAAGATTTGCAACAATGAGATAATAGTAATACATTCCAAAAGTTTGTTTCACGAGCACCCAATTATCAATGCTTAACATTCCTTCCATAGAACCCCATCACAATAGTGTTAGAACATACACTGTTTCTCGAAAATACATTTCATTCGTAAACGGTAGCGAACCGTTTAAATGAGGGTTTGTCAAACCCATATGGCCATATAACATAAGTTCTCGCTTACACCCGGCAAGTGTAACTAATGATAATCGAATTGAGGATTTTTGTTCAAACTCGTATGTAGAATGTTTGTTTTCCTGTACTTGTGTTCACTTAGTAAAAAGAAACGTTTATGTTTTCTCATCCCAAATGTAAGTGCAAAAGAGTAAAAGTGGGACTATGATCTCACCTTGAGTGCACGAGTAGTAAAGTACTTCAACAAGTAAACGTGTGCAAATAACAATGCTAGTCTTGACCTAAACAAATAGGTTGTATCAATAACGATAGTCACGATTGGTCAAAGATGTTCAATTAGTCCTATGGCTCGTTAAGACTCGATCATAATAGCATGTGAATCAAATTGTCATGTTTCATGCAAGGTACAAGTATAAAAGCATGTTAGAACGATTGCACAAACATTTGGTTAAGTTTGATTAAAAGTCAACTTAGGTCGGGTCAAAGTCAACAAAAAGTCAACACGTTCGGGTCGGGTCCCGAACTATTTTTCTGAGGTTTTTAATCATATATGAGCATGTTAGAACAAGTTTCATGTGAATCGGAGGTCCATAGCATAGCAAACATTTTTCGTAAAATGATCAACGAAGACAGAGGCCTGCCAGTGTATCTGGACGGCGTCCAGATTTTCTGGACGGCGTCTGAAAGGACCCGTTCATATACATTATAAACGATTCACAATAGTTGATTACATCGCGAGGTATTTGACCTCTATATGATACGTTTTACAAACATTGCATTCGTTTTTAAAAGACAAACTTTCTTTACATCAAAAATTGACGGCATGCATACCATTTCATATTACATCCAACTATAATTGACTTAATATTAATCTTGATGAACTCAACGACTCGAATACAACGTCTTTCAAAGTATGTCTTGAATGACTCCAAGTAATATCCTTAAAATGAGCTAATGCACAGCGGAAGAATTCTTTAATACCTGAGAATAAACATGCTTTAAAGTGTCAACCAAAAGGTTGGTGAGTTCATTAGTTTATCATAATCCATCATTTCCGTAATAGTAATAGACCACAAGATTTCAGTTTCTATAAATATCCGTACACTCGCAAATGTATAAAAGTATTCTATAAGTTGTAGGCACCCGGTAACAAGCTTTAACGTTCATGTTTTACCCTCTGAAGTACACCAGATCAGGTGTGTTTAAAATAACCTCGAAGTACTAAAGCATCCCATAGTCAGGATGGGGTTTGTCAGACCCAATAGATCTATCTTTAGGATTCGCGCCTACCGTACATAGACAAGTAGTTTAATGTTACCAAGCTAAGGGTATATTTCTGGTTTAAACCCACATAGAATTAGTTTTAGTACTTATGCCTACTTCGTAAAACATTTATAAAACAGCGCATGTATTCTCAGCCCAAAAATATATATAAAAAGGGAGTAATGAAACTCACAATACTGTATTTCGTAGCAATTATGTATATGACGGCACTGAACAAGTGCAGTGTTTGTCTCGGATTCACGAACCTATATTAAGTATATATATTTATATGTTGGTCAATATCTGTCTAACAATTTAGGTCAAGTCGTAGTGTATCACAATCCTAATGCTCGAGACCGACATGCAAAAGTCAACAAAAGTCAACTTGACCCAAAATGACTTCCAAAATCTATACATGTTTATTATATAACTTATATATAGTAGTTTTATATATTTAAATATATTTATCAGATCTTATTATACTAAATAATATAAGTCATTTATTAATAAATAAAAATTTATATTAAAATTTATATATGATAAAAATATACTTTTATATATCTCAAATAATAAAATTTATAAAATTCACTTAATATCATAAAAATATAGTGGTATGTATTATTAATGTAATTACATTACGTGTGGTAAAAATATCTTTGTACGCATATTTATTTGATAAAATAATATTAATAATAATAATAATGATAAAAATAATAAAATGATAGTTTCAATAAAAATATTAATTTTTAGTAATAAAGATAATTTTAGTAATAACATCAACTGATAACAGTTATAATAATCGTTTTAATAATAATATTAAAATTAATGATAATTCAGTTGACCATATCTTTTAATCCGTTCATCGAAACCACACGATTTCTAAATGAAAAGTTATTAATTTTTTCTTCAGATTTTCAACGACATGCATATCATATAACTTATCTCAGTAGCATATGTATCAAATTAGTGATTTATCATAAACTATTTAACGACGAAACTAAGCATACAAACATGCATAATCATATGTACTCGAGCACTAGTCAGGGATACACTATTAATATATAAAAGATAAGATATGAATGCTCACGTATCAATATTGTGATTCAATATTGCAGGAAAGTACATAGACGCAACGAAAATGATAAACGTTAGGTTGACCTCACGAGCAATACCCTCGATCAATACCCATAACCTTCATAGCTATAACCCATAATTTCCTTAGCTCTATCCCATTTGAAAACTTATTTTGAAATCGTCTGAATATAACTCCGTCGTAGTATTTTATGTATACTAATAATATCTTGAAATAATACTAAGTAATATATATATATATATATATATATATATATATATATATATATATATATATATATATATATATATATATATATATATATATATATATATATATATATATATATATATATATATATATATATATGTAATTCGATTGATAGAGTTTAGAGAAATATATTTTCAAGTTTCTATGAAATAATGAAACCTATTGAATTCTATTTATAATAGATTTTTGAATTATTAAAGTGTGAATTATTAAAGTGAATTATTAAAGTATGAATTATTAAAGTGAATTATTAAAATATGAATTATTAAAGTAAATTATTAAAGTATGAATTATTAAAGTGAATTATTAAAGTATGAATTATTAAAGTGAATTATTAAAGTATGAATTATTAAAGTGAATTATTAAAGTATGAATTATTAAAGTGAATTATTAAAATATGAATTATTAAAGTGAATTATTAAAGTATGAATTATTAAAGTGAATTATTAAAGTATGAATTATTAAAGTTAAAGTAAAGTAAAAGTAAAGTAAAGGTAAAGTTAAAGTATAGTAAAAGTATAAAACTATGTACGTATAATACGCATATAAAAATATATATAATATTAATTTAAATCGTTATATATATATATATATATATATATATATATATATATATATATTTAATAAAATAAAATATAAATATCGTTATCTTTATCATACTTGTTAAGTAATGAGTTGTCAAAAAAAATAGATTTCTTAAATCACAGTGGACCTCATAACATAGGCCCGTAATCATATCATAATGTATCTGATAATTCAATCATTTGATATTATCTCTTAATTCTATCGATAAATATATCGAAACAAATATGTTTATGTAAAGTATCATATATCTAATACTTTGTTAATGTTTTCAGTTAATATTATATATTATATATACATATCTATATACACATAATTGTTCGTGAATCGTCGAACACGGTCAAAGGGTAATTGATTACATGAATGTAGTTCCAAACTTTTTGAGATTCAACATTACAAATTCTGCTTATCGTGTCAGAAACATATAAAGGTTAAGTTTAAATTTGGTCGGAAATTTCCGGGTCGTCACAGTACCTACCCGTTAAAGAAATTTCATCCCGAAATTTGATCGAGGTCGTCATGGGTAACTATAAAAATGTTTTCATGACGAATATGAGTTGATAAATAGAGTTTTATCATCATTGAGTAATATAGATAAAATAATTTGATTACGCGAAGAGTATAAGTGAAGCTATCGCAAGAGAGTGAAATGAGTAAACGTATATTCGTTTTAACCGATGACGTAGTTATGATTGATTTCCGGAATTCATGGGATTTAAAGAAAATCTTTGCAATAAGATTTGGTTCTTCGGCGATTAAGGAAATCAGGATCTTCTTTGATTAAATGCGATAATCTGTCTCGATTTCTCTGTCTGATATTTTACTATAATTCCACCCCCTTCGTTTCTTTATTTCCACAGCTCACACCTTCTAGTCTTTCTCCCCAATTCATACTTTAAAGCATTCGTTAATATGCTTCATCCAGTATTGATTCTTGATATACTTTTAACTTTCATATCTGTCATTCTTCTTTTTCATCTACCACCGGAGGAAGTTATTTTCTTCTACCATTACCTTGGGGTTATTGTGTTTTTCATTCTCCCGTGTCTTTATATTGCTATACGCATTTATATACATGGTTTGTAATTTCGGGGTTGTTATCGGGCTTTATATTCTCCATTATATTTCGGAGCTTCATGCTTTCATTTTCTCTTTCCGATCTTAAGTCAAGCGGATAATAGTCCAGAATTCGTAGATATGAATTTTTGGATGAACATAGTTAATGTTCCAAGAAGAAAATCGTAATGGCACGATCTTGATTTTTCAAATTACCAAAATATCCGAAAATATAGAGCTATCAAGATGATATGTTCTTAATATGTTTGAAAATTGGGTAGAATGTAAGAGTCGTGTAAACAGTACATGATGACGGTATATTCTGTGAATTATCACGTTCCATTAGAAACTCAGCATGACTTACTGTAATATAATCACGTTGATCAAGTGTCATTATATTATACTAACTCATGCTTCAGTTCCCAACACTACTTCAAAAACATTCCTATTTTAAATTCAATTTTTTTTTTTAAATTTAGAAACTAACACAGTTTCTTTTTATGTTGTAACGCAGATATTGCGAAGAGATAAAAGATATCGGATAAGAATAGTTGTGAAAATATCTTCAGGAATATCGAAGATATTATAATAAAAGATACGATAATATGAATGATGAAGAAGATTTGTCTGTGAAGGTTTAGAATAAGAAGTAAGGTGTTTGCTAACAATTTCAGTAGACACTGAATCATTTGGATCCTTTGAAGGCAGGTTTAGTCTTTGTGATTTGTCCACAGCCTCCTTCATGGTCTGCTCAATCCGTTTTCCAGTTTCAAACCTTCTCTTTTTCTCATCTTTACCACCATACTATTCTTTATCATCAAACTTTTGACTGTTAAAGTTGTTTACAGTTTTTGCTGCTTCATCAGCATTTTTTCAATTTCGGAGAACTAGTTCATAGTTTGGGATGTTTTTCAGAAAATTCACATTCGAAGTATGTAAGTCTAGGAGATAGACGTTATATGTATACATATAACTTTTGATGTAAAATTTTCGCCAAATTCAAAATACTGATTGCTAATTCCCAGTAGTTGGTGTGACAATTATTGTTACAGGATGTAGGTGAGTACATGATGGGGTTTTAATGAATAAGTATAGTGGCTTTTCGGAGAGGCTTAAGTCGAAGGTTAATGAAGTTGTTGATAAGTTTACTGCTAATGTGGCGAGATATGAAAGGTTCCCCGGTAACCATGATGAAGGGGTAATTGTTATAATAAGGTTTATTCGTATAAACAAATGAAGGTGATTTGCTGGAGCTGTGACAAAACTGTCTATTTTGGAAAGAAATTGAAAAATTATATTTGGTAATAAATATCAAAGGATCTGACACGGATACGTGTTAAACTATAACTTTGGTTTCGAGAGCTTTTCAGGTGCATGACAGTGGGTAATGTGTGGTTGGATCATCATCTCGCATGTCTTTAGGAATTTCGAAGTGTTTGAACACATATTGTAATTGTTAATATACATATGATGTTCTAAGATTTTGAATGATACAAATATTTTTGTGAGTTCCATGAATAGAAATGAGGTTCTAGGACAGTTTTGAAGTCAAAGTATAGTTTTGAAAGATGTAGGAATCTAAGAGTGATGATTTCGATTATATCTTGAATCGAATTCTGAGATTTCAAAATCAGAATATGTAATTAGATTTTGAATGAGTATGGTTGTTTTGATTTCTATAAAAGAATGTATATTGTTGTGAAAGTAGGGAGTTAAATGGATGATTTGCTGAATCAGATTCGAAGAATGTAACATATTAATTGTGAATTTATATATCTCTCGGGTATTACCTACCCGTTAAAAAAAAATTTCACAATTAATATTTTGTACAAAAGAATTTTATTACAGTCTTTATGGAAATATATATGTGTATATTTCTTCAGATGTAATATTGATTTAATGAGTTAATATTAAACTAAACTCATTTGATTTATGGTTAAGGCTAGGATAGATAATTTATAAACTTTAGAAATTACATAATCGCCGTAGAATGTTTCCCCAATGAAGTCATGAATCAATACTTCATCGTTGTGGTATTCCTTAGTATCTACATGGCGTATGACGTCGATGCTCGTGGGACAGATTGTGAAGTTGAGGTTTGCGATGCGGTTGTTGTTGGTGGTGGTAATGGTACTGTTGATGTTGTTGATGGTGATACTGGTTATGCTGCTGGTGCTGCTGCTGGTGTTTGTAACTTTTGCACTATATTCTCCAAAGCCACTATCCGAGCGCGAAGCTCGTTGACTTCTTCTATTACACCGGGGTGATTGTCGGTTCGAACGAGCGGATAAATAAGATCTAGAATTTGGTGTAGTATATAATCATGATGAGATACTCTGTAAATGAGAGAGAAAATGGTGTTTCGGACAGGTTCGCCAGTAAGTGCTTCAGGTTCATTGCCAAGAGGGCAATGTGGTGGATGAAAGGGATCGCCTTCTTCTTGTCTCCAATGGTTAAGTAGATTACGAACCCATCCCCAATTCATCCAGAATAGATGATGGCTAATTGGTTGATCCATTCCGGTCACGCTGCTTTCGGAGCTCATGTGGAAATCCATATCGGCATAGCTGTCGGAATTCGAGGAACTCGAACTGGTTGAGGGATCCATCTTGTATGATCAGGGAAAGAATTTTTTTGGTATGAAATAGATTGTAGAATTTAGATTTGGTATTCTTCAATATATAATTTACATATGTATATATAATACCAAAATCCCATAAATTACGGAGGAATCTTTGAAAGATGTCAGTCAAAGTTCACAGTAACAGATATGCTAAGATAAGAATTCGTCTATACACTATTATGCAATAAATGTAGGAAAACGCGTCTAGACTTAAGAATGATAAGCAGGTAATTTCCTAAGGATGGTAAGTAGATGATTTCCGACTAAAAATGATAAGCAAAACTTTTGACATGCAGACACGGTCGAAGTCCAGACTCACTAATGCATCTTAACAACTATCAGTTAGACACACTAATGCAAGACCTGGTTCGCTAAGACCACCGCTCTGATACCAACTGAAAGGACCCGTTCATATACATTATAAACGATTCACAATAGTTGATTACATCGCGAGGTATTTGACCTCTATATGATACGTTTTACAAACATTGCATTCGTTTTTAAAAGACAAACTTTATTTACATCAAAAATTGACGGCATGCATACCATTTCATATTACATCCAACTATAATTGACTTAATATTAATCTTGATGAACTCAACGACTCGAATGCAACGTCTTTCAAAGTATGTCTTGAATGACTCCAAGTAATATCCTTAAAATGAGCTAATGCACAGCGGAAGAATTCTTTAATACCTGAGAATAAATATGCTTTAAAGTGTCAACTAAAAGGTTGGTGAGTTCATTAGTTTATCATAATCCATCATTTCCGTAATAGTAATAGACCACAAGATTTCAGTTTCTATAAATATCCGTACACTCGCAAATGTATAAAAGTATTCTATAAGTTGTAGGCACCCGGTAACAAGCTTTAACGTTCATGTTTTACCCTCTGAAGTACACCAGATCAGGTGTGTTTAAAATAACCTCGAAGTACTAAAGCATCCCATAGTCAGGATGGGGTTTGTCAGACCCAATAGATCTATCTTTAGGATTCTCGCCTACCGTACATAGACAAGTAGTTTAATGTTACCAAGCTAAGGGTATATTTCTGGTTTAAACCCACATAGAATTAGTTTTAGTACTTATGCCTACTTCGTAAAACATTTATAAAACAGCGCATGTATTCTCAGCCCAAAAATATATATAAAAAGGGAGTAATGAAACTCACAATACTGTATTTCGTAGCAATTATGTATATGACGGCACTGAACAAGTGCAGTGTTTGTCTCGGATTCACGAACCTATATTAAGTATATATATTTATATGTTGGTCAATATCTGTCTAACAATTTAGGTCAAGTCGTAGTGTATCACAATCCTAATGCTCGAGACCGACATGCAAAAGTCAACAAAAGTCAACTTGACCCAAAATGACTTCCAAAATCTATACATGTTTATTATATAACTTATATATAGTAGTTTTATATATTTAAATATATTTATCAGATCTTATTATACTAAATAATACAAGTCATTTATTAATAAATAAAAATTTATATTAAAATTCATATATGATAAAAATATACTTTTATATATCTCAAATAATAAAATTTATAAAATTCACTTAATATCATAAAAATATAGTGGTATGTATTATTAATGTAATTACATTACGTGTGGTAAAAATATCTTTGTACGCATATTTATTTGATAAAATAATATTGATAATAATAATAATGATAAAAATAATAAAATGATAGTTTCAATAAAAATATTAATTTTTAGTAATAAAGATAATTTTAGTAATAACATCAACTGATAACAGTTATAATAATCGTTTTAATAATAATATTAAAATTAATGATAATTCAGTTGACCATATCTTTTAATCCGTTCATCGAAACCACACGATTTCTAAATGAAAAGTTATTAATTTTTTCTTCAGATTTTCAACGACATGCATATCATATAACTTATCTCAGTAGCATATGTATCAAATTCGTGATTTATCATAAACTATTTAACGACGAAACTAAGCATACAAACATGCATAATCATATGTACTCGAGCACTAGTCAGGGATACACTATTAATATATAAAAGATAAGATATGAATGCTCACGTATCAATATTGTGATTCAATATTGCAGGAAAGTACGTAGACGCAACAAAAATGATAAACGTTAGGTTGACCTCACGAGCAATACCCTCGATCAATACCCATAACCTTCATAGCTATAACCCATAATTTCCTTAGCTCTATCCCATTTGAAAACTTATTTTGAAATCGTCTGAATATAACTCTGTCGTAGTATTTTATGTATACTAATAATATCTTGAAATAATACTAAGTAAATATATATATATATATATATATATGTAATTCGATTGATAGAGTTTAGAGAAATATATTTTCAAGTTTCTATGAAATAATGAAACCTATTGAATTCTATTTATAATAGAATTTTGAATTATTAAAGTGAATTATTAAAGTATGAATTATTAAAGTGAATTATTAAAGTGAATTATTAAAATATGAATTATTAAAGTGAATTATTAAAGTATGAATTATTAAAGTGAATTATTAAAGTATGAATTATTAAAGTGAATTATTAAAGTATGAATTATTAAAGTGAATTATTAAAGTATGAATTATTAAAGTGAATTATTAAAGTATGAATTATTAAAGTTAAAGTAAAGTAAAAGTAAAGTAAAGGTAAAGTTAAAGTATAGTAAAAGTATAAAACTATGTACGTATAATACGCGTATAAAAATATATATAATATTAATTTAAATCGTTATATATATATATATATATATATATATATATATATATATATATATATATATATATATATATATATATTAATAAAATAAAATATAAATATCGTTATCTTTATCATACTTGTTAAGTAATGAGTTGTCAAAAAAAATAGATTTCTTAAATCACAGTGGACATCATAACATAGGCCCGTAATCATATCATAATGTATCTGATAATTCAATCATTTGATATTATCTCTTAATTCTATCGATAAATATATCGAAACAAATATGTTTATGTAAAGTATCATATATCTAATACTTTGTTAATGTTTTCAGTTAATATTATATATTATATATACATATCTATATACACATAATTGTTCGTGAATCGTCGAACACGGTCAAAGGGTAATTGATTACATGAATGTAGTTCCAAACTTTTTGAGATTCAACATTACAAATTCTGCTTATCATGTCAGAAACATATAAAGGTTAAGTTTAAATTTGGTCGGAAATTTTCGGGTCGTCACAGCGTCCAGCTTTGAAGGCTGGGACGGCGTCCAAAGATCTGGACGGCGTCCAGCTTTGTAATCTGGGACGGCATCCAAGGATCTGGACAGCGTCCAGATTGGTATTCCAGTCTGATGCAGTAAGTTTCTAAGTACACGAACCAAAAACTAAATAAACACAATTTATGATCCGCACACAATCAAGTCAAGTATTTTATACCGTTGGGATGGTAATTTGACGAGGAAGACAACTAAACACATTTCAACAAGTAATTTAACACGTACAACAACCCAAAACCGCATTAAACATTCATAATCAAAGGTTCAAGTTCTAAAAACGCATTTCATGATTCGGGTAACCAATTTACATGTATGATATGCCGTTTCGAAGGTAATCAAACACACGTTGCAACAAAACGCTTATCAACAATATTTCATAGCATTTGATACATCAAAAGTTCATGAAAATCTTATCAAACCCTAACCAAAATCTCAAAACCAATAATCATGTTAATGTAAGGTTTTCATGTCAATCAACACACCAAAACGAAGTTAATGAAGTAACTAACACTTTGAACATACAAACATTAACATCTAAACACATTTCATAATTCAAAATCAAAGATTTAACAAACACTTTTTCAAGTTCATGCTAGTTATGTCAAATCACAAGATCGAGCATACAAATTACATATACGACATCACAATGAGCCATAGACACTAATTAACACACTTTTAAGTCAAGAACACTAAGATTATGAAATTTAGAGTTTTTAGAAAGTTACCCAATCGAGATGAAATTAGTATCAAAACGTAGAGAATGAAGAGAGGATTCCAAATATGTAATTTGTTTTGATGTTAGCCTCCAAAATCGAATTTAGATGATGATTGAATGAATTTGGTAAATGGGTGTGTGTTCTTGCTAGAGAGAAAGAGAGAGATGGAGATGATTGAATGGTGGTGATTGGGGTGGACTAGTTGACCTAGTTAACTAGTTTGCCCCGTGTTAATTTTAGTCCCTCAAGTTTGAATCGGGTGCGTGAATTACCTAATCGAGATAATTTAAAACGCGTATCAACGGGAGATGTTATAAACATATAACGGAGTTTAAATTAGTATAATGGAAAAGTAAATGGAAAAAGGCGGGATGTTACAAAGATTTGGGTAGTTTAACCCCAAACACCATGCTCTAGGTGTCGTTTGGAATTTAAACTCTTAGGGTCGAAACTTGTATTTTGAACGAAATTCGTAAAACGGGACATTGTGGGCCTGGTGTTGTAAAACTTGTTTTGATGATAGAAATCCTTTAGTTTTACTTATTATAATATGTTGTGAAAAGGTTTTCGTCTAAGAGTATCGTGAAGCGGGTTTTCCACTCATGTAAAATAGAACCCGAGATCAGAACCTGACAGTTCATTGGGACGCCGTCCCAAAGGGTGGGACGCCGTCCAAGCCTTTGTTACTGGACGACGTCCAGAATCTTGGACGCCGTCCAGATGTACTAGTCCAGAAATTTTTTTTTTTAGTGTGTTTTTGGAATAACGAAGTCGGGTTGTTACATCTATAAAGTGCAGGTGTAAAACGTTCTGGCTCACCAACAGTGCGCTCAGTTTCAACGTGTGGATTGCTATTGCTTACTGAAGGTATGTTACTTTAAAGTACTTGAATTTCTTCAAGATCTACTTTACTCCCACTGACTTCTTGTAAGAGAAGATCTCTTTCAGGAATTCAGCAGACTGAGCAGAAAACACATTGTCTTCAGCTTGGTAGTAAAAGTAGTAACCCAGTGTTTCCTTTATGTATCGTACAAAGTAACATTAGATAGTTCTGGGTTCTAATTTGTTTGAAGTGTCATTCTTCACGTACGCTTTACAACCCCAGACTTTCAGATAAGACAACTTGGGATTATTCCCATGTCATAACTCATATGGTGTCTTTTCTACCTTCATAGTTGGAATCACATTGAGTATGCCTGCAGCAGACTCTCATGCATATCCCTAAAAGGCGGTAGTAGAGAAATCAGACTCATCATAAATCAAACTATATCAAGTAAAGTTCGATTCCTCTTACTCAGACACACCATCGTCTTGTGGTGTGTAAGGTAGAGTGAACTATGAGATAATCCCACAATTCTTTAGGTGGTCCAAAAACTCTTGACTCATAAACTCACTTACTCCATCGGTGCGAAGTGCTTTAATGGTCTTTCCAAGCTGATTATTTACTTCATTTTGGAATACTTTTGAATGTTATAATAGCTTTATATTTATGTTTCAGCAAGTGAACATAATCATAGCTACTGTACTCATCAGTAAATGTAATGAAGTAAAATTAACTAAATCTATACATTGTTCTTAAAGGGCTACATACAACAGTATGTATTAGTCCTAAAAGATCTTTAACTCTTTTACCTAAATCGGAGAAAGAAGCATTTGTCATCTTTTCACATAAACATGACTCGCATACATCAAATGACTCAGAGTCAATTAATTCCAAAAGTCCATTAGATTGGAGTTTTGAAATGCATTGTTTGTTTATATGAACAATATGACAATGTCATAGATGGGTCTTATTCAAGTCTTGCTTGAAGACTTTGGCGACGTAGGTATACACAAAATTCTCATTTGAAATTACACTATGCATATCAATTTCAAAAATACCATCACATGGATAGGTATTAAGATAAATATATTATCCTTAGAAACTGAAATACCTAAGTGTGTAAATGCAAGTTCAAAACTAGCATCTTTCAAACTATGTCGCTCGTAGTATTGAGAACATAATGCTATTGTTCCAACAAAACAATAAGACCACTTAGAGAAGTAAGTTCAGAGGTACCAATAGCTTTAACAAAGGCTTAATCCCCCTTGCCTACTTGCAAATCCAGTGTGTCTTTCTTTAGTCTATTACTTCTTCTCATTCCCTTCATATTGTTACAAGTGTGAAGGCCACAACCAGTTAACAAAGATCCAGGAATCACTAGAAGAAGTATATAACTGTATATGGAATATACCTGATTTGCTAGTCTCACCAGCGTTGCCTTTTCTCAGCTCAGATTGGAAGATAGGACAACTTCCTTCTCCAATTACCAACCTTTCCACAATGGAAACATTCGGCGTCTTTTGTTGGGCTTTCCTTCTTGGAAGGTGGAATATTTTTTCTTAGCAAATGATTTGTCATTTTCCTTTCACAAAGTATTCGGCTTATTCTTTTTCACCCTTCAATCCTATTTATTCCTGATCATCGAACAACATTCGATAAGCATTTTGCTGAGCAGCAACAACTGTCACAACAGGAAGAAAGGATATGGGTTCTAAACTTTATTCAACTTCCATTTATGTTTGAAAACAGTTTTTAGATTCCGGTGTCAGTTTAGGAAGTTTGAACATTGAGTTTATCCTTCTCTAATAAAGAAGAAAGTTTTTTGGTTTGCGTTTTGATTGTTTGATATCTACAACAGATATATGATTCAATTTAGTATTTTTGATATTGAGCTTTAATATATTAACTACCCAAGTTTTTATAATTTTTAAAAACAATTAATTTACGAAAGCCTAAGATCCACATAGAGGTTCCATAGCCACATATGTTGATCAGCTAGCAGTTATGGAGTCTATTGGTAGGTAGCGGGTACCAATTTTATTACAAGTACAACTCTTAGATCTTTATGGGACTTAGAGATATATGTAGTCCAACAAACCACTATTATCTAATGGCATGTTTGTCCCATCATTGCCTCGAACTCAGGTCTCACCGTGAATACGATTAAGTCGTCTAATTTGAAAACAGTGGAAATTCACGCTAGTCTCACTAGATCGAAAAATCCACCTCGTGGCTATAATTCAGCCTAGTCTCACTAGATCAGAAAAACAACGAGGAGTGTTTGCAAGCTCATTGGATGGCATGACTTAAATTTGACGGGTATTTTGAAAAAAGTTTGTGTCAACGAATAATGTATGCACACAAGATTCGCTACACTATTAGTTAAAAAAACATTTTAACCAATTGTATATGTCGATTATGTTTGTGATCTAATTTGTTATTTAATTTATAGGATATAAAAATAACAAATACACAAACGTGTATCGTTTTAAAACAGTTTTAAAAGATGTCATCCATATATATTATTTGACTTTCAAAATCATTTAACATTAAACTCGTTAGAGTTTAACTTATTTTAAAATCATCAATTTTAATCTTTGAAACTCGTTTAGAGTTTTATTTAATGTTTCCATCAAAAACATATGTAATTTAAGTCTCAAAATTATTTAACTTTAAACCCATTAGAGTTTAACTTTTTTAAAATCATTAATTTTAATATTTGAAACTCGTTACCGGTTTTATTTAATGTTTTCATCAAAAACATTCAGCATATATATTCTAATCAACAATTATATATAAATGCAAAATTAAAACACAACCATATCATGCATCACACACACATAGCCTAGCTCAAAAATCCTATGCTTGATCCCATGAGCTGACATGGGATCAAGAGGTCAAACTAAGGGTAATATCGTAGCTCCCACTTAATTCAAGAATCAAGTGAAAACTTGATAAACGCCATCGTTGTCAACTTGACATGTTCGCCATCTTCTAAGTCAAATTCCATGTTGCATCTTTGTCTTTAATCTTCATCTTATTACATTTATTTAAAATTGAAAAATACAACTAATCTAATACTTGTACAATTTAGAATAAACTTAAATACAATACTATGAAAATAAAAAATATAATACAACTTTGGCTTCAAAATGGCCTTTATAATAAAATGCATAATTAACATGACATAATATTGTCGTAATCAACAATCACAACAATCATACATAGGTCGGGGCATTATGGGCTATGTATGTAATCATAATTTTAATAACTACATTATTAAAACTTAAATATGGCTTGTCCATGGTTACAATGCATATGTATAACCATGGAATAAACCAATCAACAATTATAATAAATATTCAAGCCATAACAATTAAATCTACAATTTAAAATAGTGATATTCTTTCAATCATATTTGTGCGTCATGAGGTTAAGTCTAGATCAACCGAGTTGACTTTAAAAACCAAGAAGGTTTTGACTTTCACCAATACACCACAATACTAAATCTAAAGAATAGTCACACGACAATTAAGATGGTGTAAAAGCGGCTCAGATACCACTGATGGAAAATCGTGTGTACTTTTAGTTCAGATTAACGCAGCGGATAGTTAAAATAATAGTCAATTATTATTTTATAAACCATTTACAAAATCAAATTTTTATATATTTAAATTTAATAAAACATGCACATGATTAACGATCCCAAAGATCCAGTTACACCACTAATAATTGTCAAAATATGTAATTCACAAAGTGAGTAAACGATATACCTTTCTTGAAGAAACTGATGAACGGAGAGAAACCTTTCTTGAAGAAACTAATTGAAGGAGATAAACCTACGATCAAAAGTATGACCGTCTCTTAGGGTAGTCCACACTACACTTCAAACGACGCCAATGGATGCTAGTCCAAACCCAAGTACCGTAAATTAATATAATCAAATTATATTAATCAACAATAAATAATACTCCTCGTATATGGTTTTTGAAAACCGAAACAAGAAAGGATTTTGATTAATTTATTTTTCGACGTTCACATGAAAAAGATATGAATGGGATTCATTTTCATCTCATTAGTAAACAAAACACATGTATATTATATACATGTTAACAATCCACGTAAAAACAAAAAAACTTAGTGGTTTTTCTTTTTCTTTTGTAACTCACGGACCAAGGAATATGAGCTGTATGCTTTTTTTTTTATTTGCATTATCTCAAACACCCGTGAACCTTTAAATATATTATATTCATAAAGTCGTATTTCTCAAATACTTTAGGGGTATGTTATGTAACTTATGATTAATAATTTCTATCATATCGCTTTCATGTGAATAGTAAATTAATTAATTTCATTTCATTTACTATTCATATAAATAGTAAATGAATTAATTTCGATTTACTATTTTGTTACTTGAGTAATATATATACATCATATATATATTTTATTTGATGTCTCGGTGTATATGTGTGTGACCCCGAAGGCTCAAATGAAGTTGGCCATATAGTTATATGTTGTACCTTGCACATTAATCCTACACGAATGACGACCCATGGGTTGTTCAGACCCAAAATGAAGTTCCTGTAATTGGCAACTAAAAATAATTAAAAATAATGTTAATCAAAGAGATTACTCATTTCTTTGTTTTATTGCAAAAATGGTGTTACTGTGTTAGTTGGCAATTAAAAATAAAATTTATATTATATAAATAATAATGCTATGCTATTTTTTTGGACAGCGATTGAGATCATCCGAAGGGGATTAAACCACCCATTGCGGATTTTTTTTTAAAAATGGTAATATTTTTGATCCTACTTGCAAAAATGGAAAAAAGTAATTTTTGGTGCAAAAATGGTAAAACCGAAGTTTGGAACTTCGGTTTTGGGTGGTCTGTCAGCAGAAACCCTAATCTGAAGGTTGGAAGTTCGGTCGGTTTTGACCAAAACCGAAGTTTGGAACTTCGGTTTTGGGTTATCATTTTTTTATACACCAATTTTAATAAATAACTTGAATTTAATAGTTAATTACAGTTATATACGCTAATATTACTTTAAAAATATATAACAACATTACAAACAATAAAATATTAATAGTAGTAAGATGCAAATATAAATTTTTTGAACAACATTTTTATTAATATCAGAATCACGGTTACATTTTTTTGAAAATAAAAATACATAATTTAAAATAACACATAGAAATTTAACACATAATTAAATTAGATGCAATAGAAGAGGTTGGTTTTTCACAATTGCTTCGTTTTTGATCATAATCCATTCATCTTCCTCACAAAGGTGCTCGAATTTTCCTTTACATTCATTCCAAAACATCACGCCCGAGTGTTCAACTGTAATGTTTTCTTTGAGCCACTCAAACACCTTTGAAATTATTGTCATCTGACTAATATCCACATTTTGAAAGTACTTATATTTATACCTATAGTAAAACTTGAATTGTGTTGAAAACTGTCCATTCCAATAGACATTAATTTGAACAGGAATTGGTGACATGTTTACAAAATTAAAATTTATGTTTGGAGAAGGGAGAAGAGAGTGATGCACATCCGTTTGTTGTAATAGATGTCGGTTTATATAGTGTAGTTATAATTGAAAAACCAGCATTTCAAAATTCGGTTTTAGTAAAAGCTGCCGCACAGTAAAAGGTAACAGTAAAAGGTAACAGTAACATATCTTTAATTGCTTTTTATGACATGTCTAGTACCTGATAAACCAAAGTTGCAAACATAGATTTTGTATGCTTTTTCTGATAGGTCTGAAACCGAACTTTAAAACTCCGGTTATTTGTAGATTCGGGCTTATAAAAGTGATTTTTGATTGTTTCATAAATACATAACAAAAAATGAATCCGAAATACATATCAATTGACGTGTATCATGGTTGTGATTTTGAATGGAATGAAGGTAAAACGGAACTCTCTAAAGGGCCTAAAATGATGTTTGATAACGTAGATGTTCGGGGCTTTAATATGGAGAAGTTGAATGAGTTTCTTCGAGAAAAGCTACCAAAGAATCCACGTTCAATGGACATATACTACTACAAACCAGGTGTTGCTGAACCCGAAGCAATGTGCTATGATGAAGAATGGTATACATTAGTAGGGAAAGCAATTATACTTTCAGAAAATATCGAGTTGTATGTTTTATTTGGAGTTTTTGAAGACGCACTAGAGTTCGATATGATGTATGATAGTCATGGTGAATATTATTATGCACCTAGACCTTTTATAAATTAAAGTTACTTGTAATAGATTAATAACTCGAATAAGATTAGTAACATGCAATTTCATTATTTCAACAACATTTTTTTATTCATAAACAGAATTAGCGATTACAACAGACAAAGTACAAGAAACGAAGTACAACAAACTAAATACAACAAATTACTAATGAAAACCTATGGCATTCTAGTCGTTGGATAGGTGTTCCTGTTGTAACCTTCAACCCTGCATATACCACACTTTGGTTTTTGCTTTTCACGTTCATCCATCTGGTTCTTCATACGTTTTGATTGCTTCCGCCCCCTGTGCTTAATCAATCTTGATGGATCGGCTATAATTTTCCATTGTATATGTGTCCAGTAGCTCGCATCTCTTAGTGGATTAAAATGATCGCTGTATTGCTTTCTCCATGTAGGATTTGTATACATTTTACTGATGCATTTATTTATATCCTCATTTAGATGGCTACATATGGAAATGGCATGAGATCAAGGTAATCTTTGGTGTTGCCAAATTCCACATGAACACCTTTTCTCTTTAAACTCCACTGTGTAATCGGTGCCACCTTCACCACTTCTTTGATAAGTTGAATGAACCTTGAAGATACCTTGTTGTTCGTGATAACATGTTATTTTGTAATGTTGAGCTCTTTTTGCCCGTTTGTTAAGGACGTTAAACATGTTCTTGTCTGGTGTAATCAAATGTATATTCGATACACGCTTTGATCGGCATCATACGGGCATGACGGAGCACATTGTTGAGGGACTCAGCAATATTTGTCATTGTGTTACCCCAACAACTCCTCTGTCTGTCCCTATACACAGTCCATTTGCCTACATAAGCATCTTGCAAATATTGCCAAGCCTCAATACTAGCTTGTTTGATGGCTCTGAAGGCATTCTTGTACAAAATTTGATTTGTTGTTGAACCGACTGTCCAACACAAGTGTTTGAGCGGTTTCACTTTAGTGTATTTGCTCAACAAGTTGCTACGAATGTGGCGCAAGCCGTACCTATGTTCCCAACCATATGTTTGAGCACCCATTGCATGTAAGATACATGGGTGTCGATCAGAGATGACATACAACTTTTCGTTTTCAATAACATTTTCTTGGAGCATTTGCAAAAACCAAACCCAACTTTCGTTACTTTCTTCATCAACTAGTGCAAAGGCAATGGGTATAATTTGATTGTTAGCATTTTTGCCAACCGCTGTTAACAACTTACCCTTATAACTACCTTTAAAATGGGTTCCATCAATGCAAATCATTGGAATACACGATTTAAATGCTTTAATGGCTGGACTGAATGCCCAAAACACAAATTTAAAGGTGTCGAACCCTTCTTCAATTTCAGGTTTGTTTTCAAACACAACAATTGTATCTGGATTGGTAGTAACTAATTCATTTATATAGTTTGGTAAATGAATAAAATTACTTTCCCAAGTTCCAAACAATCGTTCGATTGCAATACGCCTAGCATTCCATGCTTTGGCGTAACGGACATCCACACGCCATGTATTTTTTATTTGGGCTTGGATGTTTTTAACAGGATAAGCAACGTTTAAACATATTTGATGCTCAATTTCACTAGCAATTAAGCTAGAGGTTGATAAGGCTAAAAAGGAACATATATTTCATAGCAAAATCCCCCAAGAAAGACAAGATTTTAGTTGCAATTGTTCCATTTTCAAGTAATATTCGTTTATTTTAAATAAGTGCGAAGACAAAAGGCGAAAATGACGAATTGAAGACACAAAGGTCCAAAAAGCTCAAAAGTACAAGATACAATCAAAAAGGTTCAAATTATTGATGAGAAATGTCTAAAAATGACAAGAGTACAAGTTACAAAACGCAAAGTACAAGATATTAAATTGTACGCAAGGACGTTCGAAAATTCGGAACCGAGACATGAACCAACTTTCAACGCTCGACGCAACGGAGCTAAAATTACAAGTTAACTATGCTCAAGAATATAATATAATATTTAAATAATTCATAATAAGAATAATAATAAATAATAAAAAGTTGTTAATTGAGCATAGTTAAGGGGTCATAAGTGAAAATTTCAAATCAACATTTGCCTATAAAATGGAATTCACGTAGTAATGAAAAATGACACCTTTTCTTCTTTCTTTCTCTTTACATGTAATATATATATTTATAATTATAATTTTAATTTTAGTTTAAGTTTAATAATAATTGGGTTATTGTAAGAAATGTTTTACGGGTTTTAAGTCGAAATTCTGTCCGTGCAACGCTACGCGATTAATCATCACTGTAAGCTATGTTCTTCCTTTTTAATTTAATGTCTCGTAACTAAGTTATTATTATGCTTATTTGAGCCGAAGTAATCGTGATGTTGGGCTAAAATATTAAGACGGGGTTATTGAACTTTGTACCATAATTAAGGTTTGGGCAAAAGACCGACACTTGTGGAAATTGGACTATTGACTATTAATAGATGGGGGTATTGTCTAATTGAGTGACAACTCATTGGAGTCTGTCGAACCTATCTTCAAATTAATTATCCTAATAATTAATAATGATTATGGTTGTCCTATTTAGTGACGTTCATATGGAATCTATTATAATCATTTAATTAATTATTCGGGTTGGGTAATTGATTATTCAAACTGATCAAGTAGGTAAATTAATATTCATATCTAATCAAAACAGGGGTGGATTACATACAGTGATAACTGGTGTAATTGTTGACAGAAGTGATAACTGCGTCACAGTTTAAATCCTTAATTAGTTGGAATATTTGACTTCGGGTATAAGGGTAATTTGACGAGGACACTCGCACTTTATATTTATGACCGATGGACTATTATGGACAAAAACCAGATAGGTATCAAATAAACCATGACAAAGGACAATTAACCCGGGTAACAATTAATTAAAATCAAAACGTTAAACATCATGATTACGGAAGTTTAAATAAGCATAATCCTTTTATTTCATATTCTATCGCAATTTTATTTATTGTTATTTTATTTATCGTCATTTATTTATTTTACGCACTTTAATTATTGTCATTTATCTTTACGCTTAAAAATATAAAATCGACAAACCGGTCATTAAACGGTAAACACCCCCCTTTTATAATAATATTACTACTTATATAATTATATATATTTTGTATAAATATAGTTAAAAATATAGTAAGTATCACCAGCTCCCTGTGGAACGAACCGGACTTACTAAAAACTACACTACTCTACGATTAGGTACACTGCCTATAGTGTTGTAGCAAGGTTTAGGTATATCCCATCCGTAAATTAATAAAACTTGTGTCATATTTTGTAGTATTTTGTATTAAAAATAATACTATTTCGTACCCTCACGCTACCACATCAAGTTTTTGGCGCCGCTGCCGGGGAGTCGGCGAAACTATCTATTTTTCATTTTTGTATATATATATTTATTATTTTTAGAAAAACAATATAAAATCCTAAAAATTAAAAAATTTAAAAATCTAAAAATTTAAAAAATTAAAACCGAAAAGAAAAAAAAAATATATATATATTTTTATATAATTTTAAGATTTTTATTTATAAAATTATCAAATATTTCTATTTTTAGTTTTATAAAAATATTAAGTTTTTATTTAAATTATATATATATTTTATTTAATATTTAAAACAGAAAATATAAATAAATATAAATAATACGGTTGAGCCTGTCATTTGACCCCCCTCATTTGAACCGGCTCTGGAGGTCATGCGACTCGCATGACCCTTAGCCTGAACCCCATGCGAGTCGCATGAGGGGTCTGACAGGGTCACATACAACCCTACTTTCGCATTAAATACGGTATTTTATTTATTATTATTAATATAAACCCTAATTAGTTTATTAATTTAATATTAGTTAGTTTTAATTCTTAATTAATTTGTATTTTACTTTTAATTAGTTTTATTAATATATAAATTAATATCTTTAATAAATAATAATATAAAAATAATATTTTTTTTTATAAAAATTATTCTTTTTCTCAACTTTTTATATATTTTTATATTTTGTATCTTTTAGTCGTTTAGCGTAATATTTGTATTTTGTCGTTCGTACTTAGTTTTAAATATAGATTTTGCCGTAGTTTATTTTTATATTTCTAGATTTTTAGGTTTGCCGTAAAATCCCTTAAGTGCTTATTCCTTAGATTAAGTTTTAGGTGCTTTAGAATTTTACGACGCCGTATTTCGCACTACTTTCTTATTTTTATTTTTCGACGCCTATTTTTTGACCTTTTTATTTTTCGACCTTTTTCGACGCGCAATCTTTTTCTTTCTTATTTCTCGCCATTCTAATTTTTAGGACTTAGATTTTTTTCTACTTCTTCTCTAAATTTCTTAAAATTACGAAAATTTATTTTAAGTGGTTAAATTGATAGACATCAAAATTTTCTGGTTCGTAGTAATAGTTGGATTTGTACGTGGACCGGGTTATTGGAGCCAAACAGTACTCAATTATATTGAGACTAAACGAATCCTGCCCCTCTGCTGCATCTTTTGGCTATTCGAAACGTGGGCAAAATCAGAAAAGTCTATTGATTGGACAACTTATATAAGTTTTTCTTATTTTTATAACTAATAGGATATTCTGTGAATGCACCGAGCAAAACGTTCACCACCTTTCATACGTTCACCACCTGTAACTCGATCAAGACATCTAGCAAATATTGTCGCCGTTGATTTTTCTTTAGAATCGTCATCTAGTCGAACAAGAACTCCAACTCAAATTTCCGATAATCCATCTTTTGAACCCGACTTCACAATTAAGAACCCGGAGCATATTCAAGGACAATTCCAAGATCCTGAACTACTAATTATTCCTCCTGAGCCACAAACCATTAAATCAGAATCCTCTAGTGATTCGTATTCAACAAATTCAATTATGGAAGTAACGGAACCTCTAAGTATGGAAGATCGAATGAGAGCCACACGCACGGGCCAAGGTCACGCCATTATTAAGCCAGAAGTTAATGCGCCAGATTATGAAATCAAAGGACAAATTCTACACATGGTAACTAACCAATGCCAATTCAGTGGTGCACCGAATGAAGATCCTAACGAACACCTTCGTACGTTTAAAAGAATTTGTACACTATTCAAAATCCTTGAAGTGGAAGATGAGCAGATCTATCTCATGTTGTTTCCCTGGACTTTAAAGGGAGAAGCCAAAGATTGGTTAGAATCGTTACCTGAAGGGGCGATTGACACATGGGATGTTTTAGTTGAAAAATTTCTTAAACAATTCTTTCCGGCATCCAAAGCCGTGAGACTTCAAGGAGAAATTGTTACGTTCGCGCAAAAGCCAAATGAAACTCTATATGAGGCGTGGACAAGATTTGGAAAGTTGTTGAGAGGATGTCCTCAACACGGTTTAGACACTTATCAAATAGTACAAATATTCTACCAAGGTGTCAACGTTGCTACACGAAAAGACATCGACATAACAGCTAGTGGTTCCATTATGAAGAAAACCGCAACTGAAGCTTACAAAATTATTGATAACACAGCCTCCCACTCTCATGAGTGGCATCAAGAAAAAAATATTTTTCGTTCATCTAAAGCGGCTAGAGCCGATTCTAGCCATGACTTTGATTCCGTTTCCGCAAAAATAGATGCTTTCGAAAGACGAATGGAAAAGATGAATAAAGATATTCACGCAATACGAATCAGTTGTGAGCAATGCGGTGGACCACACTTAATGAAAGACTGTCACATTGAACAAACGATGGAACAACGTGAGAATGTTGTCTACATGAACCAAAGGCTGGAAAATAGTTATCAGAATAATTATCAACCGCCAAGGCCAAACTTCAATCGAAATCAAAACATTCTTTACAATCCAAAAGGACCCGACAATAACTCGTATAACCAACAAGGTCCGAATAACCAACCAACTCAAAACAACACTTTCAATCAACAAAGACCTGGCTTGTATAAACCACCACAACAAACCGACGAGAAGAAGTCAAATCTGGAAGAAGTGGTATTTAAGCTAGTTGAATCTCAAACACAATTTATTGAAACTCAAACCCAAACGAATGAGAGGTTTGAGCAGTCATTTAGAACTCAACAAGCTTCCATTTTGAATCTAGAAAAACAAGTAGGTACTCTTGTTAGATTGATGAGTTAAAGGGAACAAGGAAAGCTACCGAGTAATAATGAAGTAAATCCTCGGAATGAAAATGTTAACATGATATCAACAAATTCTGAAAAACCAATATCAGAAGATGGGGAGGTTTTAGATGAGAGTAACAATGAAGAAGTTACACCACCACCACCATCCGAGCATGTAAAGCCAGTGGTGACACCATACAGACCACCCATCCCGTTTCCAAGAAAAGGAGTTGAGTATGAGCAAGTAATAGGTAATAAAGTTTGTGATACCTCTGGAAAGAAGAAGAAGAAGAATAAAAAAGTGCAAGAAACAAAAACAGTAGAAGTAAACCCGGTGAAGACAGTTCCACCAAATCCTCCACCTAGGGTAGGTGATCCGGGTGAATTTATTGTTCCTTGTCTACTTAGTGACTATGTCATGTATGATGCACTAGCAGATTTAGGTTCAAGTGTGAGTGTTATGCCTCTTTCATTATATAAGAGATTAGGTGTAGGTGAGTTAACTCCAACGGATATGAGTGTTCGACTCCTTGATCAAACCATTAAGCACCCAGTTGGAATTGCTGACAACCTACCCGTTCAAGTAGGTAATTTAACCTTTCTAGTCGAATTCATTGTCATTGACATAGAAGAGGACTCAAACATTCCTCTAATTTTAGGTCGACCATTCTTAGCGTCCGCCGGGGCGTTATTTGATGTAAGAAAGGGTAGAATGACACTTAGTAATGATGAGAAATCGATCACCTTTATGATTCGAAAGTCTAAATCTCCACCAACCAAAACCGTTGAACCAGCGGAAACGATTGGTAAGAACCATGTTGTTTTACCAACTCCAACGGTAGTGCTTAACAATAATAAAACGCCTAAGTGTGGGGAAAATGAAGTAACACCTAATGATGACCTGATAACAAAGAACCCCGTTGTTGATACGAAATTAAATGATCCCGTTATTAATAGTTCAATGAAGAAACTTATTAAACGGATTCGCGATGCTAGAACCAAGGGGAACTCTAAGTTATGTAACCGGTTAGTATCCAATCTATCGCCTAAAGAAAAGGCGAAACTAGTTGAAATTGTGGATATTACACAGGAATCCGACCAATGGCTTAAAAAAAAGAGTCATAGATATGCAAGTTGATTATGGTCCAAGAGAAATTGACGATGAAGTTATTCACAATTTCGATACCACATCTACCTAAGTGTGAGGAGATTCAAGTGTTCTAAAAAGAAAATGCTGTTTGGAGTTAGTTGTTCTGTTCTCGTGTAGTTCCGAGAATGGAATCCGATTGGTCTTTTCCGCTAGCAGACACTAAAGAACTAGTTTTCTCCCCCCATTCTGATTTTTTTTTATTTTGTAGGTTTTATATGAAATTAATATGCTTTTTAAATTTAAGTTTTGTGTGAATTTAAAAATAAAAATTTACTTTATTTCATTAAGTTGAAAAAAAATGATTTCTAAAATTCGTCGTGAGTTGAAGACTAGGTCGTTGAGCCGAAATTACTTTACCCGAGGGTGGGGCGAAAAATTTTGTCATCATTATTTTTAATTTTATTGATTTAAAGTATGCAAAAAAAAAAAAAAAATTTTTGATTTTATAAATTTTTGAACGTGGGGTAATATACCCAACTTTAAAAATATGTATATATGTTCGTATTTTATCATGTAAACAACAGGGTAAAACAACGCACTTTCAAAGACTAACATTAAGTTCAGCAAAAGGTACTGATTTTGACGACAAGATGCAAAACAACAAATGTGATATAATAAATGAAGGAATGAACGATGAGGCGCGCCATCTATCATTCGACGAGCTTTGTAATTACAAACTGGGTATTTTTAATCACTTTTCTACACTAATCACCCTCATGAATTAATAATTATAGTCTGATTTCATGCAAATGAGGGCATTGCATGATCTCAAGTGTGGGGAAGGGTTATAAATTCTCTCGGGTTTATACTTGGCTTATTTTCTAAATATTATGAAAATTTTAAATTTTTTTAACTAAATGAATTCAAAATCATGTTTATACATATTTATGAACGATAAAACTAGGTGTTAATGCCGAAATTATCGTTACCTCGGAAAGGACATAAATTGAGAAACAACCTAAAATGCTTGAATTCATTTAAAATGGAATAAAGGAGAATAAAAAGGCAAAGAAAGAAACTAAGTGTGGGGAGAATGTACCAAGTTATTCAATTAAAAATTATCTATCACATATCTTTGTACAAGATTATTGCAGGTACTTTTGTTTTGGATGATACTAATCAGTTTTACCCGGTTTACTGTAATATATTTGAAAGAAAGATGGATCTACACGATGAATCAATTCCATCATTAAAAGGAAGTAAAGTCTTCCGAAAAAGACACGCGCTTCTTGATTTAGGTCAAGAAGTTGTCGTCCAGACCAGCTGTAGGTTGACAAAAAATCTAGAAAAGTCATCTCTAAAATCAGCAGGAAATCCACGGACCTCAGCATCAAACAGGGTCGCCAAGTGGTCAGATTTATCCTAACCATGAGAAGGATTTATCTCGTACAATGGGGAGGCACCGTGCAAATTAGCTTGATAAGACCAATGAATCAGATCCCCAGAAAGGATAATCTCCTTAAAGATTAAAAATCAGCTTTTAAGACTGATATTACTCAATCCTTGAGATTGACCTTAAAGATTGAGAATTCAAACTCATGGAATTCAATGATATCTAAACTCGAGCTTGAACGAGAAAATATTTTGATCAAAAATACAAACCGATTTGTTTTCTGAAAACCCATTTTCAATGCGTTCATTACCATTGAGCGTAAAATCCTAGGAATTCACCTGGAATTCATTAGGTCACCTGAACCAAATCGGGTGTCAACCGTAAGAACGGTGGTTGCATAGCATGGTCGGAGACAGGACCTTGTGCCAGACCGAAAAATCATAGGATGATCTTTACTATCGCTCCTACCAAGGATAGTTCTAGCATCCGACACGTTAAAAGACCATAATCATCTGCATGTCACGGGACATTGCCTTAACAGTTTCTTGTTCATCGCTTTCCTTTACAACCGGACGGTAGTTTACCGAAAGATAATATACGGAACAAGTAAACTGGATGTGTACTTTCCGATACTGGGATAGCAGTGGATTACACGAACCTAAAAGTTTTAGCCAAAATATTGATCCACAAATATATTTTGCAACACCGATGATGGATCAAATCAGAAAACTTGTCTAGGGTAAAATCTAGCTTGAATTTTCAAAAGATCAAATGTTTTCATAAAGATCCAATTTCCTTAAAGGATCTAAATTTTTATAGTCATGTGGGACTGTAAACCGCCTTTCAAATGTGCACTTTGCTTTGGAAACCGAAAGTAAATCGGCTATTTGATTGCAAGTGTCGTTGTCCTAAACCCAAGGCAACTGTGGATGACACACCCACCTTTAACCATATCGTTACTATCATTGTTTATACCGCTCTATCAAAATCACTGATGCACAAAGTGTGAAGAATAAAGAAGTGATTCGTGTGATGTATTATATTATTTCAAGACTGTATTGCTTGAGGACAAGCAACGCTCAAGTGTGGGGATATTGATAAGGCTAAAAAGGAACATATATTTCATAGCAAAATCCCCCAAGAAAGACAAGATTTTAGTTGCAATTGTTCCATTTTCAAGTAATATTCGTTTATTTTAAATAAGTGCGAAGACAAAAGGCGAAAACGACGAATTGAAGACACAAAGGTCCAAAAAGCTCAAAAGTACAAGATACAATCAAAAAGGTTCAAATTATTGATGAGAAATGTCTAAAAATGACAAGAGTACAAGTTACAAAACGCAAAGTACAAGATATTAAATTGTACGCAAGGACGTTCGAAAATTCGGAACCGAGACATGAACCAACTTTCAACGCTCGACGCAACGGAGCTAAAATTACAAGTTAACTATGCTCAAGAATATAATATAATATTTAAATAATTCATAATAAGAATAATAATAAATAATAAAAAGTTGTTAATTGAGCATAGTTAAGGGGTCATAAGTGAAAATTTCAAATCAACATTTGCCTATAAAATGGAATTCACGTAGTAATGAAAAATGACACCTTTTCTTCTTTCTTTCTCTTTACATGTAATATATATATTTATAATTATAATTTTAATTTTAGTTTAAGTTTAATAATAATTGGGTTATTGTAAGAAATGTTTTACGGGTTTTAAGTCGAAATTCTGTCCGTGCAACGCTACGCGATTAATCATCACTGTAAGCTATGTTCTTCCTTTTTAATTTAATGTCTCGTAACTAAGTTATTATTATGCTTATTTGAGCCGAAGTAATCGTGATGTTGGGCTAAAATATTAAGACGGGGTTATTGAACTTTGTACCATAATTAAGGTTTGGGCAAAAGACCGACACTTGTGGAAATTGGACTATTGACTATTAATAGATGGGGGTATTGTCTAATTGAGTGACAACTCATTGGAGTCTGTCGAACCTATCTTCAAATTAATTATCCTAATAATTAATAATGATTATGGTTGTCCTATTTAGTGACGTTCATATGGAATCTATTATAATCATTTAATTAATTATTCGGGTTGGGTAATTGATTATTCAAACTGATCAAGTAGGTAAATTAATATTCATATCTAATCAAAACAGGGGTGGATTACATACAGTGATAACTGGTGTAATTGTTGACAGAAGTGATAACTGCGTCACAGTTTAAATCCTTAATTAGTTGGAATATTTGACTTCGGGTATAAGGGTAATTTGACGAGGACACTCGCACTTTATATTTATGACCGATGGACTATTATGGACAAAAACCAGATAGGTATCAAATAAACCATGACAAAGGACAATTAACCCGGGTAACAATTAATTAAAATCAAAACGTTAAACATCATGATTACGGAAGTTTAAATAAGCATAATCCTTTTATTTCATATTCTATCGCAATTTTATTTATTGTTATTTTATTTATCGTCATTTATTTATTTTACGCACTTTAATTATTGTCATTTATCTTTACGCTTAAAAATATAAAATCGACAAACCGGTCATTAAACGGTAAACACCCCCCTTTTATAATAATATTACTACTTATATAATTATATATATTTTGTATAAATATAGTTAAAAATATAGTAAGTATCACCAGCTCCCTGTGGAACGAACCGGACTTACTAAAAACTACACTACTCTACGATTAGGTACACTGCCTATAGTGTTGTAGCAAGGTTTAGGTATATCCCATCCGTAAATTAATAAAACTTGTGTCATATTTTGTAGTATTTTGTATTAAAAATAATACTATTTCGTACCCTCACTCTACATCATCAGAGGTTAAACAACGATTGTTATTTTCCGATACGTGTCCATAACACGTGTGTTCATCTTTCCATTTTGTAATTTTCCATACCTTCGATCGATTGTGAGACGAACTACTAACACTCCAGCAACAATGGTATCTTTCTTGTGGACCCTTGTAACTTGAGCTAATTGTTCTACAATGGGCTTGCCAATGAAATGTCCCGTTCTTATTGATTAAAAACGTTCCATATTAATTGATTTCGTTGCGAGGTTTTGACCTCTATATGAGACGTTTTTCAAAGACTGCATTCATTTTAAAACAAACCATAACCTTTATTTAATCAATAAAGGTTTAAAAAGCTTTACGTAGATTATCAAATAATGATAATCTAAAATATCCTGTTTACACACGACTATTACATAATGGTTTACAATATAAATATGTTACAACGAAATAAGTTTCTTGAATGCAGTTTTTACACAATATCATACAAGCATGGACTCCAAATCTTGTCCTTATTTAAGTATGCGACAGCGGAAGCTCTTAATAATCATCTGAGAATAAACATGCTTAAAACGTCAACAAAAATGTTGGTGAGTTATAGGTTTAACCTATATATATCAAATCGTAACAATAGACCACAAGATTTCATATTTCAATATACATCCCATACATAGAGATAAAAATCATTCATATGGTGAACACCTGGTAACCGACATTAACAAGATGCATATATTAGAATATCCCCATCATTCCGGGACACCCTTCGGATATGATATTAATTTCGAAGTACTAAAGCATCCGGTACTTTGGATGGGGTTTGTTAGGCCCAATAGATCTATCTTTAGGATTCGCGTCAATTAGGGTGTCTGTTCCCTAATTCTTAGATTACCAGACTTAATAAAAAGGGGCATATTCGATTTCGATAATTCAACCATAGAATGTAGTTTCACGTACTTGTGTCTATTTTGTAAATTATTTATAAAGCCTGCATGTATTCTCATCCCAAAGATATTAGATTTTAAAAGTGGGACTATAACTCACTTTCACAGATTTTTACTTCGTCGGGAAGTAAGACTTGGCCACTGGTCGATTCACGAACCTATAACAAATATGTACATATATATCAAAGTATGTTCAAAATATATTTACAACATTTTTAAAACGTTTTAATGTTTTAAGTTTATTAAGTCAGCTGTCCTCGTTAGTAACCTACAACTAGTTGTCCACAATTAGATGTACAGAAATAAATTGATATATATTATCTTGAATCAATCCACGACCCAGTGTATACACGTCTCAGGCTAGATCACAACTCAAACTATATATATTTTTGGAATCAACCTCAACCCTGTATAGCTAACTCCGACATTACTGCATATAGAGTGTCTATGGTTGTTCCAAATAATATATATAGATGGGTCGATATGATATGTCAAAATATTTGCATACATGTCTATGGTATCCCAAGATTACATAATATATTAGAATACATGTATAATACAATATAAGTTAGCTAGGATATGATTTGTATAGAATTGTTAATATTTCCCGTAGCTACTAAAATAAAAAAATATCCAATCTTGTTTTACCCATAACTTCTTCATTTTAAATCCGTTTTGATTGAATCAAATTGCTATGGTTTCATATTGAACTCTATTTTATGAATATAAACAGAAAAAGTATAGGTTTATAGTCGGAAATATAAGTTATAAGTCGTTTTTGTAAGAGATAGTCATTTCAGTCGAAAGAACGACGTCTTGATGACCATTTTGAAAAACATACTTCCACTTTGAGTTTAACCATGATTTTTGGATATAGTTTCATGTTCATAAGAAAAATCATTTTCCCAGAAGAAAAAATTTTAAATCAAAGTTTATCATAGTTTTTAATTATCAAACCCAAAACAGCCCGCGGTGTTACTACAACGGCGTATATCCGATTTTACGGTGTTTTTCGTGTTTTTCGGTTTTAAATCATTAAGTTAGCATATCATATAGATATAGAACATGTGTTTAGTTGATTTTAAAAGTCAAATTAGAAGGATTAACTTTTGTTTGCGAACAAGTTTAGAATTAACTAAACTATGTTCTAGTGATTTCAAGTTTAAACCTTCGAATAAGATAGCTTTATATGTATGAATCGAATGATGTTATGAACATCATTACTACCTCAAGTTTTCTGGATAAAACTACTGGAAATGAGAAAAATGGATCTAGCTTCAAAGGATCCTTGGATGGCTTGAAAGTTCTTGAAGCAGAATCATGACACGAAAACAAGTTCAAGTAAGATTTCCACTCGAAATAAGATTGTTATAGTTATAGAAATTGAATCAAAGTTTGAATATGAGTATTACCTTGTATTAGAAAGATATCTTACTGTAAATAAGAAAGATTTCTTGAGGTTGGATGATCACTCTCCAAGATTAGAAGTAAGCTAGCAAACTTGGAAGTATTCTTGATTTTATGAAACTAGAACTCGTAGAATTTATGAAGAACACTTAGAACTTGAAGATAGAACTTGAGAGAGATCAATTAGATGAAGAAAATTGAAGAATGAAAGTGTTTGTAGGTGTTTTTGGTCGTTGGTGTATGGATTAGATATAAAGGATATGTAATTTTGTTTTCATGTAAATAAGTCATGAATGATTACTCATATTTTTGTAATTTTATGAGATATTTCATGCTAGTTGCCAAATTATGGTTCTCACATGTGTTAGGTGACTCACATGGACTGCTAAGAGCTGATCATTGGAGTGTATATACCAATAGTACATACATCTAAAAGCTGTATATTGTACGAGTACGAATACGGGTGCATACGAGTAGAATTGTTGATGAAACTGAACGAGGATGTAATTGTAAGCATTTTTGTTAAGTAGAAGTATTTTGATAAGTGTATTGAATTCTTTCAAAAGTGTATGAATACATATTAAAACAGTACATGTATATACATTTTAACTGAGTCGTTAAGTCATCGTTAATCGTTACATGTAAGTGTTGTTTTGAAACCTTTAGGTTAACGATCTTGTTAAATATTGTTAACCCAATGTTTATAATATCAAATGAGATTTTAAATTATTATATTATCATGATATTATGATGTACGAATATCTCTTAATATGATATATATACATTAAATGTCGTTACAACGATAATCGTTACATATATGTCTCGTTTCAAAATCATTAAGTTAGTAGTCTTGTTTTTACATATGTAGTTCATTGTTAATATACTTAATGATATGTTTACTTATCATAATATCATGTTAAATATATATATAACCATATATATGTCATCATATAGTTTTTACAAGTTTTAACGTTCGTGAATCACCGGTCAACTTGGGTGGTCAATTGTCTATATGAAACCTATTTCAATTAATCAAGTCTTAACAAGTTTGATTGCTTAACATGTTAGAAACACTTAATCATAACAATTTCATTTAATATATATATAAACATGGAAAAGTTGGGGTCACTACAGTACCTACCCGTTAAATAAATTTCGTCCCGAAATTTTAAGCAGTTGGAGGTGTTGACGTATCTTCTGGAAATAAATACGGGTATTTCTTCTTCATCTGATCTTCTCGTTCCCAGGTGAACTCGGGTCCTCTACGAGCATTCCATCGAACCTTAACAATTGGTATCTTGTTTTGCTTAAGTCTTTTAACCTCACGATCCATTATTTCGACGGGTTCTTCGATGAATTGAAGTTTTTCGTTGATTTGGATTTCATCTAATGGAATAGTGAGATCTTCTTTAGCAAAACATTTCTTCAAATTCGAGACGTGGAAAGTGTTATGTACAGCTGCAAGTTGTTGAGATAACTCAAGTCGGTAAGCTACTGGTCCGACACGATCAATAATCTCGAATGGTCCAATATACCTTGGATTTAATTTCCCTCGTTTACCAAATCGAACAACGCCTTTCCAAGGTGCAACTTTAAGCATGACCATCTCTCCAATTTTAAATTCTATATCTTTTCTTTTAATGTCAGCGTAGCTCTTTTGTCGACTTTGGGCGGTTTTCAACCGTTGTTGAATTTGGATGATCTTCTCGGTAGTTTCTTGTATTATCTCTGGATCCGTAATCTGTCTATCCCCCACTTCACTCCAACAAATCGGAGACCTGCACTTTCTACCATAAAGTGCTTCAAACAGCGACATATCAATACTTGAATGGTAGCTGTTGTTGTAGGAAAATTCTGCTAATGGTAGATGTCGATCCCAACTATTTCTGAAATCAATAACACATGCCCGTAGCATGTCTTCAAGCGTTTGTATCGTACTTTCGCTCTGCCCATCAGTTTGTGGATGATAGGCAGTACTCATGTCTAGACGAGTTCCTAATACTTGCTGTAATGTCTGCCAGAATCTTGAAATAAATCTGCCATCCCTATAAGAGATAATAGAGATTGGTATTCCATGTCTGAAGACGACTTCCTTCAAATACAGTCGTGCTAACTTCTCCATCTTGTCATTGATGTTATGCGAGGTGTATATAAAATAGCTATTAAATTTTACAAGGAAATACTATTAAATACGATACAATTTTACACAAGATATTTATTTATTTATAGAATGGATATACTTAAACCTTGCTACAACACTTATAGGCAGTGTACCTAATCGTACAGTAGTGTAGTTTTTAGTAAGTCCGGTTCGTTTCACAGGGAAAATATTTAAACAAAGCTTAACGCTATATTAGTTTACTTTTATAAAAATACAAATATATATACAAGTAATATTATTATTATAAAGGGGGGTTTTTACCGTTTAATGACCGGTTTGTCGATTTTAAAACTTTAGTCACAGTTAAAACCAAATGTAAAATAATAAATAAATACAAGACTTAATTTAAAGCGTAAAGTAAATAACGATAATGAAATTGCGATTAATAAAAATGCGATAAAATAAACTTGCGATAATTAAAAAGTACGATAATTAAAAGTGCAATTAAATACAATAACAATAAAAATGCGATAATTAGAAGTGCAATTAAATATAAAATAAAGGAAATTAAATATGAAATAAAAGAATTATGCTTACTTAAACTTCCACAATCCTGATGTTTGACGTGTTGATTTTAGTTTTATGCCCATGGGTTAATTGTCCTTTGTCCTGGATTATTTAATATGTCCGTCTGGTTTTTGTCCATAACAGTCCATCAGTCATAAATATAAAGTGCGAGTATCCTCGTCAAATTATCCTTATATCCGAAGTTAAATATTCCAACTAATTGGGGACTTAAACTGTAACAAGATTTTAATACTTTGTTTAATAATTACACCAGGATGTCGACTGAGTGTAACCCAAGGTTTTAATATTTTGTTATCAATTATACCAAGTGTCCTTGTACATAATTTCACCCCTGTTTTAATTATTCTAGTGGCTATTAATCCATTCCCGTGTCCGGTTAAATGAACGATTATTCGTACATATAAATACCCCGCCCATCGTGTCCGATTGAGTGTATATGGTAATTTATAGGGACGCCCAATTGTAAATCTTTATATTAACATTAACAAACTATCATTTAGCTAAACAAATATAAAGCCCATTAATAGCCCATAGTCTAATTTCCACAAGTGTCGTTCTTTTGTCCAAACCCCAATTATGGTACAAAGCCCAATTACCCAATTTTAGTAATTAGCCCAACATCATGATTACTTCGGATTAAATAAGCATAATAATAACTTAGCTACGAGACATTAAATTAAAAAGGTTGAACATAACTTACAATGATTAAAAATAGCGTAGCGTTACACGGACAGAATTTCGACTTACACCCTTACAACATTTGCTAACATACCCTTATTATTAGGATTTAAAATTAAAATTAAAATTAAAATATAAATTATATATATATATATATTTACGTATATATTGAGAGAGATAGATTATAGATTGGATGATTTTTACGATCAGAATGCGCGAGCTTTATAGGCAGTTTCAAAATTAGGGGCTCCGCGACTCGCGTAGTTTTTGCACTGCAAACTCCGCAACTCGCGGAGTTTGCTTTTACAGCTCACACAAGTTTGGAGCCTTTCTTGCCGACGGTTTATAATATATTATATAATATATAAATAATTATAAGAATTATTTAAATATTATATTATATTTATGTGCATAGTTGACTTGTAATTTTTAGTCCGTTGCGTCGAGCGTTGAGAGTTGACTCATGTCCCGGTTCCGGATTTTCGAACGTCCTTGCGTACAATTTTATATTTTGTACTTTGCGTTTTGAATCTTGTACTCTTGTAATTTCGAGACGTTTCTTATCAATAATTGGAACCTCTTTGATTGTATTTTGTACTTTTGAGCTTTTTGGTCGTTTGCGTCTTCAATTCGTCGAATCTGTCTTTTATCTTCACCTTTTATTATTTAAACGAATATCACTTTTAAATAGAACAATTGCAACTAAAAGCTTGTCTTTCTTGAGGAATAATGCTATAAAATATATGTTCGTTTTTAGCATTATCAAATATTTCCACACTTGAGCGTTGCTTGTCCTCAAGCAATATAGTCTTGAAATACTAGAATCACTTCTTTATTCTTCACACTTTGTACATCAGTGATTTCTTTACGGCGGTATAAACAATGGTAGTAACGATGTGGTTTATAGTCTCATATGACTATATAAAAATTTAGATCCATTAAGGAAATTGGATCTTTATAAAAACATTTGATCTTTTGAAAATTAAATCTAGTTTTTACCCTAGATAAGTTTTCCGGAATAACCCTTCACCGGTGTTTGCAAAATATTTTTGTGGGCTTGGTGGGTTTCAGATTTAAAAATTTTAGCTCAAAACTTGCGGTTTAGTGTCACCCACTTGCTAACCTTGTATTAGAAAAGCAACACGTCCAGTTTACTTGTCCTGTATATTACCTTTCGATAAACTACCGTCCGGTTGTAAAGGAAAGCGTTGAACAAGCAACTGTTAAGGCAATGTCCCCTGACATGCTTTTAATTATGGTCTATAACGTGTCGGACGCAATTACTATCCTTGGTAGGAGCAATAGTAAAGCTCACCCTTATGATTTTTCGGGCTGGTACAAGGTCCTGTCTTCGACCACTATGCAACCACCGTTCTTACGGTTGACACCCGATTTAGTTCAGGTGACCTAATGAATTCCAGGTGAATTCCTAGGATTTTACGTTCAATGGTAATGAACGCATTGAAAATAGGGTTTTCAGAAAACAAATCGGTTTGTAATTTTGATCAAAATATTTTCTCGTTCAAGCTCGAGTTTGGATATCATTGAATTCCATGAATTTGTAATTCTCAATCTTTAAGGTCAATCTCAAGGATTGAATAATATCAGGCTTAAAAGCTGATTTTTGATCTTTTAAGGAGAGTATCCTTTCTGGGGATCTGATTCATTAGTCTTATCCAGCTAATTTGCATGGTGCCCCCCCATTGTAAGAGATAAATCCTTCTCATGGTTAGGATAAATCTGACCACTTGGCGACCCTGTTTAATGCTGAGGTCCGTGGATTTCCTGCTGATTTTAGTGATGACTTTTCTAGATTTTTCGTCAACCTACAGCTGGTCTGGACGACAACTTCTTGACCTAAATCAAGAAGCGCGTGTCTTTTTCGGAAGACTTTACTTCCTTTTAATGATGGAATTGATTCATCGTGTAGATCCATCTTTCTTACAGTAAATCAGGTAAAACTTTTTAGTTTAGTCCAAAGCAAAAGTATTTTCAGTTATTTGTACAAAAATATGTGACATATGTTTAAGATAACTTGGTAATTTTTCCCACACTTGGCTTTTATTTTCCTTTTTATTGTCCTCTATTCCATTTTAAATGAATTTTAACATTTTGGTTTGTTTCTCAATTTATGTCCTTTCCGAGGTAACAATAATTTCGGTGTTAAAACCTAGTTTTATCGTTCATAAATATGTATAAACATGATTTTGAGTTCATTTAATTGAAAATTTTGAAAATTTTTACTAGAATTGGGTAGTCAGTATATAAGACTAGGGCTGTTCTTTATTATCAGAGAGCACTAGATTCTAATACAACTACTGCTTTACTAGTATTTTTAATGGTAACCCAGTGTTTAAGATAAAAATTTTAAAATCCGAAAGAATTTAACCCCTTTCCACACTTAAGATCTTGCAATGCCCTCATTTGCAAGAAATCAGTAACAATTTAAATTATTGAGGGTGATTTGTGTGAAAATGATTAAATTTTTACCAAAGTTTCCAAATATATTGGCGTTTGTTTGCTGAATGATAAATGGTGCACATCATTTGTTCATTCCGTCTTGTTGTTATTTCACCTATATTTTGCATCTTGTCGTCAAAATTAATTGCTTTTGCTGAACTTAATGCCAGTCTTTGAAAATGCGTTGTTTTACCCTGTTGTGTACATAAGATAAACTGCAAACATATATACATATTTTTGAAGTTTGGTATATTACCCCACATTCAAAAATTATTAAAATCTAAGAATAAAAGTTAGAAAATTATAAAAACTATTACAATATTAACATAAGTATTAAACGTATCAACATTACAAATTACAAAATAAATAAAACTAAGTAGACTAGGGATGATACTGATACCAATAGGGGTTCCATGCATAACCATAGGTGCTATAGAATGCTTCGGCAGGGTTATACGTAGGATACGGTGGTTGCATCTCTATAGACCAGGGAGGGAATATGGGTTTTGGCGTAGGAATATAGTTTCTACCTATATGTTGGCAATGAGCTATGATTTGGTTTTGATGAACTTGCCAATCTTCAAATGCTCTCTGTCTAGCATTTTCGTACTCCTGTGAAGCTATAAACCTTTGCATTTCTTGCATTTCATTTCCCCCTCCTACATTACCTTGCTGTTGGTTTCTCTCAACCTGTGGATGTCTACCATGGTATTGTACTGCGGCATTATTTTGCCTCTTCAAAACTTTCGCACCATGGTATACATTTAAACCTATTGTATCGCGGGGTTCTGGTTCTTCGACTAATAATCCCCCCCGACTTATATCCACACCGAGATATTCAGCAATCAAAGTAATAAAAATACCACCTCCTATTATGCTATGCGGTCTCATCCCCCTAACCATAGCTGATAAATAATAACCCACACAATAAGGTATACTTACAGTGCTTTGTGGGTCTCGAATACACATATGGTAAAATAAATCCTGTTCATTTACCTTTTCCTTGTTCTTACCTCTTTGTGTAATCGAATTAGCTAAAAACCTATGAATCTCTCTTAATTCAGCTCTATCTATATCCAAATAAGAGTAATTTCCCCCTTTGAATCGGTGATGGCTTGTCATTTGACTCCATACACCATGTGTATCAAAATTTTCATCTATCTTTCTACCGTTTAGTATCAACCCTCTACAATCGGCAGATGCTAACTCCTCAGGCGTATATATACGTAAAGCCTGAGCCATGTCTAGTAAAGACATGTGGCGCATCGAACCTCCTAACAAAAATCTAATAAAAGATCGATCGGTTAAACTAGCTACCCGATCATTTAATTCTATACTACATAACAATTCTTCACACCATACTTTATATACAGGTCTACGCATGGTGAATAAACGTACCCAGTCATTAAAAGTAGAATTACCATACCTCTGTGCAAGTAATTCCCTAATTGGCCCGGCCAATTCTACAGCTTCTAATGGTCCCCATTATATGACCCTAGGTACCTCAACAACTTTAGAATGAAGAGTATGCAAACCCCTTTGGTATTTTGGATAATCTATCCAAAGTCTGTCAAATCTCAGGTTCGGGTGCAAATCTTCCAAGTGCATATCAGAAAATGTCATGACTGGATGAGGTATATCTTGCTTGTAGTAGTTATCCACCTCTTGTTGTTCCGCATTCTCAGCAGGAGCATTGCGAGCTTGGGATGAAGATTCACCCCTTTCAGTCTGCAAAACACATCAAACACAATTTTTGTGCATCCAAATATGCATTAGTGTCAGCAAAATCATCAATCAAAATAATTACAATGACATGATCAATTTATATCAAACTTAAGCTCATTTTCACATTTTTATCAAATCTACACTTTTTCAAATAAGCATATACAAAAATGTTCGCCAAGTTCATAAGCATTCAACTCAAATAACATGTCAAAATAATCATTACTAGCAATTAAACAAGTTTCAAATGGCATTATCTCTCAAAAATCAAGTTCATGAATTTTTAGACTTGAAAAAAATCCACTTTAATTCTCAAAATCATGTTTAGGCTCAAAGTTTGGATCATTTAACTACCTAAACATGTTACACTACTTAATTTAGCAACAATTCATGACAAAAATTGGCCATAACCTGTTTATATCAAAAAGGCCCAATTTGCTCAAGAACACAAACCCTAGATTACTCAAAATTTGAAGTTTAAGGCTTCTAATCATGTTAAATAGCATCAATCTAGATTATACAAGCATAATACATAAATAATTTAAGCATAATTACACTAAAACGCATCAAAATCAAATTGGGGAAAAAAATTGCTCAAGAACACTAATTTTCGGATTAAATGGTGTTTAGGTCTAGAAATTTACCGTTTTTCTTGAGTAATTCCTTGATAGCATCCTTCTCAACATGATTTTAGTAAAAGATTTGATGATTAACGGTTAAAAATTGTGATTTTGGGGGTGTTTTTCGGGTTTTTTCGCGCAGTATTTTAGCTGTATGTGTGGTGTGGGTTGGGACTGATCAGTTCGATCAGTATATATTTTTTTCTGGATTTTTCATCCTCCGCGAGTCGCGGTGGATTTCCCTTTCAAACTCCGCGACTCGCGGAGTTTGTATTTTTTTTATTTATTATTTTTTTTATACTAATTAAAACAATTAAGTAATTAATTTTAAAATTTTGTTTCCCTTGTTATTTAGGAAGAGGTCGTTTCGGATCGATGTCCTAGTCCGTCGTTCGACAAAATTTTAAAATTTGTCTTTTTGTAGCGATTGTTTTAAAAGCTAAGATTTTTGGGTTTTTTTTTAAATGTTTTTGGCATACTTTAATTCAATAAGATTAAAAATAATGATAATAAAAGTTCTCGTCCCTCCCTCGGGTAAAGCAATTTCAGTTCAAAGACCTAGTCTTCAACTCACGACGAATTTTAAAAATCATATTTTTAACTTAATGAGATAAAGTAAATTTTTGTTTTTAAATTCACCCAACTTAAATATAAAATTCAAAATTAATATTAAAAATTCACACCAAACTTAAAATTTGAAATGCATAAAAATAAAATTCATATTTTAAAAATTAAAAATTCACACCAAACTTATATTAATTTTTCAAATATTTACAATTTTAAATATTTTGATTTTATAAAGTTTACAATATTAATTTAAGATTTATATATTAATTTTAAAAACATGGTAAAAATAAAATTAAAAATCTTTTTGGCTTTTTATCCCACTTTCATCAATCAAATATTATCAAAAATATGCGCCCCTCTTTTCGGTAAAGTAATTTCGGTTCCAAGACCTAATTTAACTCATGATGAATTTTTGAAATATTTTGGGTTGATTGATTAAAGATATTTATACCTTAAGAATAAACGTTAAATTTCGCAGTGATGTAATAAATTTTTGAATGATATCAATAATTTCGGTCTCCAAACCTAATTTTATTCAATACCAATTTAATACTTTATAGCGAACAAATTAGCGTTTATTATCAAAAGGTTAAAAATAAAAAATAAAAACTGTACAAACATACCTGTGAAATAGATTTCTTAGTTATATGATCTATCCCATTCATAAGATAGTCGGTTTAATTGGTTTTCCATGGCTACATAGGCGTAACCTCGAGCATTCAGTGTCTTTTCTTCTAAACATATGAATGGTCCGTCTCTGCATAAAGTAACAAATTCGGTATTTGAATAGGTTTGATTATTTGAACATTTACCTCCACGTGACCATTTTCCGCATTTGTGACATCTTTCTAGGTGTCGTGCTCTTCTTTTCGCTGCGGATTTTGATTTTGCTTTACCAAATTGTAACTTATTATCTTCGCATCTGGATTCTTTTCTAACTCCGTCCAATCTTTCTCTGATTACTGATACCAGTTCACTCGGTAGTGTGTCATTATTACGTTTAGTGATCAAAGCGTGTAGCATTAGACCATGGTTTAGTTCACAGGAAGTCTTCATTTCGTAAAACCTAAAAAAAATAAAAATTCAGAATGGGGGGAGAAGACTAGTTCTTTAGGGTCTGTTAGGGAAAGACCATTCGGGTTCCATTTTCGAGAACTACACAAAAACAGAAAATCTAACTCTAACAGAAATACATAAAATCCTTTAAAGACTTGATTCTCCCCACACTTAGTTAGCTGTGGTATCGAAATTGTGATTAACTTCGTTGTCAACTTCCATCGGACTATCTATGTAGTGTTTAACTCTGTGACCATTAACTTTAAATTCAATCCCATTTGAATTTATTAATTCTATCGTTCCGTATGGGAAAACTCTTTTGACTATGAATGGTCCAGACCATCTTGATTTCAATTTTTCAGGAAATAGCTTGAATCGTGAATTGAAAAGAAGAACTCTGTCTCCTTCTTTAAATTCTTTTGAACTTCTGATTCTTTTATCATGCCATTTCTTCGTTTTTTCTTTATAGATTAACGAATTTTCGTATGCTTCATGTCTTAATTCTTCTAATTCGTTTAGTTGACTTAATCGTAGACGTCCGGCTTCATGTAAATCAAGATTACATGTCTTCAAAGCCCAAAATGCTTTGTGTTCAATTTCTACTAGAAGATGACATGCTTTTCCATAAACAAGTCTAAAAGGTGTGGTTCCAATTGGAGTTTTGTAGGCGGTTCTAAAAGCCCAGAGTGCATCCTCCAATTTAATGGACCATTCCTTCGGATTTGATCCTACGGTTTTCTCTAGAATACGTTTTAAAGCTCGGTTGGTATTTTCAACTTGTCCACTTGTTTGTGGATGATATGCGGTGGAGATTTTATGAGTTACTCCATATCTTTTAAGAACTTTCTCAAGTTGATTATTACAAAAATGAGTACCCCGATCACTTATTAAAGCTTTCGGTGTTCCAAACCTTGCAAAAAGACGTTTTAAAAAATTGACTACAACTCGTGCATCGTTAGTTGGGAGAGCTTGTGCTTCCGCCCATTTAGATACATAATCAATGGCTACAAGTATATATAGATTATTATGAGATTTTGGAAATGGACCCATAAACTCAATACCCCAAATATCAAATACTTCACATACTTGGATGACATTTTGTGGCATTTCATCACGTTGACTTATTTTTCCGACCCTTTGACAAGCATCACAGGATTTGCAAAGAAGGTGTGCGTCTTTGTAAATTGTAGGCCAATAGAATCCAGCATCATAAACTTTTCTTGCTGTTAGTTGAGGCCCATAATGCCCTCCTGTTGGTCCTGTGTGACAATGGTTTAAAATTTTACTGGCTTCATCTCCAAATACACATCGGCGTATTATTCCATCAGGACAACTTTTAAACAGATGTGGATCTTCCCAAAAATAGTGTTTTATATCACTGAAGAATTTCTTTCGTCTTTGGTACGATAATCCTTTTTCAAGGAATCCACATACTAAATAGTTTGCATAGTCTGCAAACCATGGAATTTCTTTATAATCTATCTTCAATAGATATTCATCAGGAAAGTTGTCTTGTATGGCCGATTCATTTAGAACTTCTAATTCGGGATTTTCAAGACGAGAAAGATGATCAGCGGCGAGATTTTCTGCTCCTCTTTTATCTCGGATTTCAATATCAAACTCTTGTAAGAGTAAGATCCAACGGATTAATCTTGGTTTAGCATCTTGTTTCGAAAATAGGTATCTAAGAGCAGAATGGTCGGTATAGACCACCGTTTTTGCTAGAACGAGATATGATCGAAATTTGTCAAAAGCAAAAACAATAGCAAGGAGTTCTTTTTCAGTAGTTGTATAGTTCGTTTGTGCTCCTTGTAACGTCTTACTAGCATAATATATAGGTTGAAATCGTTTTTCAATCCTTTGTCCTAAAACGGCTCCCATTGCAAAATTACTTGCATCGCACATTAGTTCAAATGGTAGATTCCAATTTGGTGTTATCATGATCGGCGCATTAGTGAGTTTCTCTTTAAGAATATTAAAAGATTTGATACACTCATCTGAAAAGATGAATGGAGCATCCTTTTCTAGGAGTTTATTCATAGGAGTGGCAATTTTAGAAAAATCTTTTATGAAACGTCGGTAAAAACCGGCATGCCCTAGAAAACTCCTAACTCCTCTAACATTGGTGGGATGTGGAAGTTTAGCAATTACATCTACTTTAGCTCTATCCACTTCAATTCCTTCTTTTGAAATTTTATGTCCAAGAACGATACCTTCTTTAACCATGAAATGACATTTCTCCCAATTAAGTACTAGATTTGATTGTTCGCATCTAATAAGCATTCGTTCCAGATTAACTAGACATGATTCAAATGTATCACCGAAGACTGAAAAGTCATCCATGAAAACTTCCATGCATTCTTCTATCATGTCGTGAAAAATTGCCATCATACAGCTTTGAAAGGTTGCAGGGGCATTGCAAAGTCCAAATGGCATGCGTTTGTAAGCAAAAGTACCATAAGGGCACGTGAATGTGGTTTTCTCTTGATCTTCGGGTGCTATTGGAATTTGAAAATATCCGGAAAATCCATCTAGAAAACAATAGTAACTATTTTCGGCTAATCTTTCCAACATTTGATCTATGAAGGGTAAGGGAAAGTGATCTTTTCTGGTGGCGTCATTTAATTTTCTATAATCAATACATACACGCCATCCTATTACAGTCCTAGTAGGAATAAGCTCATTTTTCTCATTTGTAATGACAGTCATGCCACCCTTCTTAGGCACGCATTGTACTGGGCTTACCCATGGACTATCAGAGATTGGATAAATTAGACCTGCATCTAACAGTTTCATAATCTCTTTCTTAACTACATCTTGCATATTAGGATTTAGTCTTCGTTGGCGTTGCACATACGTTTTATGACCTTCTTCCATAAGGATTTTATGTGTGCAATACGAAGGACTTATTCCTTTAATATCATGAATCTTCCATGCAATGGCTAGTTTATGAGCTTTCAACACAGAAATGAGTTGTGATTTCTCATTTTCAGTAAGAGAAGACGATATTATTACAGGTAATTCAGATTCACCATGTAAATAAGCGTATTCCAAATGGTTTGGAAGTGGCTTTAATTCTAATTTCACAAGGTTCTTCTATCGATGATTTATATCGATATCTGTCTTCTTCTTTTAGCATTTGAATTTCTTCTGTTGTTGGTTCATATCCATTAGCTATAAGTGTAGCTAACATTTCAGCTTCATCAATTGGTTCATTACCTTCTCCTAAAGAACATTCTCCTGTTTCTTGTAATTCTGGAAATTCTTCTAATAATTCTGCATGTGCATCTATAGTTTGAATATAATAATATGTATCATCTGCAGATTGAGGTTGTTGCATTGCTCTATCAACTGAAAAGGTAACACTCTCGTCCTCTATACTTAGGGTCAGTTTCTTACCGAACACGTCTATCATTGCTTTAGCCGTATTTAAGAATGGTCTTCCTAATATGAGAGGAACTTGAGAATCTTCTTCCATGTCCAGAACAACAAAATCTACTGGAAATACTAAAGTACCAACTTTAACTAGCATGTTCTCCATTATCCCTCTAGGATATTTTATTGGTCTATCGGCTAGTTGTATGCTTATTCTAGTTGGTTTCAATTCTCCAAGGTCTAGTTTAGCGTATAGTGAATACGGCATTAAATTTATACTAGCACCTAAATCTGCTAATGTTTCTATTGAACTAAGACTACCCAGAAAACATGGAATTATGAAACTTCCTGGATCAGATAGTTTTTCTGGTATCTTATTCAACAGCACTGCTGAACAATTAGCATTCATGATAACAGCCTAGAGTTCTTCCATTTTCTTTCTATTTGAGATTAGATCTTTCAAGAATTTAGCATATCTAGGCATTCCTGAAATCACATCAATGAAAGGAAGGTTTACATTTATCTGTTTAAACATATCCAAGAATTTGGATTGCTCGGCTTCAAGTTTCTCTTTCTTCATTTTACTCGGGTAAGGAAGTGGTGGTTGGTATGGTTTAACATAAGGTTTAGCCTTAACTGTGTTATCTTCATTAACCTTTTCAACTACCGGTTCTTTTTCCTTATCTTGATCAGGTTGTGGTTCTTGTGGAGTAGGAATAGCTTCATCAGAAGTTACAGGTATTTCAGGTGATTTAAGTGTTGTACCACTTCTTGTGGTAATGGCTTTAGCTGTTTCATTTCGGGGGTTAGCATTTGTATCACTAGGTAGACTTCCCGGTTTTCTTTCACCTATTAACCTTGCTAGGTTACTTACTTCTTGTTCCAGATTTTGAATAGAAGCTTGTTGATTTCTAAATGCTTGAGCATTTTGTTCATTAGTTTGTTTCTGAGATGTGAAAAATTGCGTTTGAGTTTCAACTAGCTTCGTCATCATATCTTCTAAATTTGGCTTTTTATCATCGGTTTGTTGTGGTGGTTTGTTTTGAAAATTAGGTCTTTGCTGGTTGTAAGTATTATTGGATATTTGTTGATTGCTAGGACCTTGTTGGTTGTTGTATGGAATATTTCGGTTATAGTTCTGGTTTTGATTGTAAATTGGTCTTGGCGATTGATAATTATTCTGATAATTATTTCCAGGCCTTTGGTTTATGTATGAAATATTCTCTCTTTGTTCCATTGTTAATTCAATACTGAGACAATCTTTTGTCAAATGTGGTCCTCCACACTGCTCACAACTAATTCGTATTGAGTGAATATCCTTAGTCATCTTTTCCATTCGTCTCTCAACAGCATCTATCTTTGCGGAAATGGAATCTAAGTCATGTCTAGAATCGGCTCTAGCTGCTTTAGATGATCTAACGATATCTTTTTCTTGGTGCCACTCATGTGAGTGGGAAGCAGTGTTATCACTAATTTTGTAAGCATCAGTTTCGGTTTTCTTCATAATAGAACCACCAGCTGCTATATCTATGTCTTTCCTTGTAGTGATGTCGCATACTTGGTAGAATATTTGTACTATTTGACAGGTGTCTAAACCATGTTGCGGACATCCTCTTAATAACTTTCCAAATCTTGTCCACGCCTCATATAGAGTTTCATTTGGCTTCTGTGTAAACGTAACAATTTCTGCTTGAAGTCTTACGACTTTAGATGCAGGAAAGAATTGTTTAAGAAATTTTTCAACTAAAACATCCCATGTATCAATCGCCCCTTCAGGTAATGATTCCAACCAATCTTTGGCTTCTCCCTTTAAAGTCCAGGGAAATAACATGAGATATATCTGTTCATCCTCCACTTCTCGGATTTTAAATAGTGTGCAGATCCTATTAAAGGTACGTAGATGTTCATTTGGATCTTCCTTCGGCGCACCACTAAATTGGCATTGATTAGTCACCATGTGTAGAATTTGTCCTTTGATTTCATAATCTGGCGCATTAATGTCTGGATGAGTAATTGCGTGACCTTGGCCAGTGCGTTTAGCTCTCATTCGGTCTTCCATACTTAATGGTTCCAGATTCTCCATAATTGAATTTGTTGAATCGGAATCACTAGAGGATTCTGATTTAATGGTTCGTTCCTCAACAATCTCTGTTTGAATGATTGGTGGTTCCGGGGGAAAGTTTAGTGGTTCAGGATCTATGAATCGTTCCTGAATATTCTCCGGATTCTCAATTGTGAGGTCGGGTTCAAAAAATGGATTATCGGAAATTTGAACTGGAGTACTTGGTCGACTGGATGACGATTCTAAAGAAAAATCAACGGTGGTAATATTTGCTAAATGTCTTGATCTAGTTACAGGTGGTGAACGTACAAAAGGTGGTGAACGTCTTGCTCGGTGCATTCACTGAATATCCTATTAGTTTTTAAAAGGAAAGAAAAATTATAATAAGTTATCCAATCAATAGACTTTTCTGATTTTGCCCACGTTTTGAATAGCCAAAAGATGCAGCAGAGGGGCAGGATTCGTTTGGTCTCAATATAATTGAGGACTGTTTGGCTCCAATAACCCGGTCCACGTACAAATTCAACTATTACTACGAACTAGAAAATTTTGATGTCTATCAATTTAACCACTTAAAATAAATTTTCGTAATTTTAAGAAATTTAGATAAGAAGTAGAATAAAAATCTATGTCCTAAAACTAGAATAGCGAGAAATAAGAAAGAAAAAGAGTTCGTCGAAAAAGGTCGAAAAAGAAAAATGGTTGAAAAATAAAAGGTGACGGAAAAATAAAAGAAACTTATAACACTTAAAAACACTTGACTAACCTAACCTTATTACTACAACTAACTTAAAATTATAATCGCAAATTGAAATTACTAATTGGAATGATAATTGATACATAGGTAAAAGGTGTCTAAAAATATTAAAGCTTACAGGAAAAACTATATCCCAAATGGAAATAACTTAAAAAGAAACTAAAACTTAAAAAGGCGTCGCAAAATTCTAAAGTACCTAAATCTTAGTCTAAAGAAAAAGCACTTAAGGAATTCTACGGCAAAGCCTAAAAATCTAGAAGTAAAAATAACTATGGCAAAAACTAAGTTTAAAACTAAATATGAGCTAAAAATACAAATATTATGCTAAAACGATTAAAAAGGGACAAAATATAAAAATATACAAAAAGTTGTAAAAAATACAATTTTTATAAAAATATTATTTTTATATTAATTATTTATTAAAACTATTAATTTTACAATTTAATTAAACTAATTTAACTAATTATATAAATTAAATAAAAAGTAAAACTAATTATAATAATAATAATTAATTAGGGTTAATAATAATAATAATTAATAATTACCCGTAATTAATGCTGAATTAGGGTTCTGTCGGTGTCAGAGTAGCTCCGCGAGTTGCGGTGCCCGAAGCAGAAAACTCCGCGAGTCGCGGGGTTCCAGAATTCAACTCAGGTACAGTTTTTAATTCGGCGTTTTTTTTTTCTTTATTTTCTGTTTTATAATCTAAAATTTTTATATAATAAAAACTTATATTTAAAAAGTAAAATAAAAATAGAACTACTTTATAATTTTATAAATAAAAATCGTAAAACTAGATTTATATATATATTTTATATTTTTTTTTTCGGTTTTTGTTTTTATGAAATATATTTATAAAATAAATTAAATAAAACTTATATTTTTACAAACTAAAGAAACTTTATAAAACTTAAATATTTATCAAACTCCTAAAAATATTTATATTTTTGTTTTTCTTTTTATATTTTCGAATATTTAAAACGTATTTTTATAAAAACGAATTTTAATAAAAGTAAACTAAAAATAAAAATCTTTTTTTTTTAATTAATTAGCGTTGCGCTTCCGGCTTTTAAGCTAAATTGTCCCCGGCAGCGGCGCCAAAAATAACTTGATGTTATGCGAGGTGTATATAAAATAGCTATTAAATTTTACAAGGAAATACTATTAAATACGATACAATTTTACACAAGATATTTATTTATTTATAGAATGGATATACTTAAACCTTACTACAACACTTATAGGCAGTGTACCTAATTGTACAGTAGTGTAGTTTTTAGTAAGTCCGATTCGTTCCACAGGGAAAATCTTTAAACAAAGCTTAACGCTATATTAGTTTACTTTTATAAAAATACAAATATATATATAAGTAATATTATTATTATAAAGGGGGGTTTTTACCGTTTAATGACCGGTTTGTCGATTTTAAAACTTTAGTCGCAGTTAAAACCAAATGTAAAATAATAAATAAATACAAGACTTAATTTAAAGCGTAAAGTAAATAACGATAATGAAATTGCGATTAATAAAAATGCGATAAAATAAACTTGCGATAATTAAAAAGTACGATAATTAAAAGTGCAATTAAATACAATAACAATAAAAATGCGATAATTAGAAGTGCAATTAAATATAAAATAAAGGAAATTAAATATGAAATAAAAGAATTATGCTTATTTAAACTTCTGTAATCCTGATGTTTGACGTGTTGATTTTAGTTTTATGCCCATGGGTTAATTGTCCTTTGTCCTGGATTATTTAATATGTCCGTCTGGTTTTTGTCCATAACAGTCCATCAGTCATAAATATAAAGTGCGAGTATCCTCGTCAAATTATCCTTATACCCGAAGTTAAATATTCCAACTAATTGGGGACTTAAACTGTAACAAGATTTTAATACTTTGTTTAATAATTACACTAGGATGTCGACTGAGTGTAACCCAAGGTTTTAATATTTTGTTATCAATTATACCAAGTGTCCTTGTACATAATTTCACCCCTGTTTTAATTATTCTAGTGGCTATTAATCCATTCCCGTGTCCGGTTAAATGAACGATTATTCGTACATATAAATACCCCGCCCATCGTGTCCGATTGAGTGTATATGGTAATTTATAGGGACGCCCAATTGTAAATCTTTATATTAACATTAACAAACTATCATTTAGTTAAACAAATATAAAGCCCATTAATAGCCCATAGTCTAATTTCCACAAGTGTCGTTCTTTTGTCCAAACCCCAATTATGGTACAAAGCCCAATTACCCAATTTTAGTAATTAGCCCAACATCATGATTACTTCGGATTAAATAAGCATAATAATAACTTAGCTACGAGACATTAAATTAAAAAGGTTGAACATAACTTACAATGATTAAAAATAGCGTAGCGTTACACGGACAGAATTTCGACTTACACCCTTACAACATTTGCTAACATACCCTTATTATTAGGATTTAAAATTAAAATTAAAATTAAAATATAAATTATATATATATATATATTTACGTATATATTGAGAGAGATAGATTATAGATTGGATGATTTTTACGATCAGAATGCGCGAGCTTTATAGGCAGTTTCAAAATTAGGGGCTCCGCGACTCGCGTAGTTTTTGCACTGCAAACTCCGCAACTCGCGGAGTTTGCTTTTACAGCTCACACAAGTTTGGAGCCTTTCTTGCCGACGGTTTATAATATATTATATAATATATAAATAATTATAAGAATTATTTAAATATTATATTATATTTATGTGCATAGTTGACTTGTAATTTTTAGTCCGTTGCGTCGAGCGTTGAGAGTTGACTCATGTCCCGGTTCTGGATTTTCGAACGTCCTTGCGTACAATTTTATATTTTGTACTTTGCGTTTTGAATCTTGTACTCTTGTAATTTCGAGACGTTTCTTATCAATAATTGGAACCTCTTTGATTGTATTTTGTACTTTTGAGCTTTTTGGTCGTTTGCGTCTTCAATTCGTCGAATCTGTCTTTTGTCTTCACCTTTTATTATTTAAACTAATATCACTTTTAAATAGAACAATTGCAACTAAAAGCTTGTATTTCTTGAGGAATAATGCTATGAAATATATGTTCGTTTTTAGCATTATCAGTCATCTTCTCTTATTGGCAGGAAGTGTGCTGATTTGGTGAGACGATCAACTATTACCCAAATAGTATCAAAACCACTTGCAGTCCTTGGCAATTTAGTGATGAAATCCATGGTAATGTTTTCCCATTTCCATTCCGGGATTTCGGTTGTTGAAGTAGACCTGATGGTTTCTGATGCTCAACTTTGACCTTAGAACACGTCAAACATTCTCCTACGTATTTAGCAATATCGGCTTTCATACCCGGCCACCAAAAATGTTTCTTGTGATCCTTGTACATCTTCCCCGTTCCAGGATGTATTGAGTATCTGGTTTTATGAGCTTCTCTAAGTACCATTTCTCTCATATCTCCAAATTTTGGTACCCAAATCCTTTCAGCCCTATACCGGGTTCCGTCTTCCCGAATATTAAGATGCTTCTCCGATCCTTTGGGTATTTCATCCTTTAAATTTTCCTCTTTTAAAACTCCTTGTTGCGCCTCCTTTATTTGAGTAGTAAGGTTATTGTGAATCATTATATTCATAGATTTTACTCGAATGGGTTCTCTGTCCTTCCTGCTCAAGGCGTTGGCTACCACATTTGCCTTCCCCGGGTGGTAACGAATCTCAAAGTCGTAATCATTCAACAATTCAATCCACCTACGCTGCCTCATATTCAGTTGTTTCTGATTAAATATGTGTTGAAGACTTTTGTGGTCGGTATATATAATACTTTTGACCCCATATAAGTAGTGCCTCCAAGTCTTTAATGCAAAAACAACCGCACCTAATTCCAAATCATGCGTCGTATAATTTTGTTCGTGAATCTTCAATTGTCTAGACGCATAAGCAATTACTTTCGTTCGTTGCATTAATACACAACCGAGACCTTGCTTTGATGCGTCACAATAAATCACAAAATCATCATTCCCTTCAGGCAATGACAATATAGGTGTCGTAGTTAGCTTTTTCTTCAATAACTGAAACGCTTTCTCTTGTTCATCCTTCCATTCAAATTTCTTCCCTTTATGCGTTAATGCAGTCAAGGGTTTTGCTATTCTGGAAAAGTCTTGGATGAACCTTATGTAGTAACCAGCTAGTCCTAAAAACTGGCGTATGTGTTTCGGAGTTTTCGGGGTTTCCCATGAAATGTCCCGTTCTTATTGATTAAAAACGTTCCATATTAATTGATTTCGTTGCGAGGTTTTGACCTCTATATGAGACGTTTTTCAAAGACTGCATTCATTTTAAAACAAACCATAACCTTTATTTCATCAATAAAGGTTTAAAAAGCTTTACGTAGATTATCAAATAATGATAATCTAAAATATCCTATTTACACACGACCATTACATAATGGTTTACAATACAAATATGTTACAACAAAATAAGTTTCTTGAATGCAGTTTTTACACAATATCATACAAGCATGGACTCCAAATCTCGTCCTTATTTAAGTATGCGACAGCAGAAGCTCTTAATAATCACCTGAGAATAAACATGCTTAAAACGTCAACAAAAATGTTGGTGAGTTATAGGTTTAACCTATATATATCAAATCATAATAATAGACCACAAGATTTCATATTTCAATACACATCCCATACATAGAGATAAAAATCATTCATATGGTGAACACCTGGTAACCGACATTAACAAGATGCATATATAAGAATATCCCCATCATTCCGGGACACCCTTCGGATATGATATAAATTTCGAAGTACTAAAGCATCTGGTACTTTGGATGGGGTTTGTTAGGCCCAATAGATCTATCTTTAGATTACCAGACTTAATAAAAAGGGGCATATTCGATTTCGATAATTCAACCATAGAATGTAGTTTCACGTACTTGTGTCTATTTTGTAAATCATTTATAAAACCTGCATGTATTCTCATCCCAAAAATATTAGATTTTAAAAGTGGGACTATAACTCACTTTCACAGATTTTTACTTCGTCGGGAAGTAAGACTTGGCCACTGGTTGATTCACGAACCTATAACAATATATACATATATATCAAAGTATGTTCAAAATATATTTACAACACTTTTAATATATTTTGATGTTTTAAGTTTATTAAGTCAGCTGTCCTCGTTAGTAACCTACAACTAGTTGTCCACAGTTAGATGTACAGAAATAAATCGATAAATATTATCTTGAATCAATCAACGACCCAGTGTATACGTATCTCAGTATTGATCACAACTCAAACTATATATATTTTGGAATCAACCTCAACCCTGTATAGCTAACTCCAACATTCACATATAGAGTGTCTATGGTTGTTCCGAAATATATATAGATGTGTCGACATGATAGGTCGAAACATTGTATACGTGTCTATGGTATCTCAAGATTACATAATATACAATACAAGTTGATTAAGTTATGGTTGGAATAGATTTGTTACCAATTTTCACGTAGCTAAAATGCGAAAAATTATCCAATCTTGTTTTACCCATAACTTCTTCATTTTAAATCCGTTTTGAGTGAATCAAATTGCTATGGTTTCATATTGAACTCTATTTTATGAATCTAAACAGAAAAAGTATAGGTTTATAGTCGGAAAAATAAGTTACAAGTCGTTTTTGTAAAGGTAGTCATTTCAGTCGAAAGAACGACGTTTAGACGACCATTTTAGAAAACATACTTCCACTTTGAGTTTAACCATAATTTTTAGATATAGTTTCATGTTCATAATAAAAATCATTTTCTCAGAATAACAACTTTTAAATCAAAGTTTATCATAGTTTTTAATTAACTAACCCAAAACAGCCCGCGGTGTTACTACGACGGTGTAAATCCGGTTTTACGGTGTTTTTCGTGTTTCCAGGTTTTAAATCATTAAGTTAGCATATCATATAGATATAGAACATGTTTTTAGTTGATTTTAAAAGTCAAGTTAGAAGGATTAACTTTTGTTTGCGAACAAGTTTAGAATTAACTAAACTATGTTCTAGTGATTACAAGTTTAAACCTTCGAATAAGATAGCTTTATATGTATGAATCGAATTATGTTATGAACATCATTACTACCTTAAGTTCCTTGGATAAACCTACTGGAAAAGATAAAAATGTATCTAGCTTCAACGGATCCTTGGATGGCTCGAAGTTCTTGAAGCAGAATCATGACACGAAAACAAGTTCAAGTAAGATCATCACTTGAAATAAGATTGTTATAGTTATAGAAATTGAACCAAAGTTTGAATATGATTATTACCTTGTATTATAATGATAACCTACTGTAAGAAACAAAGATTTCTTGAGGTTGGATGATCACCTTACAAGATTGGAAGTGAGCTAGCAAACTTGAAAGTATTCTTGATTTTATGTAACTAGAACTTGTAAAATATATGAAGAACACTTAGAACTTGAAGATAGAACTTGAGAGAGATCAATTAGATGAAGAAAATTGAAGAATGAAAATGTTTGTAGGTGTTTTTGGTCTTTGGTGTATGGATTAGATATAAAGGATATGTAATTTTGTTTTCATGTAAATAAGTCATGAATGATTACTCATATTTTTGTAATTTTATGAGATATTTCATGCTAGTTGCCAAATGATGGTTCCCATATGTGTTAGGTGACTTACATGGGCTGCTAAGAGCTGATCATTAGAGTGTATATACCAATAGTACATACATCTAAAAGCTGTGTATTGTACGAGTACGAATACGGGTGCATACGAGTAGAATTGTTGATGAAACTGAACGAGGATGTAATTGTAAGCATTTTTGTTAAGTAGAAGTATTTTGATAAGTGTATTAAAGTCTTTCAAAAGTGTATAAATACATATTAAAACACTACATGTATATACATTTTAACTGAGTCGTTAAGTCATCATTAGTCGTTACATGTAAGTGTTGTTTTGAAACCTTTAGGTTAACGATCTTGTTAAATGTTGTTAACCCAATGTTTATAATATCAAATGAGATTTTAAATTATTATATTATCATGATATTATCATGTATGAATATCTCTTAATATGATATATATACATTAAATGTCTTTACAACGATAATCGTTACATATATGTCTCGTTTAAAAATCATTAAGTTAGTAGTCTTGTTTTTACATATGTAGTTCATTGTTAATATACTTAATGATATGTTTACTTATCATAGTATCATGTTAACTATATATATATCCATATATATGTCATCATATAGTTTTTACAAGTTTTAACGTTCGTGAATCACCGGTCAACTTGGGTGGTCAATTGTCTATATGAAACATATTTCAATTAACCAAGTCTTAACAAGTTTGATTGCTTAACATGTTGGAAACATTTAATCATGTAAATATCAATCTCAATTAATATATATAAACATGGAAAAATTCGGGTCACTACAGTACCTACCCGTTAAATAAATTTCGTCCCGAAATTTTAAGCTGTTGAAGGTGTTGACGAATCTTCTGGAAATAGATGCGGGTATTTCTTCTTCATCTGATCTTCACGCTCCCAGGTGAACTCGGGTCCTCTACGAGCATTCCATCGAACCTTAACAATTGGTATCTTATTTTGCTTAAGTCTTTTAACCTCACGATCCATTATTTCGATGGGTTCTTCGATGAATTGAAGTTTTTCGTTGATTTGGATTTCATCTAACGGAATAGTGAGATCTTCTTTAGCAAAACATTTCTTCAAATTCGAGACATGGAAAGTGTTATGTACAGCCGCGAGTTGTTGAGGTAACTCAAGTCGGTAAGCTACTAGTCCGACACGATCAATAATCTTGAATGGTCCAATATACCTTGGATTTAATTTCCCTCGTTTACCAAATCGAACAACGCCTTTCCAAGGTGCAACTTTAAGCATGACCATCTCTCCAATTTCAAATTCTATATCTTTTCTTTTAATGTCAGCGTAGCGCTTTTGTCGACTTTGGGCGGTTTTCAACCGTTGTTGAATTTGGATGATCTTCTCGGTAGTTTCTTGTATAATCTCCGGACCCGTAATCTGTCTATCCCTCACTTCACTCCAACAAATCGGAGACCTGCACTTTCTACCATAAAGTGCTTCAAACGGCGCCATCTCAATGCTTGAATGGTAGCTGTTGTTGTAGGAAAATTCTGCTAATGGTAGGTGTCGATCCCAACTGTTTCCGAAATCAATAACACAAGCTCGTAGCATGTCTTCAAGTGTTTGTATCGTCCTTTCGCTCTGCCCATCAGTTTGTGGATGATAGGCAGTACTCATGTCTAGACGAGTTCCCAATGCTTGCTGTAATGTCTGCCAGAATCTTGAAATAAATCTGCCATCCCTATCAGAGATAATAGAGATTGGTATTCCATGTCTGGAGACGACTTCCTTCAAATACAGTCATGCTAACTTTTCCATCTTGTCATCTTCTCTTATTGGCAGGAAGTGTGCTGACTTGGTGAGACGATCAACTATTACCCAAATAGTATCATAACCACTTGCAGTCCTTGGCAATTTAGTAATGAAATCCATGGTAATGTTTTCCCATTTCTATTCCGGGATTTTAGGTTGTTGTAGTAGACCTGATGGTTTCTGATGTTCAGCTTTGACCTTAGAACACGTCAAACATTCTCCTACATATTTAGCAACATCGGCTTGCATACCCGGCCACCAAAAATGTTTCTTGAGATCCTTGTACATCTTCCCCGTTCCAGGATGTATTGAGTATCTGGTTTTATGAGCTTCTCTAAGTACCATTTCTCTCATATCTCCAAATTTTGGTACCCAAATCCTTTCAGCCCTATACCGGGTTCCGTCTTCCCGAATATTAAGATGCTTCTCCGATCCTTTGGGTATTTCATCCTTTAAATTTCCCTCTTTTAAAACTCCTTGTTGCGCCTCCTTTATTTGAGTAGTAAGGTTAGTGTGAATCATTATATTCATAGATTTTACTCGAATGGGTTCTCTGTCCTTTCTGCTCAAGGCGTCGGCTACCACATTTGCCTTCCCCGGGTGGTAACGAATCTCAAAGTCGTAATCATTCAACAATTCAATCCACCTACGCTGCCTCATATTCAGTTGTTTCTGATTAAATATGTGTTGAAGACTTTTGTGGTCGGTATATATAATACTTTTGACCCCATATAAGTAGTGCCTCCAAGTCTTTAATGCAAAAACAACCGCGCCTAATTCCAAATCATGCGTCGTATAATTTTGCTCGTGAATCTTCAATTGTCTAGACGCATAAGCAATCACCTTCGTCCGTTGCATTAATACACAACCGAGACCTTGCTTTGATGCGTTACAATAAATCAAAAAATCATCATTCCCTTCAGGCAATGACAATATAGGTGCCGTAGTTAGCTTTTTCTTCAATAACTGAAACGCTTTCTCTTGTTCATCCTTCCATTCAAATTTCTTCCCTTTATGCGTTAATGCAGTCAAGGGTTTTGCTATTCTGGAAAAGTCTTGGATGAACCTTCTGTAGTAACCAGCTAGTCCTAAAAATTGGCGTATGTGTTTCGGAGTTTTCGGGGTTTCCCACTTTTTAACAGTTTCTATCTTTGCCGGATCCACCTTAATACCTTCTTTGTTCACTATGTGACCGAGGAATTGAACTTCTTCCAACCAAAATGCACACTTTGAAAACTTAGCGTACAATTCTTCCTTCCTCAATACTTCTAACACCTTTCTCAAATGTTCACCGTGTTCTTGGTCATTCTTTGAGTAAATAAGTATGTCATCAATGAAAACAATGACAAACTTGTCAAGGTATGGTCCACACACTCAGTTCATAAGGTCCATGAACACAGCTGGTGCATTAGTTAAACCAAACGGCATGACCATAAACTCGTAATGACCGTAACATGTTCTGAAAGCAGTCTTTGGAATATCATCTTCTTTCACCCGCATTTGATGATACCCGAAACGTAAGTCAATCTTTGAATAAACAGACGAGCCTTGTAGTTGATCAAATAAGTCGTCGATTCTCGGTAGTGGGTAGCGGTTCTTGATGGTAAGTTTGTTCAACTCTCGGTAGTCGATACACAACCTGAATGTACCATCTTTCTTCTTGACAAACAAAATAGGAGCTCCCCACGGTGATGTGCTTGGTCGAATGAAACCACGCTCTAAAAGTTCTTGTAATTGGCTTTGCATTTCTTTCATCTCGCTGGGTGCGAGTCTGTAAGGAGCACGAGCTATTGGTGCAGCTCCTGGTACAAGATCTATTTGAAATTCAACGGATCGATGTGGGGGTAATCCCGGTAATTCTTTCGGAAATACATCGGGAAATTCTTTTGCAATGGGAACATCATTGATGCTCTTTTCTTCAGTTTGTACTTTCTCGACGTGTGCTAGAACAGCATAGCAACCTTTTCTTATTAGTTTTTGTGCCTTCAAATTACTAATAAGATGTAGCTTCGTGTTGCCCTTTTCTCCGTACACCATTAAGGGTTTTCCTTTTTCTCGTATAATGCGAATTGCATTTTTATAACAAACGATCTCTGCTTTCACTTCTTTCAACCAGTCCATACCAATTATCACATCAAAACTCCCTAACTCTACTGGTATCAAATCAATCTTAAATGTTTCGCTAACCAGTTTAATTTCTCGATTCCGACATATATTATCTGCTGAAATTAATTTACCATTTGCTAATTCGAGTAAAAATTTACTATCCAAAGGCGTCAATGGACAACTTAATTTAGCACAAAAATCTCTACTCATATAGCTTCTATTCGCACCCGAATCAAATAAAACATAAGCAGATTTATTGTCAATAAGAAACGTACCCGTAACAAGCTCCGGGTCTTCCTGTGCCTCTGCCGCATTAATATTGAAAACTCTTCCACGGCCTTGTCCATTCGTGTTCTCCTGGTTCGGGCAATTTCTAACAATGTGGCCCGGTTTTCCACATTTATAACAAACTACATTGGCATAACTTGCTCTGACACTACTTGCTCCGCCATTACTCATTCCGACACCATTTGTTCCTTTCGTTCTATTAACCCCTGGTCCGTGTGATGACCCAGAAATTTCCGATCAAAATTAAACCTTAATCTTTATATGTTTCCTACATGATAAGCAAAAATCTGTAATATTGAGTCTCGGAAGTTTTGAAATCTATAATCATGTAATCAATTACCCTTTGACTATGCCTGACGATTCACGAACATTTGTTTGTAAATAAATATGTAATTACATATACATAAATGTTGGTATATATATATATATATATATATATATATATATATATATATATATATATATATATATATATATAATGTATAAATAATAAATATCCAATAAAAGTTATTGTATGATTATTAAATATTACATAATTAATAATTTGGATATATTAAATGTAAATACAAATTAAGAATATAGTCGTCATAATAACCTTATTATTACTTTCATTATTAAAACTAATATGAATATCAATATTAGTTTTATGTATATATTATAACTACAAATTAAATATTATCAGATGTTATTGTTATTAAGTATTAGTATCATAAATATTATTAGAATAATTATTATTAAGAATTATGAACATTATAGTTATTATTATTGTTATCATTATTAAATAAAGATTTTTAAATAAAAATGTTAAGAATGATTAAAATTTTAAGTTTGTGGTAATAGTTATTATTATTATTATTATTATTATTATTATTATTATTATTATTAGTATTATTAGTATTATAAATATTATTACTTTTATTATTTTAATATTATTATTATTATTATTATTATTATTATTAATATTATTATTATTATTACTAAGTACTTTTATTATTCTTAAAAATATTAAAAGTATTATTATTATTAATTATTATTATTAAACATAAATAAAAGCAGAATATAATCTAATCAAGAACCCCTTTTCAACTTTAATTATATTTTCTTTTCTTTTCTGTACTATCGAATTGTTCAATCTCTTGTTTGTATCCCAAATTTGTTACATGTCTTAATCAACCTGTACATAATATTTGATGTTAATCAGATGGAGTTAAATTCGGTTACAAATCAATTCCATGGATTTAACTAGTAAATAACTTTAAACCAATGCTCAAGTTGTCAACTACTACTGCTATTATTACAGCCTGTAAACCGCTACTCTTCTCCCTCTCCCTCTATAACTCTCTATACTCTTTACCTCTTCTTCTTCTTTGATCATAAACCCACCCTTTAAATGATTTATTTAATTTTTGTATGAACCTGTTTCTATTATTCGAAAAGCCACACAACAAAAACCCATCAAGAACCTGCAACTCATCTTTTCTATTTTCGGTTGTAAGCCAAAACACCATCACTCTCTCCATTATCAAAATGAAACCACAAATGCCACCACCATGACACTTACTCTCTATTCCCTTCTTTTCGTGAAACCCACCACACAACCATGTGAACGATCGTTGCTATTACTTCCTGTTTCCCTTTTGTTTCACGATAAATAATCACACCACTACCAACACTAGCAACTGCTCGAAAAACCACCACTTACTCAACAAACTGTTACGTTAATAATCCTATTTCAACTACTGTTTTGTTGCCTATCATGATCGAACATAAATCTTTTTCTGTTATAAACCGCTACTGCTGCAACGTTTATTGTGTAATCGAAGGGTTAATGATGATGAAGTTGTTTATTTTTTTAGTTTTGCTCTCTTTTTCCTGCTGCTCGATTTCAGTTGACCAGGTACTCCACGCCTATGTTTTCGGTTCTTCTATTTTCGAATTCAAGATAAATAACAACATCCACTTGGAATTGATTGCTACTGCACGCTTTGTTTTTTTTCTCAATGGCCGACCAGTGGTACATAGAATACATAATTTTTTTTTTTATTTACATGATGGAGAATCCAAGACAATTATGTGCATGAGGATTATGTCATTTTCTTTTTACGCCAACAAAGACAAGACAATTACCCCACTTGTTTATATACAAAAGAAAAGGGGATTTGTAATCTAGTTACTAGAATCTTTCTTGGACCAACTTTATTTTTTTCTTTGAGCCGTGAATTGTGGAGTTTGTAATCGAGTTGTTGGGCTGCAGGCCACTAACTATGATGTATCGATGATGAGAGGATGACGATAAAGACCTAAGAATAATAATATTTGATAATTGATACATAAAATGATAAAACATTGATTATGATATTGATGGTAACCATATTATAATGATAATGATGAGTACGATCATAATAACGAGTACGGTTTTGATGATGAGGGATATTATGATGATTTTATGATGATTGATTAAAGAAAATGATAGTTGTAGAAGAGGAGGAAGAAAAACAAACATATAGATATATGTTATTAAGTTATGAAAGGGAAAACAGTTTAACTACGGGATAAATATAATTGTGAGGAGGAGTTAATCAGAGAAACAGTAGCAGATTAGTGGTCGTGGGTGTTGTCCTGTGTACGTGAGGTTGCGGGTTCGAGTTCCATCCTGGGCAGTTTATTTCTTTTTAATACTCCTAAGGTATTATTTGATATTATTAAGATTATTATTATTATTATGAGAATAATACAAGTTATCTTCATTTTTATTAATATTAGTATTAATATCACCTTTGTGACTATCGGTATGATTATTCTTATAATTAAATAAAAGTATCATTAGTAAATAACATTATTATTATGAAAAGTATTATTTTCAATAAGGTTATTATAAATATTATTATTTTTATTATTATTAGTAAATCATTAATATCAAAAATAACAAATTTTTTTTAAAACAAATAAATAAGTTGTACATAAAATCTAGTTATTATATATACTACAGTTATATTAATATTACATATCACTATAATTTTATTATTAAAAAGATAGTAACTAAGCTATACATAGAATATATCAAGTAATATATACATATATACTTTATCATATATAAACCCTAATATAAATTATTATTATTAATATGTTATAATGAAAGATAAACACTAGTTAAAAAAAATATGTAAATGAAATATATCTACACCTATATAACCAATAATTTAACAAGTATATCATTAATAATAAAATATATATTTATTCGATTACGATTATGTGTGTTGATATATATACAAATGATATAGGTTCGTGAATCCGAGGCTAACCCTGCATTGTTCAGTTGTTCAATATAGTCATATGTATTTTTACTACAAAATACATTAGGTGAGTTTCATTTGCTCCCTTTTTACTCATTACATTTTTGGGCTGAGAATACATGCAAATGCTTTATTAACTGTTTTACAATATTTATATGCGTGAGTTTCATTAATCCCTTTTTAAATGCTCTTGCAATATATATTTTTGGGACTGAGAATACATGCACTGTTTTTGTAACTGTTTTACGAGATGGACACAAGCAATCGAAACTACATTCTATGGTTGGATTATCGAATCGAATATGCCCCTTTTTATTAAGTCTGGTAATCTAAGAATTAGGGAACAGACACCCTAATTGACGCGAACTCTAAAGATAGATCTATCGGGCCCAACAAGCCCCATCCAAAGTACCGGATGCTTTAGTACTTCGAAATTTATATCATGTCCGAAGGAGGATCCCGGAATGATGGGGATATTCTTATATGCATATTGTGAATGTCGGTTACCAGGTGTTCAATCCATATGAATGATATTTTTGTCTCTATGCATGGGACGTATGTTTATGAGAAATGGAAATATGAAATCTTGTGGTCTATTAGAATTACAAAATGATTATTTATGTTAAACTAATGAACTCACCAACCTTTTGGTTGACACTTGAAAGCATGTTTATTCTCAGGTATGAAAGAAACATTCCGCTGTGCATTTGCTCATTTTAAAGACATGATTTAGAGTCGATCATCGCAATGGAACCAGATGTTGGTGACTTCGTCCAGATGGATTAGGACGGGTCCTTTCAGTTGGTATCAGAGTGGTGGTCTTAGCGAACCAGGTCTTGCATTAGTATGTCTAGTTGATAGGCGTTAGGATGCAGTAGTAAGTCTGGACTTCGACCGTGTCTGCATGTAAAAAGTTTTGCTTATCATTTCGTGTCGAAAATTATCTGCTTATCATTCTTAGGGAATCACTTGTGTATCATTCTTAGTCTAGACACATCTTACTGCATTGATTGCATGAATAGTGTGTAGACAAAATTCATATCTTAGCATATCTGCTAATTCATATCTTAGTGTATCTGCTACTGTAGACTTTGCCTAACATATTTCGTAGATTCCTCCGTAACTTATGGGATTTTAGTATTATTTATACATATGTAAATTATGTATTGCAGGGTACTAATCTACATCCTATAATCTATTTCTTATCGAAAATACTTCATCTGATCGTACAAGATGAATCCCTCAACCAGTTCGAGTCCCTCAGGTTCCGATAGCTATTCTGACATGGATATTCACCTAAGCTTCGAAAGCGGTGTCACCAGAATGAATCAATCCGTCAGCCATCCCCAATTCATCTGATGGGTTCGTAGTCTACTTAATCATTGGAGACAAGAATAAGGTGATCCTTTTCATCGACCAAATTCACCTCTTGGCGATGAACCTGAAGCATTTACTGACGAACCTATTCGAAACACCATTTTCTCTCTCAGTTCTAAAGTATTTTGTCACGATTAAATACTACCTCAAATTCTAAACTTTATTCATCCGCTCGTTTCTATCAAAAAAAAAATAAAAAAATCGTTCCGGAGAAATGAGTCAACGAGCTTCGCGTTCGAGTTGTAGCTTTGGAACATATGGTGCAAAACGTACCAGCTTCAGCAACAGCACCAGCAACATCAATATCATCAACAATCCATGACTCAACATCTCATCCTATACCTCGTGCATAAACATCGTTCTACGTATCGTTCTACATCAATTATCTTCGTTCTTCATGGCGATTATGTAATCTCTAATGTTTTAGAGATTATGTATTATAGTTCGGACATTAAATCAAATGAGATTAATATCATATTATCTCATTAAATCCATAATTACATCTGAAGAAAATATATATATGTAAGTATATTTTCATAAAGATTGTAATTAAAAATAATTCTTTTGTACAAAGTGTTAATGGTGAAAATATTTTAACGGGTAGGTAATACCCGAGGAATATTTAGATTTCACATTAATAAATTACACCGTACATTCTTTGAATCTGATTCAACAGTCGTTCACTATCTTATTTACAGCCACCGATATACGTATCCGTTCACCGCAGAATAACCATTTTCGTTCAATTTTAAATTTGGATTTTGACCTATCAGAATCCAACAAGTGCCATAATGAAGAAAATAATGAACAAAATAAAATTTATTAGTAACCAATTAATTAACTACATAAAACTTTAAAACTATATTAACTGTTCCTAGCTAACTATTCCTATATGACTATTTCCTTAAAATATACTAGTTTTGGTGGAACTATTGAATTATTGAACTATTGGACTATTGGACTACTATCATTGGACAATTAAAAAGAATTAAAAGAATAGGAAATATTAATTACAACACTTTTTAACTTAAAAGATCGTAAATAAATTACATCTACTACAGTTAAATATTTCCTCAAGTTTGCCACTTGATTTCATCTTAAACCTCATTTGTATCTTGACGATTACAATCTGCGTTCAAACCTTTCATGATTATTGAAAACACCTCAATCGAGAAGATGTACTAACCGCACTTCATCTACGGAAGAAAAGATTGATGCGCATAGATATGCACCTGAAAACTCTCAGAAACTGAGAAAACGTTTAACGCGTAGCTGTGCTAATCCCTTTAGCGTTATTATTATTATCGAAAATAACTTTTCAAACTCTTTCTAAATTAGCCAATTTTGTCACAGCTCCAGCAAGTCAACTTCGACTTTTCGTTCGAAACAACCTTATTATCACCTTGACTAATATGTATGTCTTTTATTGTCACTGGGGAACCTTTTATATTCCACCATATTACCATCAGCGTTTAATCATCTAAAAACACCATTCTCCTGAAACCACCTCGGATTGATAACCGACGATTCAATTATGGCTGCATTAAATGCAGGGGAAACAGTAAAATTTTAAATGGCCTAAATGGCCAAGAATTTGATAATAAAGAATGGAGTGTTGGGAACGCTCGATGGAAAATTTAGTACCGAAAAAACGGATTATGCGAAACTATGAAGGAAGCCGTGGAAAAATCACAAAGAATAAGTCTGACTTCAAAGAATCCAAATGATTCAATGCCTGCTGAAGTCTTTAGCGAATATCTTGCTCCTTACTCTAAATCCTTGCGAACAATAATTTTCTATCATCCTCTGATCTTAGATATTCTGAGATATTATCGTATCTTTCATTACAAATATCCTCCATATTTCTGAAGATATTTTCATAACTATTCTTATCTGAAATCAATAATCTCTTCGTACTATCAGTGTTACATCATATAGAAACTGTTAGTTTCTATATTCTGTAAACTTTCGAGCTTAAAATATGAATGTTTTTGAAGTAGTGTTGGGAACTGATGCATGAGTTAGTATAATATAATTACACTTGATCAACGTGATTATATTACAGTAATTCATGCTGAGTTTCTAATGGGACGTGATGATTCACAGAACATACCGTCATCATGTGCCATTTACACAACTCTTACATTCTACCCAATCTCTTAACATATTAAGAACATATCTTATTGATAGTTCTATCTTCCCGGATATTCTAGTAATTTGCCAAATCAAGATCATGCCATTACGATTTTCTTCTTAGAACATTAACTATGCTTATCCAAAACTTCATACCTACGAATTCTGGACCATTATTCGCCTGACTTGAAGTCGGGAAGAGGAGACAAAAGTATGGAACTCTTGAATATAAAAGAGAATATAAAGCTCGACAACAACACATAACTTACAAACCGTGCATATCAATACGTATTGCCACGTAAAGGCACGGGAGAATTAAAAACACTATAACCCCAAAGTAATAGTAGAAGTAAATATAATCCTCCGATGATAGATGAAAGAGAAGAATGAAAGATATAAAAACTAAGAGTATATCCAGGATCAGAACGGGATGGAGCATGTTGACAAATGATTCAAAGTACGAATTAAAGGAGAAAGAATGGAAGGTGTGGGTTGTAAAGGAACGAAGGGGTTGGATTTATAGTAAAATATCAGACAGAGAAATCGAGACAGATTATCGCATTAAATCAAAGAAGATCCTAATTCCCTTGATTACCGAAGAATCAAATCTTATTACAAAGATTTTCTCCAACTCCCTTGAACTTGGAAATCAATCCTATCTACGTCAAAAGATATGACGAATCTATACCTACTCATTTCACCCTTTGGTGATAGCTTCATTCGTACTCTTCGAATAGTCGAATTGTTTTATCCATATTACTCAATGATGATTAAACTCTATTTATCAACTCGTATTCGTCATGAAAACATTTTTATTGTTAGCCATGATCACCTCACTCAAATTTCGGGACGAAATTTTTTTTAACGGGTAGGTACTGTGATGACCCGGAAATTTCCGATCAAAATTAAACCTTAATCTTTATATGTTTCCGACATGATAAGCAAAAATCTGTAATATTGAGTCTCGGAAGTTTTGAAATCTATAATCATGTAATCAATTACCCTTTGACTATGCCTGACGATTCACGAACATTTGTTTGTAAATAAATATGTAATTACATATACATAAATGTTGGTATATATATATATATATATATATATATATATATATATATATATATATATATATATATATATATATATATATATATATATATATAAATGTATAAATAATAAATATCCAATAAAAGTTATTGTATGATTATTAAATATTACATAATTAATAATTTGGATATATTAAATGTAAATACAAATTAAGAATATAGTCGTCATAATAACCTTATTATTACTTTCATTATTAAAACTAATATGAATATCAATATTAGTTTTATGTATATATTATAACTACAAATTAAATATTATCAGATGTTATTGTTATTAAGTATTAGTATCATAAATATTATTAGAATAATTATTATTAAGAATTATGAACATTATAGTTATTATTATTGTTATCATTATTAAATAAAGATTTTTAAATAAAAATGTTAAGAATGATTAAAATTTTAAGTTAGTGGTATTAGTTATTATTATTATTATTATTATTATAATTATTATTAGTATTATAAATATTATTACTTTTATTATTTTAATATAATTATTATTATTATTATTATTATTATTATTATTATTATTATTATTATTATTATTATTACTAAGTACTTTTATTATTCTTAAAAATATTAAAAGTATTATTATTATTAATTATTATTATTAATTATTATTATTAAACATAAATAAAAGCAGAATATAATCTAATCAAGAACCCCTTTTCAACTTTAATTATATTTTCTTTTCTTTTCTGTACTATCGAATTGTTCAATCTCTTGTTTGTATCCCAAATTTGTTACATGTCTTAATCAACCAGTACATAATATTTGATGTTAATCAGATGGAGTTAAATTCGGTTACAAATCAATTCCATGGATTTAACTAGTAAATAACTTTAAACCAATGCTCAAGTTGTCAACTACTACTGCTATTATTACAGCCTGTAAACCGCTACTCTTCTCCCTCTCCCTCTATAACTCTCTATACTCTTTACCTCTTCTTCTTCTTTGATCATAAACCCACCCTTTAAATGATTTATTTAATTTTTGTATGAACCTGTTTCTATTATTTGAAAAGCCACACAACAAAAACCCATCAAGAACCTGCAACTCATCTTTTCTATTTTCGGTTGTAAGCCAAAACACCATCACTCTCTCCATTATCAAAATGAAACCACAAATGCCACCACCATGACACTTACTCTATATTCCCTTCTTTTCGTGAAACCTACCACACAACCATGTGAACGATCGTTGCTATTACTTCCTGTTTCCCTTTTGTTTCACGATAAATAATCACACCACTACCAACACTAGCAACTGCTCGAAAAACCACCACTTACTCAACAAACTGTTACGTTAATAATCCTATTTCAACTACTGTTTTGTTGCCTATCATGATCGAACAGAAATCTTTTTCTGTTATAAACCGCTACTGATGCAACGTTTATTGTGTAATCGAAGGGTTAATGATGATGAAGTTGTTTATTTTTTTAGTTTTGCTCTCTTTTTCCTGCTGCTCGATTTCAGTTGACCAGGTACTCCACGCCTATGATTTCGGTTCTTCTATTTTCGAATTCAAGATAAATAACAACATCCACTTGGAATTGATTGCTACTGCACGCTTTGTTTTTTTTCTCAATGGCCGACCAGTGGTACATAGAATACATAATTTTTTTTTATTTACATGATGGAGAATCCAAGACAATTATGTGCATGAGGATTATGTCATTTTCTTTTTACGCCAACAAAGACAAGACAATTACCCCACTTGTTTATATACAAAAGAAAAGGGGATTTGTAATCTAGTTACTAGAATCTTTCTTGGACCAACTTTATTTTTTTCTTTGAGCCGTGAATTGTGGAGTTTGTAATCGAGTTGTTGGGCTGCAGGCCACTAACTATGATGTATCGATGATGAGAGGATGACGATAAAGACCTAAGAATAATAATATTTGATAATTGATACATAAAATGATAAAACATTGATTATGATATTGATGGTAACCATATTATAATGATAATGATGAGTACGATCATAATAACGAGTACGGTTTTGATGATGAGGGATATTATAATGATTTTATGATGATTGATTAAAGAAAATGATAGTTATAGAAGAGGAGGAAGAAAAACAAACATATAGATATATGTTATTAAGTTATGAAAGGGAAAACAGTTTAACTACGGGATAAATATAATTGTGAGGAGGAGTTAATCAGAGAAACAGTAGCAGATTAGTGGTCGTGGGTGTTGTCCTGTGTACGTGAGGTTGCGGGTTCGAGTTCCATCCTGGGCAGCTTATTTCTTTTTAATACTCCTAAGGTATTATTTGATATTATTAAGATTATTATTATTATTATGAGAATAATACAAGTTATCTTCATTTTTATTAATATTAGTATTAATATCACCTTTGTGACTATCGGTATGATTATTCTTATAATTAAATAAAAGTATCATTAGTAAATAACATTATTATTATGAAAAGTATTATTTTCAATAAGGTTATTATAAATATTATTATTTTTATTATTATTAGTAAATCATTAATATCAAAACTAACAAATTTTTTTTAAAACAAATAAATAAGTTGTACATAAAATCTAGTTATTATATATACTACAGTTATATTAATATTACATATCACTATAATTTTATTATTAAAAAGATAGTAACTGAGCTATACATAGAATATATCAAGTAATATATACATATATACTTTATCATATATAAACCCTAATATAAATTATTATTATTAATATGTTATAATGAAAGATAAACACTAGTTAAAAAAAATATGTAAATGAAATATATCTACACCTATATAACCATTAATTTAACAAGTATATCATTAATAATAAAATATATATTTATTCGATTACGATTATGTGTGTTGATATATATACAAATGATATAGGTTCGTGAATCCGAGGCCAACCCTGCATTGTTCAGTTATTCAATATAGTCATATGTATTTTTACTACAAAATACATTAGGTGAGTTTCATTTGCTCCCTTTTTACTCATTACATTTTTGGGCTGAGAATACATGCAAATGCTTTATTAACTGTTTTACAATATTTATATGCGTGAGTTTCATTAATCCCTTTTTAAATGCTCTTGTAATATATATTTTTGGGACTGAGAATACATGCGCTGTTTTTATAACTGTTTTACGAGATGGACACAAGTAATCGAAACTACATTATATGGTTGGATTATCGAATCGAATATGCCCCTTTTTATTAAGTCTGGTAATCTAAGAATTAGGGAACAGACACCCTAATTGACGCGAACTCTAAAGATAGATCTATCGGGCCCAACAAGCCCCATCCAAAGTACCGGATGCTTTAGTACTTCGAAATTTATATCATGTCCGAAGGAGGATCCCGGAATGATGGGGATATTCTTATATGCATATTGTGAATGTCGGTTACCAGGTGTTCAATCCATATGAATGATATTTTTGTCTCTATGCATGGGACGTATGTTTATGAGAAATGGAAATATGAAATCTTGTGGTCTATTAGAATTACAAAATGATTATTTATGTTAAACTAATGAACTCACCAACCTTTTGGTTGACACTTGAAAGCATGTTTATTCTCAGGTATGAAAGAAACATTCCGTTGTGCATTTGCTCATTTTAAAGACATGATTTAGAGTCGATCATCGCAATGGAACCAGATGTTGGTGACTTCATCCAGATGGATTAGGACGGGTCCTTTCAGTCCGTAGACCTCACACTTCGCCGCTGTAGTGACCCGAACTTTTCCATGTTTATATATATTAATTGAGATTGATATTTACATGATTAAATGTTTCCAACATGTTAAGCAATCAAACTTGTTAAGACTTGATTAATTGAAATATGTTTCATATAGACAATTGACCACCCAAGTTGACCGGTGATTCACGAACGTTAAAACTTGTAAAAACTATATGATGACATATATATGGATATATATATATAGTTAACATGATACTATGATAAGTAAACATATCATTAAGTATATTAACAATGAACTACATATGTAAAAACAAGACTACTAACTTAATGATTTTTAAACGAGACATATATGTAACAATTATCGTTGTAAAGACATTTAATGTATATATATCATATTAAGAGATATTCATACATGATAATATCATGATAATATAATAATTTAAAATCTCATTTGATATTATAAACATTGGGTTAACAACATTTAACAAGATCGTTAACCTAAAGGTTTCAAAACAACACTTACATGTAACGACTAACGATGACTTAACGACTCAGTTAAAATGTATATACATGTAGTGTTTTAATATGTATTTATACACTTTTGAAAGACTTCAATACACTTATCAAAATACTTCTACTTAACAAAAATGCTTACAATTACATCCTCGTTCAGTTTCATCAACAATTCTACTCGTATGCACCCGTATCCGTACTCGTACAATACACAGCTTTTAGATGTATGTACTATTGGTATATACACTCCAATGATCAGCTCTTAGCAGCCCATGTGAGTCACCTAACACATGTGGGAATCATAATTTGGCAACTAGCATGAAATATCTCATAAAATTACAAAAATATGAGTAATCATTCATGACTTATTTACATGAAAACAAAATTACATATCCTTTATATCTAATCCATACACCAACGACCAAAAACACCTACAAACACTTTCATTCTTCAATTTTCTTCATCTAATTGATCTCTCTCAAGTTCTATCTTCAAGTTCTAAGTGTTCTTCATATATTCTACAAGTTCTAGTTACATAAAATCAAGAATACTTTCAAGTTTGCTAGCTCACTTCCAATCTTGTAAGGTGATCATCCAACCTCAAGAAATATTTGTTTCTTACAGTAGGTTATCATTCTAATACAAGGTAATAATCATATTCAAACTTTGGTTCAATTTCTATAACTATAACAATCTTATTTCAAGTGATGATCTTACTTGAACTTGTTTTCGTGTCATGATTCTGCTTCAAGAACTTCGAGCCATCCAAGGATCCGTTGAAGCTAGATCCATTTTTCTCTTTTCCAGTAGGTTTATCCAAGGAACTTAAGGTAGTAATGATGTTCATAACATCATTTAATTCATACATATAAAGCTATCTTATTCGAAGGTTTAAACTTGTAATCACTAGAACATAGTTTAGTTAATTCTAAACTTGTTCGCAAACAAAAGTTAATCCTTCTAACTTGACTTTTAAAATCAACTAAACACATGTTCTATATCTATATGATATGCTAACTTAATGATTTAAAACCTGGAAACACGAAAAACACCGTAAAACCGGATTTACGCCGTCGTAGTAACACCGCGGGCTGTTTTGGGTTAGTTAATTGAAAACTATGATAAACTTTGATTTAAAAGTTGTTATTCTGAGAAAATGATTTTTATTATGAACATGAAACTATATCCAAAAATTATGCTTAAACTCAAAGTGGAAGTATGTTTTCTAAAATAGTCATCTAGACGTCGTTCTTTCGACTGAAATGACTACCTTTACAAAAACGACTTGTAACTTATTTTTCTGACTATAAACCTATACTTTTTCTGTTAAGATTCATAAAATAGAGTTCAATATGAAACCATAGCAATTTGATTCACTCAAAACGGATTTAAAATGAAGAAGTTATGGGTAAAACAAGATTGGATAATTTTTCTCATTTTAGCTACGTGAAAATTGGTAACAAATCTATTCCAACCATAACTTAATCAACTTGTATTGTATATTATGTAATCTTGAGATACCATAGACACGTATACAATGTTTCGACCTATCATGTCGACACATCTATATATATTTCGGAACAACCATAGACACTCTATATGTGAATGTTGGAGTTAGCTATACAGGGTTGAGGTTGATTCCAAAATATATATAGTTTGAGTTGTGATCAATACTGAGATACGTATACACTGGGTCGTGGATTGATTCAAGATAATATTTATCAATTTATTTCTGTACATCTAACTGTGGACAACTAGTTGTAGGTTACTAACGAGGACAGCTGACTTAATAAACTTAAAACATCAAAATATATTAAAAGTGTTGTAAATATATTTTGAACATAATTTGATATATATATGTATATATTGTTATAGGTTCGTGAATTAACCAGTGGCCAAGTCTTACTTCCCGACGAAGTAAAAATCTGTGAAAGTGAGTTATAGTCCCACTTTTAAAATCTAATATTTTTGGGATGAGAATACATGCAGGTTTTATAAATGATTTGCAAAATAGACACAAGTACGTGAAACTACATTCTATGGTTGAATTATCGAAATCGAATATGCCCCTTTTTATTAAGTCTAGTAATCTAAGAATTAGGGAACAGACACCCTAATTGACGCGAATCCTAAAGATAGATCTATTAGGCCTAACAAACCCCATCCAAAGTACCGGATGCTTTAGTACTTCGAAATTTATATCATATCCGAAGGGTGTCCCGGAATGATGGGGATATTCTTATATGTGCATCTTGTTATTGTCGGTTACCAGGTGTTCACCATATGAATGATTTTTATCTCTATGTATGGGATGTGTATTGAAATATGAAATCTTGTGGTCTATTATTATGATTTGATATATATAGGTTAAACCTATAACTCACCAACATTTTTGTTGAAGTTTTAAGCATGTTTATTCTCAGGTGATTATTAAGAGCTTCCGCTGTAGCATACTTAAATAAGGACGAGATTTGGAGTCCATGCTTGTATGATATTGTGTAAAAACTGCATTCAAGAAACTTATTTTTGTTGTAACATATTTGTATTGTAAACCATTATGTAATGGTCGTGTGTAAACAGGATATTTTAGATTATCATTATTTGATAATCAACGTAAAGCTTTTTAAAACCTTTATCTATGAAATAAAGGTTATGGTTTGTTTTAAAAATGAATGCAGTCTTTGAAAAACGTCTCATATAGAGGTCAAAACCTCGCAACGAAATCAATTAATATGGAACGTTTTTAATCAATAAGAACGGGACATTTCAGTTGGTATCAGAGCGTTGGTCTTAGAGAACCAGAATTTTGTATTAGTGTGTCTTATCGAGTTTGTTAGGATGCATTAGTGAGTCTGGACTTCGACCGTGTTTACTTGAAAAATGATTGCTTAACAAATTTTGTTGGAAACTATATATTTTTAACATGTGAATATTATGTGATATATTAATCTCTTAACGCGTTTGATATTATGTGATAGATGTCTACCTCTAGAACAAGTACCATTGACTCACCTAATAATAATGAAGAGTCAAATGTAAATTGGAATGATTCGTGGACTGATTCACAAGTTCCCGAAGAGGAACCGGAAGAAGAGTCGGAACCGGAAGAAGAATCGGAACCGGAAGAAGAATCGGAACCGGATGAAGAAATAGAACCGGTGGGGGAAATAATAAAACGGTTAAGTAAAAGAAAATCCTCAACCAACCGACCAAGGTTAATTATGGTCAATGGTGTTTCCGCCAAGGAAGCAAAATATTGGGAGGATTACCAATTCTCCGATGAATCGGATTCCGACGAGAATTCCGATGATGTTATAGAAATTACCCCAACTGAATTTAAAAAGGCAAAAGAAAATAATAAGGGAAAGGGCATAAAAATAGAGAAATCTAATTCCAACCCCGATGAACTTTATATGTATCGTCAACCCCCAAAGTCCTTAAGTTGTAACAATGACCCGGGAACCTCTAAACCACCAGGTTTTTCTAAACCAATGTGGAAAATTACGGCTCGTATTAGGGGAACATCATATATCCCTAGAAACTTGGCAAAACGAACCAAAACCGAAGAAGAAGAAACAAGCGAGTCGAAATAAGATAGTTGTATTCGTGTGGTGTAATATATGTAATATAGTGTGCTTATGCTTTATGATGTGTAAAAATTGCTTGTATTAATAAGTATTTTTTTTTATGAATCTAACTCTTGTCTATTTTACAGTATAAAAACACAAAAATGGATAGACAACCCAATATTTTAAGAGACCTACCCGGAGACATGATTGATGAAATCTTGTCTAGAGTCGGTCAGAATTCTTCGGCACAACTATTTAAGGCGAGATCAGTTTGTAAGACATTCGAAGAACGTTCCAAGAATGCCTTGGTTTATAAAAGGCTTTCGTTCGAAAGATGGGGGATATCACATTGGGAAATCCATAAGTTACGATGTGTTTACTTTGACGCATATATTGCGGGGAACCCAAATGCTATTTTACGCAACGGGTTAAGAAATTATTTTGACTCAATATATCCAAATATTGGACTTCGTGATTTAGAAAAAGCGGCTAACATGCAACATAAAGAAGCATGTTATGCTTACGGATTAGTAATGTTCGCTTCTCACCAAAGTAAGAACAAGAACATCGGGCTACAACTATTAAACAAAACGTTTCCACAAGTGACGGAGTCGGTAATTGGGGTAAGAAATGAGGTTTTTAGATTATTACGGGACTGTTGGACATTACGTAACCCTCGTCCCTTTGACGACGTTACAACACGCTGTCTTATCAACGGCCATAACGGTTATGTTCCACAAGACCAAGGATGGGAAGTAATCCTAGTAAAACCAGAATGCATGACTTGTTTCTGGACGTATGAATTACGTGTCTTTATTGCCTTTGCTGAACGACTTGTGTACTAGCTAGAATTATCTTCACAACCATCTTGTATCAAATTTATTGTGTGCTATATTTCATGCTATATGTAAAATAAGCGGTATTGTAAGTTTGTAAAATATTGTGAAAAAGTTTGAACGCGAAATATTATTATAATCAGTTTTTCATATAGAATTGTAGTAGTTGAATTGTATATTAGCTACTAAGTATGAACTTAACGGGTAGGTACTACCCGAATTTAAACTTATAAAACGCTAATATGAAGAAAAAGCTTTTATAAATGAGTTCATATTATGCTACGAAATACTATTAACTACTCTTAACATTCTGTATGATTAACTTGTTCCATTTGACTATTTTGAAGGAAATGGCACCGACTACTCGACACACCGTGAATATGAATGAAGAGGAATTCCGTACTTTTCTAGCTTCAAACATAGCCGCAGTACAGGCTGCGCTACATACCAACAATAACCTTGGATCTAGCAGTACAGGAAATCGTGTAGGATGCACCTACAAAGAATTCACTGCCTGCAAACCTTTGGAATTTGATGGAACCGAAGGACCGATCGGATTGAAACGGTGGACCGAGAAGGTCGAATTGATGTTTGCCATAAGTAAGTGTACTGAAGAGGACAAAGTAAAGTACGCTACGCATACCTTCACAGGTTCTGCGTTAACATGGTGGAATACCTATCTAGAGCAAGTGGGACAAGACGATGCGTACGCACTACCGTGGTCAGCATTTAAGCACTTGATGAACGAGAAGTTCCGTCCCAGAACCGAGGTCAATAAGCTCAAGACAGAACTTAGAGGGTTACGAACCCAAGGATTTGATATTACCACGTACGAAAGACGATTCACAAAATTGTGCCTATTGTGTCCGGGAGCGTTCGAAGATGAGGAAGAGAAGATCAACGCGTTTGTGAAAGGATTACCGGAAAGAATCCAAGAAGATATAAGTTCACACGAGCCCGCCTCCATACAACAGCCATGTAGAATGGCTCACAAACTTGTGAACCAGATTGAAGAAAGAATTAAAGAACAGACTGTTGAAGAGGCCAATGTGAAGCAAGTCAAAAGAAAGTGGGAGGAAAACGGTGATAAGAATCACCAATACAACAACAACAGCAATTACAACAATAATCGCAACAATTATCCCAACAATCGCAACATCAATCGCAACTACAACAAACGGCCCAACAACAACAACAACAACAACAACAACAACAACAACAGCAACAACAACAACAACAACAACAATAGCAACTACAACAATCATCCCAACAACAATAATAACCGCAACAACAACAACAATCAGAAGCAGCTATGCCAAAGGTGTGAAAAGTATCACTCGGGGTTCTGCACCAAATTTTGCAACAAGTGTAAAAGAAATGGTCATAGCGCGGCGAAGTGTGAGGTCTATGGACCAGGGGTTAACAGAACGAAAGGAACAAATGGTGTCGGAACGAGTAATGGCGGAGCAAGTAGTGTCGGAGCAAGTTATGCCAATGTAGTTTGTTATAAATGTGGAAAACCGGGCCACATTATTAGAAATTGCCCGAACCAGGAGAACACGAATGGACAAGGCCGTGGAAGAGTTTTCAATATTAATGCGGCAGAGGCACAGGAAGACCTGGAGCTTGTTACGGGTACGTTTCTTATTGACAATAAATCTGCTTACGTTTTATTTGATTCGGGTGCGGATAGAAGCTATATGAGTAGAGATTTTTGTGCTAAATTAAGTTGTCCATTGACGCCTTTGGATAGTAAATTTTTACTCGAATTAGCAAATGGTAAATTAATTTCAGCAGATAATATATGTCGGAATCGAGAAATTAAACTGGTTAGCGAAACATTTAAGATTGACTTGATACCAGTAGAGTTAGGGAGTTTTGATGTGATAATCGGTATGGACTGGTTGAAAGAAGTGAAAGCAGAGATCGTTTGTTACAAAAATGCAATTCGCATTATACGAGAAAAAGGAAAACCCTTAATGGTGTACGGAGAAAAGGGCAACACGAAGCTACATCTTATTAGTAATTTGAAGGCACAAAAACTAATAAGAAAAGGTTGCCATGCTGTTCTAGCACACGTCAAGAAAGTACAAACTGAAGAAAAGAGCATCAATGATGTTCCGATTGCAAAAGAATTTCCCGATGTATTTCCGAAAGAATTACCGGGATTACCCCCACATCGATCCGTTGAATTTCAAATAGATCTTGTACCAGGAGCTGCACCAATAGCTCGTGCTCCTTACAGACTCGCACCCAGCGAGATGAAAGAACTGCAAAGCCAATTACAAGAACTTTTAGAGCGTGGTTTCATTCGACCAAGCACATCACAGTGGGGAGCTCCTGTTTTGTTTGTCAAGAAGAAAGATGGTACATTCAGGTTGTGTATCGACTACCGAGAGTTGAACAAACTTACCATCAAGAACCGCTACCCACTACCGAGAATCGACGACTTATTTGATCAACTACAAGGCTCGTCTGTTTATTCAAAGATTGACTTACGTTCCGGGTATCATCAAATGCGGGTGAAAGAAGATGATATTCCAAAGACTGCTTTCAGAACACGTTACGGTCATTACGAGTTTATGGTCATGCCGTTTGGTTTAACTAATGCACCAGCTGTGTTCATGGACCTTATGAACCGAGTGTGTGGGCCATATCTTGACAAGTTTGTCATTGTTTTCATCGATGACATACTTATTTACTCAAAGAATGATCAAGAGCACGAAGAACATTTGAGAAAAGTGCTAGAAGTATTGAGGAAAGAAAAACTGTACGCTAAGTTTTCAAAGTGTGCATTTTGGTTGGAAGAAGTTCAATTCCTCGGTCACATAGTGAACAAAGAAGGTATCCAGGTGGACCCGGCAAAGATCGAAACCGTTGAAAAGTGGGAAACCCCGAAAACTCCGAAACACATACGCCAGTTTTTAGGACTAGCTGGTTACTACAGAAGGTTCATCCAAGACTTTTCCAGAATAGCAAAACCCTTGACTGCATTAACGCATAAAGGGAAGAAATTTGAATGGAATGATGAACAAGAGAAAGCGTTTCAGTTATTGAAGAAAAAGCTAACTACGGCACCTATATTGTCATTGCCTGAAGGGAATGATGATTTTGTGATTTATTGTGACGCATCAAAGCAAGGTCTCGGTTGTGTATTAATGCAACGAACGAAGGTGATTGCTTATGCGTCTAGACAATTGAAGATTCAAGAACAAAACTATACGACGCATGATTTGGAATTAGGCGCGGTTGTTTTTGCATTAAAGACTTGGAGGCACTACTTATATGGGGTCAAAAGTATTATATATACCGACCACAAAAGTCTTCAACACATATTTAATCAGAAACAACTGAATATGAGGCAGCGTAGGTGGATTGAATTATTGAATGATTACGACTTTGAGATTCGTTACCACCCGGGGAAGGCAAATGTGGTAGCCGATGCCTTGAGCAGGAAGGACAGAGAACCCATTCGAGTAAAATCTATGAATATAATGATTCATAATAACCTTACTACTCAAATAAAGGAGGCGCAACAAGGAGTTTTAAAAAAGGGAAATTTAAAGGATGAAATACCCAAAGGATCGGAGAAGCATCTTAATATTCGGGAAGACGGAACCCGGTATAGGGCTGAAAGGATTTGGGTACCAAAATTTGGAGATATGAGAGAAATGGTACTTAGAGAAGCTCATAAAACTAGATACTCAATACATCCTGGAACGGGGAAGATGTACAAGGATCTCAAGAAATATTTTTGGTGGCCGGGTATGAAAGTCGATGTTGCTAAATACGTAGGAGAATGTTTGACGTGTTCTAAGGTCAAAGCTGAGCATCAAAAACCATCAGGTCTACTTCAACAACCCGAAATCCCGAAATGGAAATGGGAAAACATTACCATGGATTTCATCACTAAATTGCCAAGGACTGCAAGTGGTTTTGATACTATTTGGGTAATAGTTGATCGTCTCACCAAATCAGCACACTTCCTGCCAATAAGAGAAGATGACAAGATGGAGAAGTTAGCACGACTGTATTTGAAGGAAGTCGTCTCCAGACATGGAATACCAATCTCTATTATCTCTGATAGGGATGTCAGATTTATTTCAAGATTCTGGCAGACATTACAGCAAGCATTAGGAACTCGTCTAGACATGAGTACTGCCTATCATCCACAAACTGATGGGCAGAGCCAAAGGACAATACAAACGCTTGAAGACATGCTACGAGCATGTGTTATTGATTTCGGAAACAGTTGGGATCGACATCTACCGTTAGCAGAATTTTCCTACAACAACAACTACCATTCAAGCATTGAGATGGCGCCGTTTGAAGCACTTTATGGTAGAAAGTGCAGGTCTCCAATTTGTTGGAGTGAAGTGGGGGATAGACAGATTACGGGTCCGGAGATTATACAAGAAACTACCGAGAAGATCATCCAAATTCAACAACGGTTGAAAACCGCCCAAAGTCGACAAAAGAGCTACGCTGACATTAAAAGAAAAGATATAGAATTTGAAATTGGAGAGATGGTCATGCTTAAAGTTGCACCTTGGAAAGGCGTTGTTCGATTTGGTAAACGAGGGAAATTTAATCCAAGGTATATTGGACCATTCAAGATTATTGATCGTGTCGGACCAGTAGCTTACCGACTTGAGTTACCTCAACAACTCGCGACTGTACATAACACTTTCCACGTCTCGAATTTGAAGAAATGTTTTGCTAAAGAAGATCTCACTATTCCGTTAGATGAAATCCAAATCAACGAAAAACTTCAATTCATCGAAGAACCCGTCGAAATAATGGATCGTGAGGTTAAAAGACTTAAGCAAAACAAGATACCAATTGTTAAGGTTTGATGGAATGCTCGTAGAGGACCCGAGTTCACCTGGGAGCGTGAAGATCAGATGAAGAAGAAATACCCGCATCTATTTCCAGAAGATTCGTCAACACCTTCAACAGCTTAAAATTTCGGGACGAAATTTATTTAACGGGTAGGTACTGTAGTGACCCGAACTTTTCCATGTTTATATATATTAATTGAGATTGATATTTACATGATTAAATGTTTCCAACATGTTAAGCAATCAAACTTGTTAAGACTTGATTAATTGAAATATGTTTCATATAGACAATTGACCACCCAAGTTGACCGGTGATTCACGAACGTTAAAACTTGTAAAAACTATATGATGACATATATATGGATATATATAGTTAACATGATACTATGATAAGTAAACATATCATTAAGTATATTCACAATGAACTACATATGTAAAAACAAGACTACTAACTTAATGATTTTGAAACGAGACATATATGTAACGATTATCGTTGTAACGACATTTAATGTATATATATCATATTAAGAGATATTCGTACATCATAATATCATGATAATATAATAATTTAAAATCTCTTTTGATATTATAAACATTGGGTTAACAATATTTAACAAGATCGTTAACCTAAAGGTTTCAAAACAACATTTACATGTAACGACTAACGATGACTTAACGACTCAGTTAAAATGTATATACATGTAGTATTTTAATATGTATTCATACACTTTTAAAAGACTTCAAGACACTTATCAAAATACTTCTACTTAACAAAAATGCTTACAATTACATCCTCGTTCAGTTTCATCAACAATTCTACTCGTATGCACCCGTATTCGTACTCGTACAATACACAGCTTTTAGATGTATGTACTATTGGTATATACACTCCAATGATCAGCTCTTAGCAGCCCATGTGAGTCACCTAACACATGTGGGAACCATCATTTGGCAACTAGCATGAAATATCTCATAAAATTACAAAAATATGAGTAATCATTCATGACTTATTTACATGAAAACAAAATTACATATCCTTTATATCTAATCCATACACCAACGACCAAAAACACCTACAAACACTTTCATTCTTCAATTTTATTCATCTAATTGATCTCTCTCAAGTTCTATCTTCAAGTTCTAAGTGTTCTTCATATATTCTACAAGTTCTAGTTACATAAAATCAAGAATACTTTCAAGTTTGCTAGCTCACTTCCAATCTTGTAAGGTGATCATCCAACCTCAAGAAATATTTGTTTCTTACAGTAGGTTATCATTCTAATACAAGGTAATAATCATATTCAAACTTTGGTTCAATTTCTATAACTATAACAATCTTATTTCAAGTGATGATCTTACTTGAACTTGTTTTCGTGTCATGATTCTGCTTCAAGAACTTCGAGCCATCCAAGGATCCGTTGAAGCTAGATCCATTTTTCTCTTTTCCAGTAGGTTTATCCAAGGAACTTAAGGTAGTAATGATGTTCATAACATCATTCGATTCATACATATAAAGCTATCTTATTCGAAGGTTTAAACTTGTAATCACTAGAACATAGTTTAGTTAATTCTAAACTTGTTAGCAAACAAAAGTTAATCCTTCTAACTTGACTTTTAAAATCAACTAAACACATGTTCTATATCTATATGATATGCTAACTTAATGATTTAAAACCTGGAAAAACGAAAAACACCGTAAAACCGGATTTACGCCGTCGTAGTAACACCGCGGGCTGTTTTGGGTTAGTTAATTAAAAACTATGATAAACTTTGATTCAAAAGTTGTTATTCTGAGAAAATGATTTTTATTATGAACATGAAACTATATCCAAAAATTATGCTTAAACTCAAAGTGGAAGTATGTTTTCTAAAATGGTCATCTAGACGTCGTTCTTTCGACTGAAATGACTACCTTTACAAAAAAGACTTGTAACTTATTTTTCCGACTATAAACCTATACTTTTTCTGTTTAGATTCATAAAATAGAGTTCAATATGAAACCATAGCAATTTGATTCACTCAAAACGGATTTAAAATGAAGAAGTTATGGGTAAAACAAGATTGGATAATTTTTCTCATTTTAGCTACGTGAAAATTGGTAACAAATCTATTCCAACCATAACTTAATCAACTTGTATTGTATATTATGTAATCTTGAGATACCATAGACACGTATACAATGTTTCGACCTATCATGTCGACACATCTATATATATTTCGGAACAACCATAGACACTCTATATGTGAATGTTGGAGTTAGCTATACAGGGTTGAGGTTGATTCCAAAATATATATAGTTTGAGTTGTGATCAATACTGAGATACGTATACACTGGGTCGTGGATTGATTCAAGATAATATTTATCAATTTATTTCTGTACATCTAACTGTGGACAACTAGTTGTAGGTTACTAACGAGGACAGCTGACTTAATAAACTTAAAACATCAAAATATATTAAAAGTGTTGTAAATATATTTTGAACATAATTTGATATATATATGTATATATTGTTATAGGTTCGTGAATCAACCAGTGGCCAAGTCTTACTTCCCGACGAAGTAAAAATCTGTGAAAGTGAGTTATAGTCCCACTTTTAAAATCTAATATTTTTGGGATGAGAATACATGCAGGTTTTATAAATGATTTACAAAATAGACACAAGTACGTGAAACTACATTCTATGGTTGAATTATCGAAATCGAATATGCCCCTTTTTATTAAGTCTGGTAATCTAAGAATTAGGGAACAGACACCCTAATTGACGCGAATCCTAAAGATAGATCTATTGGGCCTAACAAACCCCATCCAAAGTACCGGATGCTTTAGTACTTCGAAATTTATATCATATCCGAAGGGTGTCCCGGAATGATGGGGATATTCTTATATGTGCATCTTGTTATTGTCGGTTACCAGGTGTTCACCATATGAATGATTTTTATCTCTATGTATGGGATGTGTATTGAAATATGAAATCTTGTGGTCTATTATTATGATTTGATATATATAGGTTAAACCTATAACTCACCAACATTTTTGTTGACGTTTTAAGCATGTTTATTCTCAGGTGATTATTAAGAGCTTCCGCTATAGCATACTTAAATAAGGACGAGATTTGGAGTCCATGCTTGTATGATATTGTGTAAAAACTGCATTCAAGAAACTTATTTTGTTGTAACATATTTGTATTGTAAACCATTATGTAATGGTCGTGTGTAAACAAGATATTTTAGATTATCATTATTTGATAATCTACGTAAAGCTTTTTAAAACCTTTATCTATGAAATAAAGGTTATGGTTTGTTTTAAAAATGAATGCAGTCTTTGAAAAACGTCTCATATAGAGGTCAAAACCTCGCAACGAAATCAATTAATATGGAACGTTTTTAATCAATAAGAACGGGACATTTCAGCCCCGCGACTCGCGGGGTTTGAAGCATTAAATACCGCGACTCGCGGAGGGTATTCTCCGCGACTCGCGGAGTTTGAAGAGGATTTTGCCGCGAGTCGCGGAGCCCGCTATGACCATTTCTTTTACACTTGTTGCAAAATTTGGTGCAGAACCCCGAGTGATACTTTTCACACCTTTGGCATAGCTGCTTCTGATTGTTGTTGTTGTTGCGGTTATTATTGTTGTTGGGATGATTGTTGTAGTTGCTGTTGTTGTTGTTGTTGTTGGGCCGTTTGTTGTAGTTGCGATTGATGTTGCGATTGTTGGGATAATTGTTGCGATTATTGTTGTATTTGCTGTTGTTGTTGTATTGGTGATTCTTATCACCGTTTTTCTCTCACTTTCTTTTGACTTGCTTCACATTGGCCTCTTCAGCAGTCTGTTCTTTAATTCTTTCTTCAATCTGGTTCACTAGTTTGTGAGCCATTCTACATGCCTGTTGTATGGAGGCGGGCTCGTGTGAACTTATATCTTCTTGGATTCTTTCCGGTAATCCTTTCACAAACGCGTCGATCTTCTCTTCCTCATCTTCGAACGCTCCCGGACACAATAGGCATAATTCTGTGAATCGTCTTTCGTACGTGGTAATATCAAATCCTTGCGTTCGTAACCCTCTAAGTTCTGTCTTGAGCTTATTGACCTCGGTTCTGGGACGGTACTTCTCGTTCATCAAGTGCTTGAATGCTGACCACGGTAGTGCATACGCATCATCTTGTCCCACTTGCTCTAGATAGGTATTCCACCATGTTAATGCAGAACCTGTGAAGGTATGCGTAGCGTACTTTACTTTGTCCTCTTCAGTACACTTACTTATGGCAAACACCGATTCGACCTTCTCGGTCCACCGTTTCAATCCGATCGGTCCTTCGGTTCCATCAAATTCCAAAGGTTTGCAGGCAGTGAATTCTTTGTAGGTGCATCCTACACGATTTCCTGTACTGCTAGATCCAAGGTTATTGTTGGTATGTAGCGCAGCCTGTACTGCGGCTATGTTTGAAGCTAGAAAAGTACGGAATTCTTCTTCATTCATATTCATGGTGTGTCGAGTAGTCGGTGCCATTTCCTTCAAAATAGTCAAATGGAACAAGTTAATCATACAGAATATTAAGAGTAGTTAATAGTATTTCGTAGCATAATATGAACTCATTTATAAAAGCTTTTTCTTCATATTAGCGTTTTATAAGTTTAAATTCGGGTAGTACCTACCCGTTAAGTTCATACTTAGTAGCTAATATACAATTCAACTACTATAATTCTATATGAAAAACTGATTATAATAATATTTTGCGTTCAAACTTTTACACAATATTTTACAAACTTACAATACCGCTTATTTTACATATAGCATGAAATATAGCACACAATAAATTTGATACAAGATGGTTGTGAAGATAATAATAGCTAGTACACAAGTCGTTCAGCAAAGGCAATAAAGACACGTAATTCATACGTCCAGAAACAAGTCATGCATTCTGGTTTTACTAGGATTACTTCCCATCCTTGGTCTTGTGGAACATAACCGTTATTTCTGTTGATAAGACAGCGTGTTGTAACGTCGTCAAAGGGACGAGGGTTACGTAATATCCAACAGTCCCGTAACAATCTAAAAACCTCAGTTCTTACCCCAATTACCGACTCCGTCACTTGTGGGAACATTTTGTTTAATAGTTGTAGCCCGATGTTCTTGTTCTCACTTTGGTGAGAAGCGAACATTACTAATCCGTAAGCATAACATGCTTCTTTATGTTGCATGTTAGCCGCTTTTTCTAAATCACGAAGTCCAATATTCGGATATATTGAGTCAAAATAATTTCTTAACCCATTGGGTAAAATAGCATTTGGGTTCCCCGCAATATATGCGTCAAAGTAAACACATCGTAACTTATGAATTTCCCAATGTGATATCCCCCATCTTTCGGACGAAAGCCTTTTATAAACCAAGGCATTCTTGGAACGTTCTTCGAATGTCTTACAAACTGATCTCGCCTTAAATAGTTGTGCCGAAGAATTCTGAACGACTCTAGACAAGATTTCATCAATCATGTCTCCGGGTAGGTCTCTTAAAATATTGGGTTGTCTATCCATTTTGTGTTTTTATACTGTAAAATAGACAAGAGTTAGATTCATAAAAAAAATACTTATTAATACAAGCAATTTTTACATATATCATAAAGCATAAGCACACTATATTACATATATTACACCACACGAATATAACTATCTTATTCCGACTCGCTTGTTTCTTCTTCTTCGATTTTGGTTCGTTTTGCCAAGTTTCTAGGGATATATGATGTTCCCCTAATACGAGCCGTCCTTTTCCACATTGGTTTAGAAAAACCTGGTGGTTTAGAGGTTCCCGGGTCATTGTTACAACTTAAGGACTTCGGGGGTTGACGATACATATAAAGTTCATCGGGGTTGGAATTAGATTTCTCTATTTTTATGCCCTTTCCCTTATTATTTTCTTGTGCCTTTTTAAATTCTGTTGGGGTAATTTCTATAAAATCATCGGAATTCTCGTCGGAATCCGATTCATCGGAGAATTGGTAATCCTCCCAATATTTTGCTTCCTTGGCGGAAACACCATTGACCATAGTTAACCTTGGTCGGTTGGTTGAGGATTTTCTTTTACTTAACCGTTTTATTATTTTCCCCACCGGTTCTATTTCTTCATCCGGTTCCGATTCTTCTTCCGGTTCCGATTCTTCTTCCGGTTCCGACTCTTCTTCCGGTTCCTCTTCGGGAACTTGTGAATCAGTCCATGAATCATTCCAATTTACATTTGACTCTTCATTATTATTAGGTGAGTCAATGGGACTTGTTCTAGAGGTAGACATCTATCACATAATATCAAACGCGTTAAGAGATTAATATATCACATAATATTCACATGTTAAAAATATATAGTTTCCAACAAAATTTGTTAAGCAATCATTTTTCAAGTAAACACGGTCAAAGTCCAGACTCACTAATGCATCCTAACAAACTCGATAAGACACACTAATGCAAAATTTTGGTTCTCTAAGACCAACGCTCGGATACCAACTGAAATGTCCCGTTCTTATTGATTAAAAACGTTCCATATTAATTGATTTCGTTGCGAGGTTTTGACCTCTATATGAGACGTTTTTCAAAGACTGCATTCATTTTAAAACAAACCATAACCTTTATTTCATCAATAAAGGTTTAAAAAGCTTTACGTAGATTATCAAATAATGATAATCTAAAATATCCTGTTTACACACGACCATTACATAATGGTTTACAATACAAATATGTTACAACAAAATAAGTTTCTTGAATGCAGTTTTTACACAATATCATACAAGCATGGACTCCAAATCTCGTCCTTATTTAAGTATGCGACAGCGGAAGCTCTTAATAATCACCTGAGAATAAACATGCTTAAAACGTCAACAAAAATGTTGGTGAGTTATAGGTTTAACCTATATATATCAAATCATAATAATAGACCACAAGATTTCATATTTCAATACACATCCCATACATAGAGATAAAAATCATTCATATGGTGAACACCTGGTAACTGACATTAACAAGATGCATATATAAGAATATCCCCATCATTCCGGGACACCCTTCGGATATGATATAAATTTCGAAGTACTAAAGCATCCGGTACTTTGGATGGGGTTTGTTAGGCCCAATAGATCTATCTTTAGGATTCGCGTCAATTAGGGTGTCTGTTCCCTAATTCTTAGATTACCAGACTTAATAAAAAGGGGCATATTTGATTTCAATAATTCAACCATAGAATGTAGTTTCACGTACTTGTGTCTATTTTGTAAATCATTTATAAAACCTGCATGTATTCTCATCCCAAAAATATTAGATTTTAAAAGTGGGACTATAACTCACTTTCACATATTTTTACTTCGTCGGGAAGTAAGACTTGGCCACTGATTGATTCACGAACCTATAACAATATATACATATATATCAAAGTATGTTCAAAATATATTTACAACACTTTTAATATATTTTGATGTTTTAAGTTTATTAAGTCAGCTGTCCTCGTTAGTAACCTACAACTAGTTGTCCACAGTTAGATGTACAAAAATAAATCGATAAATATTATCTTGAATCAATCCACGACCCAGTGTATACGTATCTCAGTATTGATCACAACTCAAACTATATATATTTTGGAATCAACCTCAACCCTGTATAGCTAACTCCAACATTCACATATAGAGTGTCTATGGTTGTTCCGAAATATATATAGATGTGTCGACATGATTGGTCGAAAAATTGTATACGTGTCTATGGTATCTCAAGATTACATAATATATAATACAACTTGATTAAGTTATGGTTGGAATAGATTTGTTACCAATTTTCACGTAGCTAAAATGCGAAAAATTATCCAATCTTGTTTTACCCATAACTTCTTCATTTTAAATCCGTTTTGAGTGAATCAAATTGCTATGGTTTCATATTAAACTCTATTTTATGAATCTAAACAGAAAAATTATAGGTTTATAGTCGAAAAAATAAGTTACAAGTCGATTTTGTAAAGGTAGTCATTTCAGTCGAAAGAACGACGTCTAGACGACCATTTTAGAAAACATACTTCCACTTTGAGTTTAACCATAATTTTTGGATATAGTTTCATGTTCATAATAAAAATCATTTTCTCAGAATAACAACTTTTAAATCAAAGTTTATCATAGTTTTTAATTAACTAACCCAAAACAGCCCGCGATGTTACTACGACGGTGTAAATCCGATTTTACGGTGTTTTTCGTGTTTCCAGGTTTTAAATCATTAAGTTAGCATATCATATAGATATAGAACATGTGTTTAGTTGATTTTAAAAGTCAAGTTAGAAGGATTAACTTTTGTTTGCGAACAAGTTTAGAATTAACTAAACTATGTTCTAGTGATTACAAGTTTAAACCTTCGAATAAGATAGCTTTATATGTATGAATCGAATGATGTTATGAACATCATTACTACCTTAAGTTCCTTGGATAAACCTACTGGAAAAGTGAAAAATGGATCTAGATTCAACGGATCCTTGGATGGCTCGAAGTTCTTGAAGCAGAATCATGACACGAAAACAAGTTCAAGTAAGATCATCACTTGAAATAAGATTGTTATAGTTATAGAAATTGAACCAAAGTTTGAATATGATTATTACCTTGTATTAGAATGATAACCTACTGTAAGAAATAAAGATTTCTTGAGGTTGGATGATCACCTTACAAGATTGGAAGTGAGCTAGTAAACTTGAAAGTATTCTTGATTTTATGTAACTAGAACTTGTAGAATATATGAAGAACACTTAGAACTTGAAGATAGAACTTGAGAGAGATCAATTAGATGAAGAAAATTGAAGAATGAAAGTGTTTGTAGGTGTTTTTGGTCGTTGGTGTATGGATTAGATATAAAGGATATGTAATTTTGTTTTCATGTAAATAAGTCATGAATGATTACTCATATTTTTGTAATTTTATGAGATATTTCATGCTAGTTGCCAAATGATGATTCCCACATGTGTTAGGTGACTTACATGGGCTGCTAAGAGCTAATCATTGGAGTGTATATACCAATAGTACATACATCTAAAAGCTGTGTATTGTACGAGTACGAATACGGGTGCATACGAGTAGAATTGTTGATGAAACTGAACGAGGATGTAATTGTAAGCATTTTTGTTAAGTAGAAGTATTTTGATAAGTGTATTGAAGTCTTTCAAAAGTGTATAAATATATATTAAAACACTACATGTATATACATTCTAACTGAGTCGTTAAGTCATCGTTAGTCGTTACATGTAAGTGTTGTTTTGAAACCTTTAGGTTAACGATCTTGTTAAATGTTGTTAACCCAATGTTTATAATATCAAATGAGATTTTAAATTATTATATTATCATGATATTATCATGTATGAATATCTCTTAATATGATATATATACATTAAATGTCTTTACAACGATAATCGTTACATATATGTCTCGTTTAAAAATCATTAAGTTAGTAGTCTTGTTTTTACATATGCAGTTCATTGTTAATATACTTAATGATATGTTTACTTATCATAGTATCATGTTAACTATATATATATCCATATATATGTCATCATATAGTTTTTACAAGTTTTAACGTTCGTGAATTACCGGTCAACTTGGGTGGTCAATTGTCTATATGAAACATATTTCAATTAATCAAGTCTTAACAAGTTTGATTACTTAACATATTGGAAACATTTAATCATGTAAATATCAATCTCAATTAATATATATAAACATGGAAAAATTCGAGTCACTACATCCCACTTTTCAACAGTTTCTATCTTTGCCGGATCCACCTTAATACCTTCTTTGTTCACTATGTGACTGAGGAATTGAACTTCTTCCAACCAAAATGCACACTTTGAAAACTTAGCGTACAATTCTTCCTTCCTCAATACTTCTAACACCTTTCTCAAATGTTCTCCGTGTTCTTGGTCATTCTTTGAGTAAATAAGTATGTCATCAATGAAAACAATGACAAACTTGTCAAGGTATGGTCCACACACTCGGTTCATAAGGTCCATGAACACAGCTGGTGCATTAGTTAAACCAAATGGCATGACCATAAACTCGTAATAACCGTAACGTGTTCTGAAAGCAGTCTTTGGAATATCATCTTCTTTCACCCGCATTTGATGATACCCGGAATGTAAGTCAATCTTTGAATAAACAGACGAGCCTTGTAGTTGATCAAATAAGTCGTCGATTCTCGGTAGTGGGTAGCGGTTCTTGATGGTAAGTTTGTTCAACTCCCGGTAGTCGATACACAACCTGAATGTACCATCTTTCTTCTTGACAAACAAAACAGGAGCTCCCCACGGTGATGTGCTTGGTCGAATGAAACTACGCTCTAAAAGTTCTTGTAATTGGCTTTGCAGTTCTTTCATGTCGCTGGGTGCGAGTCTGTAAGGAGCACGAGCTATTGGTGCAGCTCCTGGTACAAGATCTATTTGAAATTCAACGGATCGATGTGGGGGTAATCTCGGTAATTCTTTCGGAAATACATCGGGAAATTCTTTTGCGACGGGAACTTTATTGATGCTCTTTTCTTCAGTTTGTACTTTCTCGACGTGTGCTAGAACAGCATAGCAACCTTTTCTTATTAGTTTTTGTGCCTTCAAATTACTAATAAGATGTAGCTTCGTGTTGCCCTTTTCTCCGTACACCATTAAGGGTTTTCCTTTTTCTCGTATAATACGAATTGCATTTTTGTAACAAACGATCTCTGCTTTCACTTCTTTCAACCAATCCATACCGATTATCACATCAAAACTCCCTAACTCTACTTGTATCAAGTCAATCTTAAATGTTTCGCTAACCAGTTTAATTTCTCGATTCCGACATATATTATCTGCTGAAATTAATTTACCATTTGCTAATTCGAGTAAAAATTTACTATCTAAAGGCGTCAATGGACAACTTAATTTAGCACAAAAATCTCTACTCATATAGCTTCCATCCGCACCCGAATCAAATAAAACGTAAGCAGATTTATTGTCAATTTAGCACAATGTGTTGTAACGTCATCAAAAGGATGAAGGTTACGTAATGACCAACAGTCTCGTAATAACCTAAAAACCTCATTTCTTACCCCAATTACCGACTTCGTCACTTGTGGGAACGTTTTGTTTAATAGTTGTAGCCCGATGTTCTTGTTCTCACTTTAGTGAGAAGCGAACATTACTAACCCGTAAGCATAACATGCTTCTTTATGTTGCATGTTAGCCGCTTTTTCTAAATCACGAAGTCCTATATTCGGATATATTGAGTCAAAATAATTTCTTAACCCGTTGCGTAAAATAGCATTTGGGATCCCCGAAATATATGCGTCAAAGTAAACACATCGTAACTTATGGATTTCCCAATGTGATATCCCCCATCTTTCGAACGAAAGCCTTTTATAAATCAAGGCATTCTTGGAACGTTCTTTGAATGTCTTACAAACTGATCTCGCCTTAAATAGTTGTGCCGAGGAATTCTGACCGACTCTAGACAAGATTTTATCAATCATGTCTCCGGGTAGTGTCATAACCCGTCCTTAACCATAAGAACGTGTTAGATAACGTATGATTTCATTGCGAGGTATTGACCTCTATATGCGACATTTTTAAAAGAGAAACTGCATATATTATACATTACAAACCATAACCATTATTTTTGTTACAAGCTTTAGACAATAAAAAGATGATTATCGTTTAGCGATAATCTTCGACTTACAAACTTTACATATAATGATAACAACACGATTTCGAGCATATTTTACAACACGAATCCTTGGGTATGCAGTTTTATTTTTGACACAAATATGCGTACGCAAGATCCTGCTCAAATTCAACATAATGCAGCGGAAGCTTTAGTAATCACCTGAGAATAGACATGTTTTAAAAGGTCAACATAAAGTTGGTGAGATATAGGTTTAATGCCGGCAGCAATATATATATATATAGACCACAAGATTTCGTATATAAACAGTTTAATAAAAATATTCTAAGTGGTTGAGCACTTGGTAACCATACTTAACATTTAATCACGTCGCATATTCCCTTTATTATGAAATCTTACTACACCGTACCAAGTGTAGTCACGAAACGAAGTACTGTGCAACCGTTGAATACTGGTCGTCCAGTCCGGTTGGGGTTGTCAGGCCCGATAGATCTATCAACAGGATTCGCGTTTACAATACCGCTGTAAATAACAGTTACCAAGTTACAGGGAAGTATGCCAGTGGTACAACTCAACGTAGAATATATTTTTCAGTTACTTGTGTCCATAACGTAAAACATAAAATACATGTATTCTCATCCCGAAATATTTAGAGTTTAAAAGTGGGACTATATACTCACTTTCGTCTTGAAGATATATATATAATTTGACTTGGTCTCCGGTTGATATCACGAACCTATCCATATATAATATATCAATACCTTTTCTTTTTAAACAAACGTCACATATATATACTTGTTATACTTTTAATACTTTGAATAATTCCTTAGTCCGTAGTTAGCAGTTCGTTGTTAGTAATTCAATTTTAATGGTTCATTTTTAGATGTTTAATATACCCGCAATGAAATAAATAAAACCCCCAACGAAATAAATAAAACCCCATCGTATATGTATTGGTCGAGATTAATCTTGACCCATGGTACCGGTGTTGTCAAATGACGTGTTGCGTACATAAAGTACCGGTGTTGTCAAATGACGTGTTGCGTACAATCATGGGATCTTATGATTAATCTTCTCGTGTTGTTTACGGGTGATCCTGAACCATATAAAATTGAATTATAAGTACATATATATAAAATATCATGTTAACTTAAAAAGATGTGATTTATTTAATTTTTTCCCAATTATTTTCGTGGCTAAACTAGTCTTGGATATCCGATTTTGTTTCGGTCATAGTTTCTTCGTTACAACTCCGTTTTCGTTGATTCAACTTGCCATCTCCTTGGATCGAGTCCCTCTTTAAGACTATGAACTGTAAATACCTTAGTTTGTATTCAAAATCACACGACATAGGTCAAACTTTAGTGAAACTTATGAAGTTAATCATTTTCCATCATGTAAACAACCTCAAATGATTATTTTTCTAAAAATACTTATACTTTGAGTTAAATCATGAAATTTTTATGTGTTATCATATTCATAGTAAAAATTATTTTTCCAGAAAATAAACCTCCAATTCAAAGTTTAAGATGGTTTTTAATTATCCAACCCAAAACAGCCCCCGGTTGCACTCCGACGTCGTAAATTCAGTTTTTAAGGTGTTCTTTGAAAAACCAAGTTATACCTTGTTAAGTTAGCATATAATTAAGATATGTTACAGGTCTTGAAGTATTTTAAAAGTTAAGTTAGAAGGATCTATTTAGTTTGCGAACAAGTTTGAAATCATTCAAACTATGTTCTAGTTTATAAACTCTTATATATATAGCTTTAAATATATGAATTGAAAAAGAGTTGAAGTAGAGTTTTTACCTCGAGTTTAAAATGTAAAGTTGCTGGAAAGAAGTAGTAAAATAAAAGTTGAGAGAGTTCTTGCAAGTGTGTGTGAAAATTGGAAGTAAAATTTGGAAAATGAATGTGTAAAAATGAGTTAGAAATGGTGCTTATTTATAGGCTTGAAAATTTGGTTTTTAGTGAAAATATCTAAGATAAGTTAAAATTTATTATGTCATGAATGACATATTATTCCAATAATTGAAGATTTCTATTGGTATATACCAATAGTAAATACTTCTAGAAGCTGTGTATAGTACCCTAGATATACGTATAGAATTATTGAGGAAACGGAACGAGAATTCAAATATAACTATCTTTTGTAAATATACTTATATTGTTTTATGTATAAAAGCCCTTTAAAAATGATTAAATACATTACTTATACGATATATGTATAAACATTATAAATCATCAGTATTTATGTCAAATAACGTTACGTAGGTTATTGTTTTGAAAACTTAAGTTAGTAGTTTCAAAATATACTTATGACTTTTTGTTATTAATACAAAATGAGATATTAAAACATCCTTAGATCATGTTAAATATGTATGTATAATTATCATATATTGTATAGTTCGTGATATCATCGGTCAAACTAGACGGTCAAACGTTGTGTAAAACTCTTTTCAAAAACATAAGTCTCAACAATTTGGATTGCTTATCATGTTGGTAAGGTTTAATTTATGTAAATATTAATCTCATAAGTATAGAACGATCGGAAAAGTGCGGGTCGTTACAGTACCTACCCGTTAAATAAATTTCGTCCCGAAATTTTAAAATTGTACCTATTTTGCGTCATCGAGAAACAAGTGTGGATGCTTTTGTTTCATCTGATCCTCTCGTTCCCAAGTAAACTCAGGACCTCTTCGAGCATTCCAATGAACCTTAACGATTGGTATGTTGCTCTGCTTGAGCTGTTTAACTTCACGATCCATGATTTCGATTGGTTCTTCGATGAATTGTAGTTTCTCGTCGACATGGATTTCTTCAAGAGGAATGGTGAGGTCTTCCTTTGCAAGACACTTCTTAAGGTTTGAGACGTGAAAGGTATTATGTACTCCGGCGAGTTGTTGCGGTAACTCGAGTCGATAAGCTACCGGTCCAATGCGTTCGATGATCTTGAACGGGCCTACATATCTTGGGTTCAGTTTACCCCTTTTTCCAAAACGTATCACACCTTTCCAAGGTGACACCTTTAGCATAACCATGTCACCGATCTGAAACTCTAATGGTTTCCTTCGGATATCGGCGTAGCTCTTTTGGCGACTACGGGCTGTTTTCAATCTCTCCTTGATTTGTACTATCTTCTCAGTCGTTTCGTGTATGATCTCGGGACCAGTTAATTGTCGATCTCCTACTTCATTCCAACAGATAGGAGATCTACACTTCCTTCCATACAATGCTTCGAATGGTGCAGCTTTAATGCTTGCATGATAACTATTATTATACGAAAATTCTGCTAACGGTAGATACTTATCCCATCCGTTTCCAAAATCGATCACACATGCCCTGAGCATGTCTTCAAGAGTCTGAATCGTTCTTTCACTCTGCCCGTCAGTTTGCGGATGATATGCGGTACTCATATCTAAACGAGTTCCTAGTGCCTCCTGCAGTGATTGCCAGAACTTTGAGGTAAATCTACTATCACGATCGGATATAATGGAAATAGGTATTCCATGCCTTGAAACAATTTCCTTTATATACAATCGTAATAGTTTCTCCATTCTATCCGTTTCCTTTATAGGCAAGAAATGGGCAGATTTGGTAAGACGATCAACAATCACCCAAATGGTGTCGTATCCCCAGGCAGTCTTTGGTAACTTCGTGATGAAATCCATGGTAATACCATCCCATTTCCATTCTGGGATTTCTGGTTGTTGAAGTAACCCTGATGGTTTCTGGTGTTCTGCCTTGACCTTGGAACAAGTTAAACACTCCCCAACATATGTTGCAACGTCTGTCTTTAAGTTAGGCCACCAATAATGTGTCTTAAGATCTTGATACATCTTTCCAACTCCAGGATGTATCGAGTATCTTGTCTTATGTGCCTCGTTCAATATCAACTTCCTTAATCCACCCAACTTCGGTACCCAAATACGGTTTGCAAAATATCGAATTCCATCTTCCCGTATAACGAGTTGCTTCTCATACTTCTTCATTATTTCATTTCCTATATTTTCTTTAGTAAGTGCTTCTCGTTGAACTTCTTTGATTTGTGAGTTGAGATTCATGCGAATTTTTATGTTCATCGCTCGTACTCGAATTGGTTCTCGTTCCTTTCTGCTTAGTGCGTCAGCCACCACATTCGCTTTCCCGGGATGATAACGAATTTCACAATCATAGTCGTTTATTAACTCGACCCACCTACGTTGCCTCATGTTCAGCTGTTTCTGATCAAAAATATGTTTAAGACTTTTATGATCAGTAAACACAGTGCATTTAACCCCATACAAGTAGTGTCTCCATATCTTCAATGCAAACACGACTGCTCCCAGTTCTAGATCATGCGTCGTATAATTCCGCTCGTGAATCTTCAATTGTCGGGATGCGTATGCAATAACTCTCTTCCGTTGCATAAGAACGCAACCAAAACCTTGTCGTGAAGCGTCACAATATATTTCAAAATCATCGTTCCCTTCAGGTAACGATAAAATAGGCGCCGTAGTTAACTTCTTCTTCAGTAATTGAAATGCGTTCTCCTGCTCCGAGGTCCATTCGTATTTCTTCCCTTTTTGCGTTAATGCTGTCAACGGCTTAGCTATTCGGGAAAAATCTTGAATAAACCTTCTATAATAACCGGCTAAACCCAAAAATTGGCGTATCTGCATTGGTGTTTTAGGAGTCTCCCATTTTTCAATGGCTTCAATTTTTGCTGGATCAACCTGAATTCCTTTGCTACTAACAACGTGGCCAAGAAATTGCACTTCTTTCAACCAGAAAGCACACTTAGAAAATTTAGCGTATAGCTGTTCTTTTCTCAACAACTCTAATATCAACCTTAAATGCTGCTCATGCTCTTGCTCACTCTTGGAATAGATAAGAATGTCATCAATGAAAACGATAACAAACTTATCTAAATACGGACTACAAACTCGATTCATGAGGTCCATGAATACAGCTGGCGCATTCGTCAATCCAAACGGCATGACCAAAAATTCGTAATGACCATAACGTGTCCGAAAAGTAGTTTTCGGAATGTCCTCTTCTTTGACACGTAGTTGATGATAGCCCGATCTTAGGTCAATTTTCGAATAAACACATGATCCCTGGAGTTGATCAAATAAGTCGTCAATTCTCGGTAGTGGATACCGATTCTTGATAGTTAACTTATTTAATTCACGATAATCTATACACATTCGAAAAGATCCGTCTTTCTTCTTGACGAATAAAATTGGAGCTCCCCACGGTGAAGTACTTGGTCGTATGAATCCACGATCCAGTAATTCTTTTAACTGACTCTGAAGTTCTTTTAACTCGGACGGTGCAAGTCTATATGGAGCACGGGCAACCGGTGCAGCTCCTGGTACAAGATCTATTTGAAATTCTACAGATCTAAATGGAGGTAATCCCGGCAACTCTTCCGGAAATACTTCAGGAAAATCTCTTGCCACAGGCACGTCATTGATGCACTTCTCTTTTTCTTTCTTTTCGACTTTATTAACATGTGCTAAGATAGCATAGTACCCTTTCTTCAAGCATTTTTGAGCTTTCAAATAACTAATGAGTTTTAGCTTTGAGTTACCCTTCTCTCCATAAATCATTACTGGCGTTTTATCCTTACGAGGAATGCGAATTGCCTTCTTGGCGCACACAACTTCAGCTCCTATTTTGGACATCCAGTCCATGCCGATTATTACATCAAAACTTCCTAATTCTACGGGTATCAAATCAATCTTAAATGTTTCTCCGGCTAAATTTATTTTACAATCACGGCAAATTTTATCGGCTTTAATTAGTTTACCATTAGCTAACTCAATCATGTACTTAGCATCTAGAGGTAATGATGAACAATTCAATTTAGCGTGAAAGTCTCTACACACGTAACTTCTATCAGCACCAGTATCAAATATAATAGATGCGGATAAGTTATTAATGGTAAACGTACCCGTAACAAGCTCCGGGTCTTCACATGCCTCTCTAGCATTAATAACAAATGCTCTCCCACGTGCAGGTCCGATATTCTTCTCTGGATTCGGGCATTGGCTCTTATAGTGACCTTGTTTTCCACACCCAAAACAAGTAATGGTAGCCAAAGCAGTTCTATTTGCATTGGTGGCAGGAGTCTTGGTACCATTTGTATTTGTAACGAGAGCCCTACAATCTTCAGCAAGATGACCCTGTCGATTACATTTGTTGCATACCACATTACAGTAGCCAGAGTGATGTTTGTGGCATCGGTTACATAAAGGATTTTGTCCTTTGTAACCAAAGCCTGAACCACTACCCGCACCTTGCGTGGTTTCTTGTTTCTTAAAAGATTGTTGTTGATTACCTCGATCATAACTTCCATTCCACTTTCTTTTGTTACCTGATACCTTCACATCAGTATTGGATACTTTCTTATCCATGATGACCTGATCCATTAGCTCGTTTGCCATGGTTAAAGCTTCATGAATTGTCTTAGGTTTCGATGCTGTAACATTTGCCTTGACCTTTTTGGGCAAACCATCTTTGTACATTTCAATCTTTCGTTCTTCGGTTGGAACCAATTCAGGACATAGCAAAACTAATTCCATGAATCGCTGATTGTAGTTGGTGATTTCAGTACCAATAACCTTCAGACTTCGTAACTCATCTTCCAACTTCCTAACCTCGTTCCTTGGACAATATTCGTTGATTAACATTGTTTTGAATTCTTCCCACGGAGTATCATAAGCTACATCTCCTCCTACAGCCTTCACATAATTTTTCCACCACGTGAGTGCACTATCTTGTAAAGTGCACGATGCATACTTGGTCATGTCCTTTTCAACACAACCACTGATTTTAAACACAGTCTCCATCTTTTCTATCCACCGGGTTAAACCGATTGGTCCTTCTGTTCCACTGAATGATGAGGGCTTGCAAGCTTGAAAAGTTTTGTAAGTGCACCCCACACGAGGATTTGGGTTAACTGCAGCACCTCTTGCAGCCTCGACCCATAACATTCTGTCGTTCACTCGTTGATTGATGAGTTCCTGGATTTCTTGTTCCGTCATTCGGTTCAATCGCGCCATATTCTTCTATAAGAATGAAAAGAAAATAATTATTCACATGGAATATTATAGATGTAGTGTATATTTACAGTACATTATAGCTTATTAATAATATGAACCAGGTATTATTATAAAAGCCTTTTCTTCTTATTAGCGTTTTATAATTATATCTAGGGTAGTACCTACCCGTTAATGTCCATACTTAATAGCTTAGTACAGAATCAATTACTACCATCTAAATAATACTTAACCATGGAAAATTATTGCATTTCACACTTCACTATTTTACATATGCTTATCTTATATCGAACATTAAGCAAACCACACTAATAATATTATACAAAACATTATATGATCCCATGGTTTAATACGGCAGCGCATCGTTTGGTCTATTTTCTAGGACGTTTAGGTTCAAGGAATGGCCTAACGCTTATCCTAGCTGTCTGCCTATATTTTGGCTGTGGGGCTGAAGAACTGGATGCCGGGACAGCACGAATAGGAATAGCGGGAATAGGGGTGGTAGTGTCTAGTGGAGTTGGTGCCACATCATCCTTACTAAACTCGGGATTTGAATTTTCTAATTCATTAGCCGTTCGTTTCTTTCCTAGTTCGAACTCGTCTTTTGTAATTTCCTGTATTTCTTCCTCGGGTTCACTTTCCTCCTCGGGTTCACTTTCCTCCTCGGGTTCACTTTCCTCCTCGGGTTCACTTTCCGGGTTCTCTATAGTCGGTTCATCCGGAATTTGTGAGTCTTCCCCAAAGATATTATTTTCGTCATCGGATAGGTTAATGACTGGAACACCATCTGAAGATTCTGGTTCGGAGTCGCTGAATGTGATAACAAGTTTTGAGCCCGACATCTATCATACAACAACTAACCCATTAGTACTACATAATATTTACATATAAATTTTAACCAACAATGATAAGCAATGGTTTTTAAATCAGACCCGGTCAAAGTCCAGACTTACTAATGTATCCTAACGACTTATCGGTTAGACACACTAATGCAAACCTGGTTCGCTAAGACCACCGCTCTGATACCACATGTCATAACCCGTCCTTAACCATAAGAACGTGTTAGATAACGTATGATTTCATTGCGAGGTATTGACCTCTATATGCGACATTTTTAAAAGAGAAACTGCATATATTATACATTACAAACCATAACCATTATTTTTGTTACAAGCTTTAGACAATAAAAAGATGATTATCGTTTAGCGATAATCTTCGACTTACAAACTTTACATATAATGATAACAACACGATTTCGAGCATATTTTACAACACGAATCCTTGGGTATGCAGTTTTATTTTTGACACAAATATGCGTACGCAAGATCCTGCTCAAATTCAACATAATGCAGCGGAAGCTTTAGTAATCACCTGAGAATAGACATGTTTTAAAAGGTCAACATAAAGTTGGTGAGATATAGGTTTAATGCCGGCAGCAATATATATATATATACCACAAGATTTCGTATATAAACAGTTTAATAAAAATATTCTAAGTGGTTGAGCACTTGGTAACCATACTTAACATTTAATCACGTCGCATATTCCCTTTATTATGAAATCTTACTACACCGTACCAAGTGTAGTCACGAAACGAAGTACTGTGCAACCGTTGAATACTGGTCGTCCAGTCCGGTTGGGGTTGTCAGGCCCGATAGATCTATCAACAGGATTCGCGTTTACAATACCGCTGTAAATAACAGTTACCAAGCTACAGGGAAGTATGCCAGTGGTACAACTCAACGTAGAATATATTTTTCAGTTACTTATGTCCATAACGTAAAACATAAAATACATGTATTCTCATCCCGAAATATTTAGAGTTTAAAAGTGGGACTATATACTCACTTTCGTCTTGAAGATATATATATAATTTGACTTGGTCTCCGGTTGATATCACGAACCTATCCATATATAATATATCAATACCTTTTCTTTTTAAACAAACGTCACATATATATACTTGTTATACTTTTAATACTTTGAATAATTCCTTAGTCCGTAGTTAGCAGTTCGTTGTTAGTAATTCAATTTTAATGGTTCATTTTTAGATGTTTAATATACCCGCAATGAAATAAATAAAACCCCCAACGAAATAAATAAAACCCCATCGTATATGTATTGGTCGAGATTAATCTTGACCCATGGTACCGGTGTTGTCAAATGACGTGTTGCGTACATAAAGTACCGGTGTTGTCAAATGACGTGTTGCGTACAATCATGGGATCTTATGATTAATCTTCTCGTGTTGTTTACGGGTGATCCTGAACCATATAAAATTGAATTATAAGTACATATATATAAAATATCATGTTAACTTAAAAAGATGTGATTTATTTAATTTTTTCCCAATTATTTTCGTGGCTAAACTAGTCTTGGATATCCGATTTTGTTTCGGTCATAGTTTCTTCGTTACAACTCCATTTTCGTTGATTCAACTTGCCATCTCCTTGGATCGAGTCCCTCTTTAAGACTATGAACTGTAAATACCTTAGTTTGTATTCAAAATCACACGGCATAGGTCAAACTTTAGTGAAACTTATGAAGTTAATCATTTTCCATCATGTAAACAACCTCAAATGATTATTTTTCTAAAAATACTTATACTTTGAGTTGAATCATGAAATTTTTATGTGTTATCATATTCATAGTAAAAATCATTTTTCCAGAAAATAAACCTCCAATTCAAAGTTTAAGATGGTTTTTAATTATCCAACCCAAAACAGCCCCCGGTTGCACTCCGACGTCGTAAATTCAGTTTTTAAGGTGTTCTTTGAAAAACCAAGTTATACCTTGTTAAGTTAGCATATAATTAAGATATGTTACAGGTCTTGAAGTATTTTAAAAGTTAAGTTAGAAGGATCTATTTAGTTTGCGAACAAGTTTGAAATCATTCAAACTATGTTCTAGTTTATAAACTCTTATATATATAGCTTTAAATATATGAATTGAAAAAGAGTTGAAGTAGAGTTTTTACCTCGAGTTTAAAATGTAAAGTTGCTGGAAAGAAGTAGTAAAATAAAAGTTGAGAGAGTTCTTGCAAGTGTGTGTGAAAATTGGAAGTAAAATTTGGAAAATGAATGTGTAAAAATGAGTTAGAAATGGTGCTTATTTATAGGCTTGAAAATTTGGTTTTTAGTGAAAATATCTAAGATAAGTTAAAATTTATTATGTCATGAATGACATATTATTCCAATAATTGAAGATTTCTATTGGTATATACCAATAGTAAATACTTCTAGAAGCTGTGTATAGTACCCTAGATATACGTATAGAATTATTGAGGAAACGGAACGAGAATTCAAATATAACTATCTTTTGTAAATATACTTATATTGTTTTATGTATAAAAGCCCTTTAAAAATGATTAAATACATTACTTATACGATATATGTATAAACATTATAAATCATCAGTATTTATGTCAAATAACGTTACGTAGGTTATTGTTTTGAAAACTTAAGTTAGTAGTTTCAAAATATACTTATGACTTTTTGTTATTAATACAAAATGAGATATTAAAACATCCTTAGATCATGTTAAATATGTATGTATAATTATCATATATTGTATAGTTCGTGATATCATCGGTCAAACTAGACGGTCAAACGTTGTGTAAAACTCTTTTCAAAAACATAAGTCTCAACAATTTGGATTGCTTATCATGTTGGTAAGGTTTAATTTATGTAAATATTAATCTCATAAGTATAGAACGATCGGAAAAGTGCGGGTCGTTACAGGTAGGTCTCTTAAAATATTGGGTTGTCTATCCATTTTGTGTTTTTATACTGTAAAATAGACAAGAGTTAGATTCATAAAAAAATACTTATTAATACAAGCAATTTTTACATATATCATAAAGCATAAGCACACTATATTACATATATTACACCACACGAATACAACTATCTTATTCCGACTCGCTCGTTTCTTCTTCTTCGGTTTTGGTTCATTTTGCCAAGTTTCTAGGGATATATGATGTTCCCCTAATACGAGCCGTCGTTTTCCACATTGGTTTAGAAAAACCTGGTGGTTTAGAGGTTCCCGGGTTATTGTCACAACTTAAGAAATACGGGTGTTGACGATACATATAAAGTTCATCGGGTTTGGAATCAAATTTCTCTATTTTTATGCCCTTTCCCTTATTGTTCTCTTTTGCCTTATTAAATTGTATTAGGGTAATTTCTATAACATCATCGGAATCCTTGTCGGGATCCAATTCATCGGAGAATTGGTAATCCTCCCAATACTTTGCTTCCTTGGTTGAGGATTTTCTTCTACTTAACCGTTCTATTATTTTCCCCACTGGTTCTATTTCTTCTTCCGGTTCCGATTCTTCTTCCGGTTCCGATTCTTCTTCCGGTTCCGACTCTTCTTCCAGTTCCTCTTCGGGAACTTGTGAATCAGTCCACGAATCGTTCCAATTTACATTTGACTCTTCATTATTATTAGGTGAGTCAATGGGACTTGTTCTAGAGGTAGGCATCTATCACATAATATCAAACGCGTTAAGAGATTAATATATCACATAATATTCACATGTTAAAAATATATAGTTTCCAACAAAATTTGTTAAGCAATCATTTTTCAAGTAAACACGGTCGAAGTCCAGACTCACTAATGCATCCTAACAAACTCGATAAGACACACTAATGCAAAATTCTGGTTCTCTAAGACCAACGCTCTGATACCAACTGAAATGTCCCGTTCTTATTGATTAAAAACGTTCCATATTAATTGATTTCGTTGCGAGATTTTGACCTCTAAATGAGACGTTTTTCAAAGACTGCATTCATTTTAAAACAAACCATAACCTTTATTTCATCAATAAAGGTTTAAAAAGCTTTACGAAGATTATCAAATAATGATAATCTAAAATATCCTGTTTACACACGACTATTACATAATGGTTTACAATACAAATATGTTACAACGAAATAAGTTTCTTGAATGCAGTTTTTACACAATATCATACAAGCATAGACTCCAAATCTTGTCCTTATTTAAGTATGCGACAGCGGAAGCTCTTAATAATCACCTGAGAATAAACATGCTTAAAACGTCAACAAAAATGTTGGTGAGTTATAGGTTTAACCTATATATATCAAATCGTAACAATAGACCACAAGATTTCATATTTCAATATACATCCCATACATAGAGATAAAAATCATTCATATGGTGAACACCTGGTAACCGACATTAACAAGATGCATATATTAGAATATCCCCATCATTCCGGGACACCCTTCGTATATGATATTAATTTCGAAGTACTAAAGCATCCGGTACTTTGGATGGAGTTTGTTAGGCCCAATAGATCTATCTTTAGGATTCGCGTCAATTAGGGTGTCTGTTCCCTAATTCTTAGATTACCAGACTTAATAAAAAGGGGCATATTCGATTTCGATAATTCAACCATAGAATGTAGTTTCACGTACTTGTGTCTATTTTGTAAATCATTTATAAAATCTGCATGTATTCTCATCCCAAAAATATTAGATTTTAAAAGTGGGACTATAACTCACTTTCACAGATTTTTACTTCGTCGGGAAGTAACACTTGGCCACTGGTCGATTCACGAACCTATAACAAATATGTACATATATATCAAAGTATGTTCAAAATATATTTACAACATTTTTAATACGTTTTAATGTTTTAAGTTTATTAAGTCAGATGTCCTCGTTAGTAACCTACAACTAGTTGTCCACAATTAGATGTACAGAAATAAATCGATATATATTATCTTGAATCAATCCACGACCCAGTGTATACACGTCTCAGGCAAGATCACAACTCAAACTATATATATATTTTTGGAATCAACCTCAACCCTGTATAGCTAACTCCGACATTACTGCATATAGAGTGTCTATGGTTGTTCCAAATAATATATATAGATGGGTCGATATGATATGTCAAAAAATTTGCATACGTGTCTATGGTATTCCAAGATTACATAATATATTAGAATACATGTATAATACAATATAAGTTAGCTAGGATATGATTTGTATAGAATTGTTAATATTTCCCGTAGCTACTAAAATAAAAAAATATCCAATCTTGTTTTACCCATAACTTCTTCATTTTAAATCCGTTTTGAGTGAATCAAATTGCTATGGTTTCATATTGAACTCTATTTTATGAATCTAAACAGAAAAAGTATAGGTTTATAGTCGGCAATATAAGTTACAAGTCATTTTTGTAAGAGGTAGTCATTTCAGTCGAAAGAACGACGTCTTGATGACCATTTTGAAAAACATACTTCCACTTTGAGTTGAACCATGATTTTTGGATATAGTTTCATGTTCATAAGAAAAATAATTTTCCCAGAAGAACAAATTTTAAATCAAAGTTTATCATAGTTTTTAATTATCAAACCCAAAACAGCCCGCGGTGTTACTACAACGGCGTATATCCGGTTTTACGGTGTTTTTCGTGTTTTTCGGTTTTAAATCATTAAGTTAGCATATCATATAGATATAGAACATGTGTTTAGTTGATTTTAAAAGTCAAGTTAGAAGGATTAACTTTTGTTTGCGAACAAGTTTAGAATTAACTAAACTATGTTCTAGTGATTTCAAGTTTAAACCTTCGAATAAGATAGCTTTATATGTATGAATCGAATGATGTTATAAACATCATTACTACCTCAAGTTTTCTGGATAAAACTACTGGAAATGAGAAAAATGGATCTAGCTTCAAAGGATCCTTGGATGGCTTGAAAGTTCTTGAAGCAGAATCATGACACGAAAACAAGTTCAAGTAAGATTTCCACTCGAAATAAGATTGTTATAGTTATAGAAATTGAATCAAAGTTTGAATATGAGTATTACCTTGTATTAGAAAGATATCTTACTGTAAATAAGAAAGATTTCTTGAGGTTGGATGATCACTCTACAAGATTAGAAGTAAGCTAGCAAACTTGGAAGTATTCTTGATTTTATGAAACTAGAACTTGTAGAATTTATGAAGAACACTTAGAACTTGAAGATAGAACTTGAGAGAGATCAATTAGATGAATAAAATTGAAGAATGAAAGTGTTTGTAGGTGTTTTTGGTCATTGGTGTATGGATTAGATATAAAGGATATGTAATTTTGTTTTCATGTAAATAAGTCATGAATGATTACTCATATTTTTGTAATTTTATGAGACATTTAATGCTAGTTGCCAAATTATGGTTCCCACATGTGTTAGGTGACTCACATGGGCTGCTAAGAGCTGATCATTGGAGTGTATATACCAATAGTACATATATCTAAAAGCTGTGTATTGTACGAGTACGAATACGGGTGCATACGAGTAGAATTGTTGATGAAACTGAACGAGGATGTAATTGTAAGCATTTTTGTTAAGTAGAAGTATTTTGATAAGTGTCTTGAATTCTTTCAAAAGTGTATGAATACATATTAAAACACTACATGTATATACATTTTAACTGAGTCGTTAAGTCATCGTTAGTCGTTACATGTAAGTGTTGTTTTGAAACCTTTAGGTTAACGATATTGTTAAATGTTGTTAACCCAATGTTTATAATATCAAATGAGATTTTAAATTATTATATTATCATGATATTTTGATGTACGAATATCTCTTAATATGATATATATACATTAAATGTCGTTACAACGATAATCGTTACATATATGTCTCGTTTCAAAATCATTAAGTTAGTAGTCTTGTTTTTACATATGTAGTTCATTGTTAATATACTTAATGATATATTTACTTATCATAATATCATGTTAAATATATATATAACCATATATATGTCATCATATAGTTTTTACAAGTTTTAACGTTCGTGAATCACCGGTCAACTTGGGTGGTCAATTGTCTATATGAAACCTATTTCAATTAATCAAGTCTTAACAAGTTTGATTGCTTAACATGTTGGAAACACTTAATCATAACAATTTCATTTAATATATATATAAACATGGAAAATTTCGGGTCACTACAGCCAATAACCCGGATTGCTTTGTGTAACAACTATATCTCTATTATGATGTATATTCCATTTTCGAACAGCATATATAAGTTCGGCTTTGTTCTGGAACACCATTCCTTTTGAAATAATACCGATCTCCTTATCATAAAAAATCCATGAAGCTTCTTAGTCATCATCGAATGGAAAACTATTACTACCCTCACCTTGATTAACAAACCCGAAACGTGAAACTGGGGCAGGCTCCAGTTGTGGTTCCACTTGCTTGTCTCTACCTTCGTCACCGGAAACATTCTCTTCAACGCTATATTCAGAAACTGTACCGTCGGTTGCAGTAGACATACCATCATCTGGGTCTACTACATTTTGTACTTCATATATTCGTTCTTGTTCATCTTCAACAACTGTTGAATGGTAGTTTGATGTTGATGGACCACCCTCCAAAGTTTGAATAAGATCCATATAACCCGAATCTTGGGTGGTTGAAAAAACTTCCTCAAACTGAATTTCAATTTGAGCCTCGTAATTTGGACCATTCTGAGAATAAAAATATATTGTTTCCAAAGTGTTATCATCAGTAAATTCACTTTTCCATTCATTTCCATTGAAAAGAACCCATAAGAACATTTTTAACGTGTGTGATCTTTGACTCACACCTACATAATTATACGCCATTTGGTTTAACTGCATACAGTTAACCTTGATGTTCAACATAAAACTCCTTCTAATCGTTGTGTTATCACCAGTAAGCCAACCATTTTGGAATGAAATTTGGCACCCCAAAGAAAATGAACCATGAATGGACGAATTATAGACATTTTTGTAATTGTTGATGTATGAAACTGATTAAGATTAGTTTGAATTGTGTTGTTGGTGTTTGAAACTGACTTTAAAATGCTTGAATTGTGTTCTTAGTGATGTTTGTGTTTGAGTCCATGATAATGGTGATATAAATAAATGAAAAAAGATGATAAATCAGATTTTGACATGATAGGTTAGCAGGTTTCAGTCTATAATTGTGACTAGGGATGCAGGTTTCAGTCCATAATTGAGACTGATGATGCATACTGCAAAATCGAAGTTTGAAACTTCGATTTTACTGTTTTTCTGCAAAACCGAAGTTCCAAACTTCGGATTAGGGTTTCTGCTGACAGACCACCCAAAACCGAAGTTTGAAACTTCGGAAGTGGCAAAACCGAAGTTCCAAACTTCGGTTTTACCATTTTTGCAACTAAATTTCCTTTTTTTTTCTATTTTGCAACATGGATAAAAAAAATTACTATTTAAAAAAAAATCATTCCGTTTCGACTATGCCGATGCAGTGATAATAACTCCGCCCCCATCGCTGTCCAGGAGGAAACCTTGAAACTGATCCAAAAACACGACAAAGTAAAACAACCCCTCCCCTTATATCACAACTTATATCAATGCTATGCTATTACATTAAATTACATTACATACATCAATAAAAAGAAAATTAATATAGGCTTATTTAACTTATATCGTTATTAAATATTATAGTTCATAAGAGTTTAATTTAACTTAATTTAGAGTGTGTAAGAAAATTTATCAGATTAACCACACTCATGTTAACCTACACATGTTTAACATGACCGAGACATGCATCATGCTTAACATGATTAAACTTTATAACCATTATTTTAAAAGTAATAAATAATTGTTATTGTTTTGTAATATGAATTAATGTATGTTAACAATATTTCAAAGGTTTCGTTGAAATTTTCTTTTATTTTTTCCCCTTTGTAGTGCAGATCATGATATTTTGAGTTTTCTAGTAATGCAATTCCTAACATTCTCTTTGTTTTTCCTCACCAGATTTTGTTTTTATTTGTCAAATTTGTCAAGACGGGTTTGATGAAACTCATATTGGGCTTTTAATAAATGGGCTGGATTGGTCCAAGCCCATGGATTCCATGGTTTCAAGTTTTACCTGTGGAAGCATCAAACATGATTCACTCTTCCTCAATAATTTGATCCTTGCTGCTAATCGTCGTCATCAATCTATCATCACGATCGTCACTTCATCCCGCGCCTTTTCACAGCCATCTTGGTAACGTTACATTTTCTGTATAATTATAATTATGAGTATTAAACATAAAAACAATTGCACTGTATATATCACATGTACGTACAAAATAATCTATAAAAATTGAATTAATCTACGCCAAATATATGAAATAATTGCACTAGAATTAACACTTTGTGCAGTTTAATTTCTTACAATCGTCTGATAATGTATATGTTTACTAAGATTGATAACTGTTGTAAACCTTAGCTAGTGTATGTTTAAAATTTTTATGTGATCGGTAAGCCGTTAAAATTGGTCTAAGGTAATAGCAATCCGTGCGATTTCATTTGTTATGATCATGTGAATGTGTTTGATCGATTTACCTCTGTTGTAAACCCTAGCTATAGTCAGTGGCGAATCTATGATCAAAATTCAATGGGGTCCCGAATTTTTTTTCCAATACAAATTATATTTCAAGGGTATTTTAGTGGTCATTTACCTTTAAAAATCTATAAATCCTGAATATATATGGGGTCCTATACTTAAATTTAGTGGTGTCCTATACAAATTGGAGAGTAGATTATTAAAAAAAAAAAAATTACACATGTGGGGTCATAGGACCCCATAGCTATACACTTGGGCTCGCCACTGGCTATAGTACACACGTAAAGGTGCTTTTGATAAAAATGAATGATTAAACGTTGAATGATTTATAATCCAATGATTCAAAGGTTCTGAATGAATTTGATCTGAATAAAAATAAACTATTTGAAATTGTTTTGAATAAACGATATGAATGAGAAAAATTTAACATTTTACATGAATAAAAATTTCAATATAGTTGCGTAACAAGTGTTCTGGATATGATTTAAGTAAGAGATAAAAAAAAATTTAGGTGCTTAAGAGATTGTTTCGATTATATATGAATGGCTCTGCGTTGAATGTTGAATCATTCAGCATCATATAAATTAACGCGTTGAATGTTGAATGATTTAACATTAACCATTTCATTAAGAGGTAAACAAACACACCCTAATTCTGATAATACAATGAATTTTCATAATTTACGATGCTTACACGATTTAAATCTTATGTAAACCCTAATCAACTTGAATAAACATATGTATGTATCTGTTTTTGTTTTGCTGGTAGTTTGTACACATAGAAGTACTCCTGTGTAAAGTATGTAATCTTTCTGGTATGAAATACTGTTAGTTGTTTGAATGATTTGTATAGCACGTATACATTTGTTATTTTTTTAACTGATGTTTTTTTATAAAAAAAAAAAAAAAAAAAAAAAAAAAAAAAAAAAATTTATTTGTGTAAAAGCATGATGCATGAGGGTGTGTAATTTTTGTGCCTTCACATAAATATAAGACTGTATTGCGTAAACCATATCTGGAATGGATGAAATTCATTTTGTATACGAGGATTTGGTGATTGTTTGTTTATTTAAACGATAATTTGGTAAATTTGATAACAGACAGTATACGAGGATGACGCTATCGGAGGAAGAAATCAGGCGATTATTTAGGATCCGAAGAACTGTTATGCAAATGTTGAGAGACAGAGGTTATTTGGTTGGAGAGTTTGAGATTAACATGGAAAGAGATGATTTCTTGAGGAAATACGGTGAGAATATGAAAAGAGAAGATCTCATCATCAGCAAGACTAAGGCTAATGATAACTCAGATCAGGTGTGAACTTTGTTCATTGTTGAATCAAATTTAATTTTTCACTATGCAGTTTTAATTTTTGTGGAACTATAAGTTTCACAGTTAAACCACTAGCACTTTAATTAGGATCAAATGCACCTTAATTGGAATTCAAAAGTTGTTATTGAGTAATTGTATTTGGTAAAATTATTTGTTTTAACACAACTTTGAAATTATAATATGTGTTTGAGCAAAGATTGGTTTGGCTAAACTAGGCGAGACTCTGTTAACAAGCATCATTGATTGTGTTGTACAGCCTGGATCTCTAATTTCTTTTTATGTTTTTTTTGCGAAAATAACGAATGCTCATATAGAACTGAGGTTGTTTTCCAGAGGAAAACGCTTTCAATGGGAAATACAAAAGGATAGGGGAAAACGGGGAAGCTTGCATCAAGAAAGCATCATCTAAACAAAAACCATCTATAAAAGAGCCTCCTAACGTCCCGAAAAACCATACAAACGAACTAATTCAAACTAAAACCGAAAAATACACGAAGAAACAAGGAACGATAGCAACCGAAGAAAGCAAGACGGAACACAAACATCAACCTCGAGGACCTGCCCTCTCATTTTTTGTTACTTTTGATTTTTGATCGTTAATAATGTCCGACAATGTATATGAAAGCCACAATTCTTTTGTACTTGGTAAGCTTAGGAAGCCAGAAGAAAAAGTCGTACGTAGTGTAGATATCAACAGTAAATTGACACTCTAAATGATGATACTGTAATTTACTTTCAGTCTGCTGAATGTATATATTTGACTTGTTTGACTCATTTTCTTTTATTCTGCCAACCAGATATATGTCTTCTTCCCTGAGGAACCAAAGGTTGGTGTCAAGACTTTAAAAACTTACACTGAACGCATGAAATCAGAAAATGTTTTCAGAGCCATACTCGTTGTCCGAGAAAATCTGACCCCCTTTGCTCGAACCTGCATGAGTGAGATAGCTACCAAATTTCAATTGGAAGTTTTCCAGGTGATTTACTGCTTTTATTATGTAACATCCCGCGTTTTTCCGTTAAATTTATTTTTAACACCGTCTTTTTCTTTTAAATAATACCTTTCGTTATTTAAATTCGTAGTTTCCGTTGACTAACGTTCATAATAATTCCGTCATTTAATTATAACATCTCTTGTTAACTTGCGTTTTAAAAATATTCGATCGGTTAAATCCCGCACCCGCTTTGAAACTCGAGGGACCGGAGTTGCCAAATGGGCAAACTAGTTGACTAGGTCAACTAGTCAACCCATTTCATCCATTTCCATCATCTCCCTCATCCCTTTTCTCTCCATCTCAAGAACACACACACAAACCCATTCCATTCATTCATCATCTAAATTCAATCTTGGAAGCTCACAACAAATCCGATTACATATTTGGAATCCTCTCTTCATCCTCTACAATTTGATACCAACTTCATCTCGTTTGGGTAACATTTCTAAAACTCTAGATTTCTCTAAATTCGTGTTTTTGATTTGAAATGGTGTTAGTTAGTGTCTATGGCTCGAGTCTAACATGAATATATGTTTGGTTTGCTCGATTTGTTGTTTTTGGAGTAACTAGCATGAACTTGAAATGGGTGTGCTTAATCCTTGATTTTGGATGAGTTAATGTTGTTAGATTGTTAAAGTGCATGTTTTAATTGTGTTACTAGTATCACTAGCTTCGTTTTGATGCGTAGGTTGATTAAGAAAACTTCAAAAACATGAATATTGATTTTGTGATGTTTGACTAGGGTTTGATAGTTCTTGACATGAATTTTTGGATGCTTGAATGCCATGGAATGTTAATTATTAGTGTTTAGTTGTAATGTATGTTTCATTACCTTCAAAACGGCATATTATATGTGTGAATTGGTTTCCCGAAACTCAAATTGCATTTGAAGAACTTGAAACCTTAAAAATGAACGTTTAATGATCACTTGATGAGTTTTCGGCTATTATAAATGATGTTTTTGTTTGGTGAAACATGTTTAGTTGTGTTCCTTGTCAAAAGAGCTTTCCAACGGTATAAGATACGTCTTCTAGTTGTTTACGGTTTGAGTTTTGCGTATGTTTGAAAATTGACCAAGTCTTGAACAAGTGAAACAGGCCTGGGACCAGGCCACGGCCATTGTCGCGGCGCGACAGGCCTGGCCGCGGCGCGGCATAAGCCGTGCCCAGCTTCTGTCCCACTTGTCCATTTTACCAAAAATGTTTGGGATGTTCTAGACCTCCAATTCACTTGCAACTTGTTTTAACATGCTTATATATGAATAACTAGCATAGAAAATTTGTTCGAGACTCGACCCGAACATGTTGACTTTTTCGTTGACTTTGACCCGACCAAGTTTGACTTTTTGTCAAACTTAACCAAATACTTATGCAACCTTTCTAACATGATTATTTACTAGTATCTTGCATGAAACTTGACAATTTGATTCACATGCTAATATAATCGAGTCGTAACGAGCCATAGGACTAATTGAACATCTTTGACCGTTTGTGTTTACCGTTATTGATATAGCCTATATGTTTAGGTCAAGACTAGCTTTGTCTTTGCACGCGTCTACTTGTTGAAGTACTTTATTAACTCTTGCACTCAAGGTGAGATCATAGTCCCACTTTTACTCTTTTTGAACTTATATTGGGATGAGAAAACATAAACGATTCTTTTGAACTAAGTGAACACAAGAACGGGAAAACAAACATTCTACATACGAGTTTAGAACAAAATCCTCAATTCGATTATCATTAGTTACACTTGCCGGGTGTAAGCGAGAACTTATGTTATATGGCCATATGGGTTGACAACCCTCATCTTTGACGGTTCGCTACCGTCTACGGATGAAATATATTTTCGAGAATCAGTGTTTGTTCTAGCACTAAGTGATGGGGTATACAATGGAAGGAATGTTAAGCTTTGATAATTGGGTGCTCGTGAAACAAACTTTTGGAATGTATTACTATTATTTCATTGATGCAAATCTTGTGGTTCACTTGTACTTACTTACTTAAACCTATGATTTCACCAACGTTTTCGTTGACAGATTTCTATGTTTTTCTCAGGTCTTGCACGATATGTGAAACATGCTTCCGCTTACTAATTGATACTTGCATCCGATGTCGAGTATACATGCATTTCATGGAGCGTCTTTTGACTTTACTTTAAACCGTGTCGCCTAGATTTCAATCGTATCTATAACGTTGTAACTTAACTTTTGGTTGAACAATTCTTGTAAACTTTGAAATAATCTTTATTTTGAAATGAAGGCGACATATTTTGGTCAAACGTTATCTTAAAGACTTATAATCAGGTAATGGGACCCACGTAGCCGACGCCGTCACTTGACGATTTGTCGGGGTCGCTACAGGTGGTATCAGAGCCTTGGTTGTAGGGATTTAGAGTTCATTTGTGTTCACCCCGAGTCATAGGGTACATAGGTGAATCTAGACTACAACCGGCATATAGATTGAAGTAGGAATTACTTGACTATTTGTGCATTTATACTCGAACTCTTCTATCATATCTAACTCGTATTCGATCTTGATCTTACGTTGATAAATTTTGTTGACGCGCCATCTTGACTTTATAAAGTAATGTTAAATGCACATGTAAATCAGGGTAATATAATTTCCGGGATTATATTACGGTGATTCACATGGACGTTCCGACATTATGACATAAAGAATTTAAGGCGAGTCAAGGAAAAATTTCCTCTTTATCTTGATTTCCACATCACGATTAGTATTATTGATAATACTAAACAACGGTATTCTTGTGTCATGAAGGAACAATGGCTCACCAAGGTCAACACAATACCCCTCCCGAAACTCTCGAACAAGCTCTTCAACGAATGATAGCCACCGCTGTGGGAGAGGCAGTGGCCGGTCACTTCTCCAACAACAACAACAATCATGGGGTCGGTAATTCAAACGGGGGGTGCTCCTACAAAAACTTCATGAAGTACAATCCTCCCACTTTCAATGGAACCGAAGGACCGGTTGCTCTCACCCGATGGTTCGAACAAACAGAAGCCGTTTTTAGTATAAGCGGTTGTCGGGACCAAGATAAGGTCAAGTTTTCCACCCTCACTCTCACCGGTATTGCTCTCTCATGGTGGAACACGTATGTACAATCGGTGGGTATCGATGAAGCCCTTACACTCTCTTGGACCGAATTAAGAGAAAGAATGACCACCGAATACTTCCCGCGCGAAGAGACTCGAAGGCTCGAACAGGGGCCAAGAAATTTAAAAATAGCCCGAGATGACCTCGAAGCTTATAATCAACGGTTTGCCGAACTAACCTCCATTTGTCCAAACCTCCGGGCTCCCGGGCCCCAAGGAGTTGAGTTTTACATGGATGGCCTCCCTAAGAGCATTCCACACGGGGTAATGCCATTAAGACCCGCCGACCTACAAGAGGCTGTGATGATAGCCCGCCGATTTATAAAAACGGTGGATGAAATTGAAGCGCTGGCACCAACGGCCGAGGCCCAACCAGTTAACAACAAAAGAAAACAGGAAGCCTCTCCATCAAGCAACCACAACCACAACGACTCCACCAAGAAGCCTTTCACCCCCGGCGGCAGGAAAAATTATGCTGGAACACGACCTTTTTGCAACACGTGCCACAAACATCATTATGGAAAATGTGGCGGACCATTTTGCATCAAGTGTCAAAGAAGTGGCCATGTGGCCCATAGTTGTAAGGGTGCCGCCCCCGTCGCTAAAAAGGTGCCCAGTGCACGCAGAAGGGGTGCTTGTTTTGAATGTGGACAACTGGGTCATTTTAAGAATGCATGTCCCAAGAAGAACGCCCACCCTAATGTACGCGAATGAGCTTTCAACCTTAACACATAGGATTCCCGGAACGACAATTAGTTACGGGTACGTTCCTTCTCAACGACTCTTATGTTTCATGTTTATCCGATTCGGATATCGATAAATGTTTTGTATCCAAGGCTTTGGAGCCTACTCTTTGCACTCCACCCCTCCCCCTAGATATTACTTACGCCATTCAAGTGACCAACGGGAAACCATTGCGTATCGATAAATTTTATCGGAGGGAGTACGTTAGACTTATTGGGTAGGTAATTTGAACTTTGATTTGACATCTATAGAACTAGGGAGCCCAAAACCTATACGTTAGGAAGGGAATGTTTTCCCCACATATATGTGATTCTAGTGAACTAAATGATTTCCGTTTAAGAACCGATATCCTCTTTCCCGTATCAACAACCTCTTGAACTGTTACACGGATCTCGCGTATATTCTAAAATCGACCTTCATTCTGGTTATCATCAATTGAGGGTTAAGGGAGAAGATGTCTCCTAAACCGCTTTCCGAACTCGCTACGATAGTTATAAATTTCTTTTAGTGCCGTTCAGTTTAACTAAGGCTCCGCCCGTATTCATAGACCTCCGGAACCGCGTATGCAAACTTATCTAGACAAATCCGTTACCGTACTTATAATTGATGTTTTAAGCTATTCAAGCGGAAAGGAAAAACGGACAACGTCTCCGTCTTACGCTCGAACTCTTGAGAAAAGAGCAACTCTATGCCGAATTCTCCAAGTGAGAATTTTGGTTAAACAAAGTCCAAATTCTAAACCATGTTATTAGTGGTCAAGGTAAAAAAAAAAAAAAAAAAAAAAAAAAAAAAAAAAAAAAATTAATTAATTAATTAATTAATTTTGGAGAAACCCTCACGACTCCGACTTGTATTCGTAAAATTTTGGATCTCGCGATTATTACCAAAGATTAATTTCCAATTTTTCCCGAATCGCTCGTCCTTTAACCTCGTTAACGTACTAAGGGAAAGAATTAAACATTTTTCGTGTCCGGACTTTGAACGTGATTTATTTTTTTTTTTTTCACACCAACCTTACTAGATAAATTCGTGTGGCACAAAATGGAACTCAAATATAGAAATACTTCTACGTGAACGCCTGAAAGGCAACCCCTCTCGACTCGAAATCAAGGAAGCTGAAATTCGTTATTTTACACGGAGAATTTGAATACTTATTTATGGATCCGATCAATCTTCTCGTTATCGCGTACCACGATACATAGCTCTGCTATTTCACCGTTACCGTCTGATATTACTGGAAATTAAGATAACACACAATCCAACGATACTTCACTCTTCTTTGACTTAACGCCCTTGTGTTTCTGATAATCGGTCAACTATTATTCAACCCCGAACTATACAACTACGTGTACTACCTCGTTTCTCTTTCATACTTCAACTTTTGACAACTAGAGGCACGTTATAGCAACCTCGAGATGTAAACTCATCCTATTCTAAGTCCTCATTTCACTACTATCTTTACCGTTCGCATTTCCGTTTAAAGAAACTCCTTGTAACATTTCTCCATGGATAGAGAAACTCCTCATATTACATAAGTATTCGCCACGAGGGTGAATAGTCCTAACGAACATTTCTCGAACCCTAACTAACTTGTTCAAACGTATCTTAAGAGATTCTATTCCAACACGGTGTATCTTTGTCAATTATTCTGTATCGAAATACTCGTTTCACTTCTAGTTTTACAAGAAACCTTGGGAACCCGCTTAGACATGAGTACCGCGTACCACCCACAAACTGACGAACCGAGCAAACGAACGATTTACGTCTTGGAAAGACATCTCACAAACTCGTATTGTCACCTTTAGTAGACCACTCTTACAACAGTAGTTACCACTCGTGTGTTCACGCGCACTTTTCGAAACCTTATATGACCGCTAATGTCATACCCCTGTTCATTTAACCAAAGCATCAACCACCGAAATCTGAACTCCATCAAGAAACAACAATTGAGATCGTTCAAGTCCGAGAAGGGCTCGAGACAACCCATTGTCGCCAGAAGAGTTAAACCAAACTTAGAGGAGAACCTCACAAATCCCAGTGTGTAACCGCGTAGTATTGAGAACCCGCACCTTGGAAGGGTGTAATCCGTTTCGGGAATCAGGGAAAGTTAAACCCGCGACATGTTAACCCTTTTGAAACCTTGGGGCGTATTAGAACCGCTCCCTACCGTTTAGAACTTCCGACTCAATTAAGTTTCCGTTTACCCTACATTTCGTGTAACAAACTTAGAAACGTGTCCTGCGGAACAGGAACGTGCAATCCTGCTGGATACATCAACTATCGATGACAAACTTCTCTTCATAGGAAAACCAGTTGAAACTGGGGATCGTAAAAACCGAACCTTAATGCAACGTAAAACCCTGACTATCCAAATTCATGAGAACCCTCAAGAACGTACTTTCACTTATTCATAGCATTGACAACGTAAAGTCTCGAGTAAGAGATATCGACTACTACTTCCAACTAAATTTCGGGACGAAATTTCTTTTGAGTTGTGGATAATGTAACATCCCGCGTTTTTCCGTTAAATTTATTTTTAACACCGTCTTTTTCTTTTAAATAATACCTTTCGTTATTTAAATTCGTAGTTTCCGTTGACTAACGTTCATAATAATTCCGTCATTTAATTATAACATCTCTTGTTAACTTGCGTTTTAAAAATATTCGATCGGTTAAATCCCGCACCCGCTTTGAAACTCGAGGGACCGGAGTTGCCAAATGGGCAAACTAGTTGACTAGGTCAACTAGTCAACCCATTTCATCCATTTCCATCATCTCCCTCATCCCTTTTCTCTCCATCTCAAGAACACACACACAAACCCATTCCATTCATTCATCATCTAAATTCAATCTTGGAAGCTCACAACAAATCCGATTACATATTTGGAATCCTCTCTTCATCCTCTACAATTTGATACCAACTTCATCTCGTTTGGGTAACATTTCTAAAACTCTAGATTTCTCTAAATTCGTGTTTTTGATTTGAAATGGTGTTAGTTAGTGTCTATGGCTCGAGTCTAACATGAATATATGTTTGGTTTGCTCGATTTGTTGTTTTTGGAGTAACTAGCATGAACTTGAAATGGGTGTGCTTAATCCTTGATTTTGGATGAGTTAATGTTGTTAGATTGTTAAAGTGCATGTTTTAATTGTGTTACTAGTATCACTAGCTTCGTTTTGATGCGTAGGTTGATTAAGAAAACTTCAAAAACATGAATATTGATTTTGTGATGTTTGACTAGGGTTTGATAGTTCTTGACATGAATTTTTGGATGCTTGAATGCCATGGAATGTTAATTATTAGTGTTTAGTTGTAATGTATGTTTCATTACCTTCAAAACGGCATATTATATGTGTGAATTGGTTTCCCGAAACTCAAATTGCATTTGAAGAACTTGAAACCTTAAAAATGAACGTTTAATGATCACTTGATGAGTTTTCGGCTATTATAAATGATGTTTTTGTTTGGTGAAACATGTTTAGTTGTGTTCCTTGTCAAAAGAGCTTTCCAACGGTATAAGATACGTCTTCTAGTTGTTTACGGTTTGAGTTTTGCGTTTGTTTGAAAATTGACCAAGTCTTGAACAAGTGAAACAGGCCTGGGACCAGGCCACGGCCATTGTCGCGGCGCGACAGGCCTGGCCGCGGCGCGGCATAAGCCGTGCCCAGCTTCTGTCCCACTTGTCCATTTTACCAAAAATGTTTGGGATGTTCTAGACCTCCAATTCACTTGCAACTTGTTTTAACATGCTTATATATGAATAACTAGCATAGAAAATTTGTTCGAGACTCGACCCGAACATGTTGACTTTTTCGTTGACTTTGACCCGACCAAGTTTGACTTTTTGTCAAACTTAACCAAATACTTATGCAACCTTTCTAACATGATTATTTACTAGTATCTTGCATGAAACTTGACAATTTGATTCACATGCTAATATAATCGAGTCGTAACGAGCCATAGGACTAATTGAACATCTTTGACCGTTTGTGTTTACCGTTATTGATATAGCCTATATGTTTAGGTCAAGACTAGCTTTGTCTTTGCACGCGTCTACTTGTTGAAGTACTTTATTAACTCTTGCACTCAAGGTGAGATCATAGTCCCACTTTTACTCTTTTTGAACTTATATTGGGATGAGAAAACATAAACGATTCTTTTGAACTAAGTGAACACAAGAACGGGAAAACAAACATTCTACATACGAGTTTAGAACAAAATCCTCAATTCGATTATCATTAGTTACACTTGCCGGGTGTAAGCGAGAACTTATGTTATATGGCCATATGGGTTGACAACCCTCATCTTTGACGGTTCGCTACCGTCTACGGATGAAATATATTTTCGAGAATCAGTGTTTGTTCTAGCACTAAGTGATGGGGTATACAATGGAAGGAATGTTAAGCTTTGATAATTGGGTGCTCGTGAAACAAACTTTTGGAATGTATTACTATTATTTCATTGATGCAAATCTTGTGGTTCACTTGTACTTACTTACTTAAACCTATGATTTCACCAACGTTTTCGTTGACAGATTTCTATGTTTTTCTCAGGTCTTGCACGATATGTGAAACATGCTTCCGCTTACTAATTGATACTTGCATCCGATGTCGAGTATACATGCATTTCATGGAGCGTCTTTTGACTTTACTTTAAACCGTGTCGCCTAGATTTCAATCGTATCTATAACGTTGTAACTTAACTTTTGGTTGAACAATTCTTGTAAACTTTGAAATAATCTTTATTTTGAAATGAAGGCGACATATTTTGGTCAAACGTTATCTTAAAGACTTATAATCAGGTAATGGGACCCACGTAGCCGACGCCGTCACTTGACGATTTGTCGGGGTCGCTACATATTACTAGTTTATCGATTTTTTTAACTGCTACTTAATATATTATAGAGTACAAATTGATCTTGATTTGCTGTTAAGTAGCACCAACAATTATTGAACCCATAACAATATAAGCCGATAAGTTGGTCATACTTTTTGCATCATATCAACTTTCTGAGTAGTATAATTCCTTTCTTCTTCTTCTGTATAATTGCTACTTCTTGCTGATTATATATACCCCTGAATCTGAAATAGGTTTATGACAGTACATAAAATGAACCCTTGTATTTTAAGTGTTATTTTAACTACTAAGTTAATGCGACTGGGTTAATAATCAAGGTATAAATATATATTTTCTGATATTATCATGTACAGGAGGCAGAGCTGTTGGTAAATGTTAAAGATCACGTTTTAGTTCCTGAGCACCAGGTGCTAACTAATGAAGAAAAGAAGACTTTACTGGCACGATATACTGTCAAAGAAACACAGGTCAGTTGCATCAGTTCCCACATACACTGTCAAATATGGTGGCTTGGTAGGTGGATTTGTGGTCAAATACTCACATGTATTATTTGATGGTATATGTGATACAATTAAGACTTTCATGCCATGCAAACTTCACCAACCTCAATCTCATTTACTATAAATAGAGGTATGAGATGGTTCATTTTATTCATCCCAAAATTACAAGATTGTCGAAAAGAAGATTGTAATTATAGCAATGTCTACGAAATTTGAAATTGAAAAGTTCAACGGGAGTAACTTCTCGTTATGGAAACTAAAGATGAAAGCTATCCTGAGAAAGGATAAGTGTTTGGCGGCCATCAGTGGACGTTCCGCTGAAATCACTGATGAAAAATGGGAAGAGATGGACGGTCAGGCTATCGCAAATCTTCATCTGGCACTAGCAGATGGCGTTTTGTCTAGCATTGAAGAAAAGAAGACGGCGAAAGAGATTTGGGATCACCTCGTAAAATTGTACGAGACCAAATCACTCCACAACAAGATATTCCTTAAGAGGAAACTTTATGCGCTACGCATGAATGAATCTACTTCAGTTAATGAGCACAATAATTCTTTGAATACTCTATTTTCTCAACTCGCTTCATTAAGCTGCAATATAGAGCCAAAAGAACGTGCTGAACTTTTACTTCAGAGTCTTCCGGATTCGTATGATCAACTCATTATTAACTTAACCAATAATGTTCTCTCGGAGTATCTAGTCTATGATGAAGTTGCGGCTGCTATTCTAGAAGAAGAAAATCGGCGCAATAACAAGGAGGACAAACTGGCCGGTTCACGACAAGTGGAGGCCTTATTGGTGTCAGGAGGGAGATCAACGGAACGTGGCCCAAGTGGGAGTCACAATCATGGTAAACTGAAGTCTAAAAAGAAGAGGACCTATACATGCTACAATTGTGGCAAGAAAGGTCACCTGAAGAAGGATTGTCGGAGTTTAAATAACTCAAATCCTCAAGGAAATATTGCAAGCACTTCAGATGATGGGACTGTTTTGGTTAGTGAGGCAGTGGTAGCAAATGAAGGCAGAAAGACATTTGTTGATGTCTGGTTATTTGACTCGGGAGCTACTTTTCACATGACCCCTAGAAGAGAATGGTTCAAACAATATGAACGTATCTCAGGAGGATCTGTATACAGTTGTAATGATCATAAACTAAAGATCATTGGAATTGAAGATATCATTTTGAAGATGCATGATGGTACAGTTCGTACTATTCAAGGTGTGCGACACGTGGAGGGTTTGAAGAAGAACTTATTGTCTTTAGGACAATTGGATGATCTTGGTTGTAAGATGGTGATACATGAGAAGATCATGATAATCAAGAAAGGCGCGGTTGTACTTATGAAAGGAGAAAATGTGGGTGCTAATTTATACATTCTGAAAGGCGAGACGGTACAGGAATTGGAAGCATCTGTTGCTTCGAATAGTTCAAGTGATAAAGTTGCTATGACATGGCATCAAAAGCTTGGACACATGTCTGAACAAGGTATGAAGATTCTTGTGGAAAGAAATCTTATTCCTGGTCTTACAAAGGTATCGCTACCTTTCTGTGAGCATTGTGTAATCAACAAGCAGCATCGCCTGAAGTTTAACACATCAAATTCTAGAAGTAAATTGATTCTAGAATTGGTTCACTCTGATGTGTGGCAAGCACCAGTTCAATCCCTAGGAGGAGCAAAGTATTTTGTATCATTTATTGATGATTACACTAGGAGATGTTGGGTGTACCCAATCAAGAGAAAGGCGGATGTGTTTGAAGTATTTGAAGTTTACAAAGCGCGGGTTGAACTTGAATCTGGTAAAAAGATCAAGTGTTTGAGGACAGATAATGGAGGAGAATACACTGGTGATGAATTTGATAAGTTTTGCAAACAAGAAGGTATCAAAAGGCAGTTCACAACAGCATACACTCCTCAACAAAACGGAGTGGCAGAGCGGATGAAGAGAACCTTGTTAGATAGAACAAGGGCGATGTTGGCAACTGCAAGCTTGGGAAAATCATTCTGGGCAGAAGCAGTAAGTACTGCCTGTTACGTGATAAATCGGTCACCATCAACTGCAATTGAGTTGCAATCGCCGATGGAAAAGTGGACTGGAAAACCAGTTAATTATTCTGACCTTCATGTATTTGGAAGCCCTGTGTACGCAATGTACAATTCTCAAGAAACGACAAAGTTGGATCCGAAGTCCAGAAAGTGTTTGTTCTTGGGGTATGCTGATGGAGTTAACGGGTATCGCTTGTGGGACCCCACTGCCCACAAAGTAGTCATCAGCAGAGATGTTGTCTTTACAGAAGACAAATATCTTGAAGATGTTAGCACTTCAAAAGAAACTATACCGATACAGGTGGGTAATGAATTTCATAAAGATTCTTCTGAAGCAGTACCAGAGCACGATGAAAATCAAGTAGTCGTTGATGAAGCTCCAGCGACTCGTATTTCTAATCGGGAAAGGAAACGTCCAGGGTGGCACTCAGATTATATTATGGAAAGCAATGTTGCATATTGTCTTCTAACAGAGGAAGGAGAGCCAACAACTCTTCGCGAGGCATTAAATCATTCAGATGTATCTCAGTGGATGACGGCTATGCAGGAAGAAATTGAAGCTCTTCATAAAAATAAAACATGGGAACTTGTGCCATTGCCGAAAGGTAGAAAACCTATTGGAAATAAATGGGTGTATAAGATCAAGCGAAATGGCGATGATCAAGTGGAGCGGTTGTAGTGACCCGAACTTTTCCATGTTTATATATATTAATTGAGATTTATATTTACATGATTAAATGTTTCTAACATGTTAAGCAATCAAACTTGTTAAGACTTGATTAATTGAAATAGGTTTCATATAGACAATTGACCACCCAAGTTGACCGGTGATTCACGAACGTTAAAACTTGTAAAAACAATATGATGACATATATATGGTTATATATATAGTTAACATGATATTATGATAAGTAAACATATCATTAAGTATATTAACAATGAACTACATATGTAAAAACAAGACTACTAACTTAATGATTTTGAAACGAGACATATATGTAACGATTATCGTTGTAACGACATTTAATGTATATATATCATATTAAGAGATATTCGTACATCATAATATCATGATAATATAATAATTTAAAATCTCTTTTGATATTATAAACATTGGGTTAACAATATTTAACAAGATCGTTAACCTAAAGGTTTCAAAACAACATTTACATGTAACGACTAACGATGACTTAACGACTCAGTTAAAATGTATATACATGTAGTATTTTAATATGTATTCATACACTTTTAAAAGACTTCAAGACACTTATCAAAATACTTCTACTTAACAAAAATGCTTACAATTACATCCTCGTTCAGTTTCATCAACAATTCTACTCGTATGCACCCGTATTCGTACTCGTACAATACACAGCTTTTAGATGTATGTACTATTGGTATATACACTCCAATGATCAGCTCTTAGCAGCCCATGTGAGTCACCTAACACATGTGGGAACCATCATTTGGCAACTAGCATGAAATATCTCATAAAATTAGAAAAATATGAGTAATCATTCATGACTTATTTACATGAAAACAAAATTACATATCCTTTATATCTAATCCATACACCAACGACCAAAAACACCTACAAACACTTTCATTCTTCAATTTTATTCATCTAATTGATCTCTCTAAAGTTCTATCTTCAAGTTCTAAGTGTTCTTCATAAATTCCAAAAGTTCTAGTTTCATAAAATCAAGAATACTTTCAAGTTTGCTAGCTCACTTCCAATCTTGTAAGGTGATCATCCAACCTCAAGAAATCTTTGTTTCTTACAGTAGGTTATCATTCTAATACAAGGTAATAATCATATTCAAACTTTGGTTCAATTTCTATAACTATAACAATCTTATTTCAAGTGATGATCTTACTTGAACTTGTTTTCGTGTCATGATTCTGCTTCAAGAACTTCGAGCCATCCAAGGATCCATTGAAGCTAGATCCATTTTTCTCTTTTCCAGTAGGTTTATCCAAGGAACTTAAGGTAGTAATGATGTTCATAACATCATTCGATTCATACATATAAAGCTATCTTATTCGAAGGTTTAAACTTGTAATCACTAGAACATAGTTTAGTTAATTCTAAACTTGTTCGCAAACAAAAGTTAATCCTTCTAACTTGACTTTTAAAATCAACTAAACACATGTTCTATATCTATATGATATGCTAACTTAATGATTTAAAACCTGGAAACACGAAAAACACCGTAAAACCGGATTTACGCCGTCGTAGTAACACCGCGGGCTGTTTTGGGTTAGTTAATTAAAAACTATGATAAACTTTGATTTAAAAGTTGTTATTATGAGAAAATGATTTTTATTATAAACATGAAACTATATCCAAAAATTATGGTTAAACTCAAAGTGGAAGTATGTTTTCTAAAATGGTCATCTAGACGTCGTTCTTTCGACTGAAATGACTACCTTTACAAAAACGACTTGTAACTTATTTTTCCGACTATAAACCTATACTTTTTCTGTTTAGATTCATAAAATAGAGTTCAATATGAAAACATAGCAATTTGATTCACTCAAAACGGATTTAAAATGAAGAAGTTATGGGTAAAACAAGATTGGATAATTTTTCTCATTTTAGCTACGTGAAAATTGGTAACAAATCTATTCCAACCATAACTTAATCAACTTGTATTGTATATTATGTAATCTTGAGATACCATAGACACGTATACAATGTTTCGACCTATCATGTCGACACATCTATATATATTTCGGAACAACCATAGACACTCTATATGTGAATGTTGGAGTTAGCTATACAGGGTTGAGGTTGATTCCAAAATATATATAGTTTGAGTTGTGATCAATACTGAGATACGTATACACTGGGTCGTGGATTGATTCAAGATAATATTTATCGATTTATTTCTGTACATCTAACTGTGGACAACTAGTTGTAGGTTACTAACGAGGACAGCTGACTTAATAAACTTAAAACATCAAAATATATTAAAAGTGTTGAAAATATATTTTGAACATACTTTGATATATATGTATATATTGTTATAGGTTCGTGAATCAACCAGTGGCCAAGTCTTACTTCCCGACGAAGTAAAAATCTGTGAAAGTGAGTTATAGTCCCACTTTTAAAATCTAATATTTTTGGGATGAGAATACATGCAGGTTTTATAAATGATTTACAAAATAGACACAAGTACGTGAAACTACATTCTATGGTTGAATTATCGAAATCGAATATGCCCCTTTTTATTAATTCTGGTAATCTAAGAATTAGGGAACAGACACCCTAATTGACGCGAATCCTAAAGATAGATCTATCGGGCCCAACAAGCCCCATCCAAAGTACCGGATGCTTTAGTACTTCGAAATTTATATCATATCCGAAGGGTGTCCCGGAATGATGGGGATATTCTTATATATGCATCTTGTTAATGTCGGTTACCAGGTGTTCACCATATGAATGATTTTTATCTCTATGTATGGGATGTGTATTGAAATATGAAATCTTGTGGTCTATTATTATGATTTGATATATATAGGTTAAACCTATAACTCACCAACATTTTTGTTGACGTTTTAAGCATGTTTATTCTCAGGTGATTATTAAGAGCTTCCGCTGTCGCATAGTTAAATAAAGACGAGATTTGGAGTCCATGCTTGTATGATATTGTGTAAAAACTGCATTCAAGAAACTTATTTTGTTGTAACATATTTGTATTGTAAACCATTATGTAATGGTCGTGTGTAAACAGGATATTTTAGATTATCATTATTTGATAATCTACGTAAAGCTTTTTAAAACCTTTATCTATGAAATAAAGGTTATGGGTTGTTTTAAAAATGAATGCAGTCTTTGAAAAACGTCTCATATAGAGGTCAAAACCTCGCAACGAAATCAATTAATATGGAACGTTTTTAATCAATAAGAACGGGACATTTCAGTTGGTATCAGAGCGTTGGTCTTAGAGAACCAGAATTTTGCATTAGTGTGTCTTATCGAGTTTGTTAGGATGCATTAGTGAGTCTGGACTTCGACCGTGTTTACTTGAAAAATGATTGCTTAACAAATTTTGTTGGAAACTATATATTTTTAACATGTGAATATTATGTGATATATTAATCTCTTAACGCATTTGATATTATGTGATAGATGTCTACCTCTAGAACAAGTCCCATTGACTCACCTAATAATAATGAAGAGTCAAATGTAAATTGAAATGATTCGTGGACTGATTCACAAGTTCCCGAAGAGGAACCGGAAGAAGAGTCGGAACCGGAAGAAGAATCGGAACCGGAAGAAGAATCGGAACCGGATGAAGAAATAGAACCGGTGGGGGAAATAATAAAACGGTTAAGTAAAAGAAAATCCTCAACCAACCGACCAAGGTTAATTATGGTCAATGGTGTTTCCGCCAAGGAAGCAAAATATTGGGAGGATTACCAATTCTCCGATGAATCGGATTCTGACGAGAATTCCGATGATGTTATAGAAATTACCCCAACTGAATTTAAAAAGGAAAAAGAAAATAATAAGGGAAAGGGCATAAAAATAGAGAAATCTAATTCCAACCCCGATGAACTTTATATGTATCGTCAACCCCCGAAGTCCTTAAGTTGTAACAATGACCCGGGAACCTCTAAACCACCAGGTTTTTCTAAACCAATGTGGATAACGACGGCTCGTATTAGGGGAACATCATATATCCCTAGAAACTTGGCAAAACGAACCAAAACCGAAGAAGAAGAAACAAGCGAGTCGGAATAAGATAGTTGTATTCGTGTGGTGTAATATAAGTAATATAGTGTGCTTATGCTTTATGATATATGTAAAAATTGCTTGTATTAATAAGTATTTTTTTTATGAATCTAACTCTTGTCTATTTTACAGTATAAAAACACAAAATGGATAGACAACCCAATATTTTAAGAGACCTACCCGGAGACATGATTGATGAAATCTTGTCTAGAGTCGGTCAGAATTCTTCGGCACAACTATTTAAGGCGAGATCAGTTTGTAAGACATTCGAAGAACGTTCCAAGAATGCCTTGGTTTATAAAAGGCTTTCGTTCAAAAGATGGGGGATATCACATTGGGAAATCCATAAGTTACGATGTGTTTACTTTGACGCATATATTGCGGGGAACCCAAATGCTATTTTACGCAATGGGTTAAGAAATTATTTTGACTCAATATATCCGAATATTGGACTTCGTGATTTAGAAAAAGCGGCTAACATGCAACATAAAGAAGCATGTTATGCTTACGGATTAGTAATGTTCGCTTCTCACCAAAGTGAGAACAAGAACATTAGGCTACAACTATTAAACAAAACGTTCCCACAAGTGACGGAGTCGGTAATTGGGGTAAGAAATGAGGTTTTTAGATTGTTACGGGATTGTTGGACATTACGTAACCCTCGTCCCTTTGACGACGTTACAACACGCTGTCTTATCAACGGCCATAACGATTATGTTCCACAAGACCAAGGATGGGAAGTAATCCTAGTAAAACCAGAATGCATGACTTGTTTCTGGACGTATGAATTACGTGTCTTTATTGCCTTTGCTGAACGACTTGTGTACTAGCTAGAATTATCTTCACAACCATCTTGTATCAAATTTATTGTGTGCTATATTTCATGCTATATGTAAAATAAGCGGTATTGTAAGTTTGTAAAATATTGTGTAAAAGTTTGAACGCGAAATATTATTATAATCAGTTTTTCATATAGAATTGTAGTAGTTGAATTGTATATTAGCTAGTAAGTATGAACTTAACGGGTAGGTACTACCCGAATTTAAACTTATAAAACGCTAATATGAAGAAAAAGCTTTTATAAATGAGTTCATATTATGCTACGAAATACTATTAACTACTCTTAATATTCTGTATGATTAACTTGTTCCATTTGACTATTTTGAAGGAAATGGCACCGACTACTCGACACACCGTGAATATGAATGAAGAGGAATTCCGTACTTTTCTAGCTTCAAACATAGCCGCAGTACAGGCTGCGCTACATACCAACAATAACCTTGGATCTAGCAGTACAGGAAATCGCGTAGGATGCACCTACAAAGAATTCACTGCCTGCAAACCTTTGGAATTTGATGGAACCGAAGGACCGATCGGATTGAAACGGTGGACCGAGAAGGTCGAATCGGTGTTTGCCATAAGTAAGTGTACTGAAGAGGACAAAGTGAAGTACGCTACGCATACCTTCACAGGTTCTGCGTTAACATGGTGGAATACCTATCTAGAGCAAGTGGGACAAGACGATGCATACGCACTACCGTGGTCAGCATTCAAGCACTTGATGAACGAGAAGTACCGTCCCAGAACCGAGGTCAATAAGCTCAAGACAGAACTTAGAGGGTTACGAACCCAAGGATTTGATATTACCACGTACAAAAGACGATTCACAGAATTGTGCCTATTGTGTCCAGGAGCGTTCGAAGATGAGGAAGAGAAGATCGACGTGTTTGTGAAAGGATTACCGGAAAGAATCCAAGAAGATATAAGTTCACACGAGCCCGCCTCCATACAACAGGCATGTAGAATGGCTCACAAACTAGTGAACCAGATTAAAGAAAGAATTAAAGAACAGACTGCTGAAGAGGCCAATGTGAAGCAAGTCAAAAGAAAGTGGGAGGAAAACGGTGATAAGAATCACCAATACAACAACAACAGCAATTACAACAATAATCGCAACAATTATCCCAACAATCGCAACATCAATCACAACTACAACAAACGGCCCAACAACAACAACAACAACAACAACAACAGCAACTACAACAATCATCCCAACAACAATAATAACCGCAACAACAACAACAATCAGAAGCAGCTATGCCAAAGGTGTGAAAAGTATCACTCGGGGTTCTGCACCAAATTTTGCAACAAGTGTAAAAGAAATGGTCATAGCGCGGCGAAGTGTGAGGTTTACGGACCAGGGTTTAACAGAACGAAAGGAACAAATGGTGTCGGAACGAGTAATGGCGGAGCAAGTAGTGTCGGAGCAAGTTATGCCAATGTAGTTTGTTATAAATGTGGAAAACCGGGCCACATTATTAGAAATTGCCCGAACCAGGAGAACACGAATGGACAAGTCCGCGGAAGAGTTTTCAATATTAATGCGACAGAGGCACAGGAAGACCCGGAGCTTGTTACGGGTACGTTTCTTATTGACAATAAATCTGCTTACGTTTTATTTGATTCGGGTGCGGATAGAAGCTATATGAGTAGAGATTTTTGTGCTAAATTAAGTTGTCCATTGACGCCTTTGGATAGTAAATTTTTACTCGAATTAGCAAATGGTAAATTAATTTCAGCAGATAATATATGTCGGAATCGAGAAATTAAACTGGTTAGCGAAACATTTAAGATTGATTTGATACCAGTAGAGTTAGGGAGTTTTGATGTGATAATCGGTATGGACTGGTTGAAAGAAGTGAAAGCAGAGATCGTTTGTTACAAAAATGCAATTCGCATTATACGAGAAAAAGGAAAACCCTTAATGGTGTACGGAGAAAAGGGCAACACGAAGCTACATCTTATTAGTAATTTGAAGGCACAAAAACTAATAAGAAAAGGTTGCTATGCTGTTCTAGCACACGTCGAGAAAGTACAAACTGAAGAAAAGAGCATCAATGATGTTCCCATTGCAAAAGAATTTCCCGATGTATTTCCGAAAGAATTACCGGGATTACCCCCACATCGATCCGTTGAATTTCAAATAGATCTTGTACCAGGAGCTGCACCAATAGCTCGTGCTCCTTACAGACTCGCACCCAGCGAGATGAAAGAACTGCAAAGCCAATTACAAGAACTTTTAGAGCATGGTTTTATTCGACCAAGCACATCACCGTGGGGAGCTCCTGTTTTGTTTGTCAAGAAGAAAGATGGTACATTCAGGTTATGTATCGACTACCGAGAGTTGAACAAACTTACCATCAAGAACCGCTACCCACTACCGAGAATCGACGACTTATTTGATCAACTACAAGGCTCGTCTGTTTATTCAAAGATTGACTTACGTTCCGGGTATCATCAAATGCGGGTGAAAAAAAGATGATATTCCAAAGACTGCTTTCCGAACACGTTACGGTCATTACGAGTTTATGGTCATGCCGTTTGGTTTAACTAATGCACCAGCTGTGTTCATGGACCTTATGAACCGAGTGTGTGGACCATACCTTGACAAGTTTGTCATTGTTTTCATTGATGACATACTTATTTACTCAAAGAATGACCAAGAACATGGTGAACATTTGAGAAAGGTGTTAGAAGTATTGAGGAAGGAAGAATTGTACGCTAAGTTTTCAAAGTGTGCATTTTAGTTGGAAGAAGTTCAATTCCTCGGTCACATAGTGAACAAAGAAGGTATTAAGGTGGATCCGGCAAATATAAAAACTGTTGAAAAGTGGGAAACCCCGAAAACTCCGAAACACATACGCCAGTTTTTAGGACTAGCTGGTTACTACAGAAGGTTCATCCAAGACTTTTCCAGAATAGCAAAACCCTTGACTGCATTAACGTATAAAGGGAAGAAATTTGAATGGAATGATGAACAAGAGAAAGCGTTTCAGTTATTGAAGAAAAAGCTAACTACGGCACCTATATTATCATTGCCTGAAGGGAATGATGATTTTGTGATTTATTGTGACGCATCAAAGCAAGGACTCGGTTGTGTATTAATGCAACGAACGAAGGTGATTGCTTATGCGTCTAGACAATTGAAGATTCACGAACAAAATTATACGACGCATGATTTGGAATTAGGCGCGGTTGTTTTTGCATTAAAGACTTGGAGGCACTACTTATATGGGGTTAAAAGTATTATATATACCGACCACAAAAGTCTTCAACACATATTTAATCAGAAACAACTGAATATGAGGCAGCGTAGGTGGATTGAATTATTGAATGATTACGACTTTGAGATTCGTTACCACCCGGGGAAGGCAAATGTGGTAGCCGATGCCTTGAGCAGGAAGGACAGAGAACCCATTCGAGTAAAATCTATGAATATAATGATTCATAATAACCTTACTACTCAAATAAAGGAGGCGCAACAAGGAGTTTTAAAAGAGGGAAATTTAAAGGATGAAATACCCAAAGGATCGGAGAAGCATCTTAATATTCGGGAAGACGGAACCCGGTATAGGGCTGAAAGGATTTGGGTACCAAAATTTGGAGATATGAGAGAAATGGTACTTAGAGAAGCTCATAAAACCAGATACTCAATACATCCTGGAACGGGGAAGATGTACAAGGATCTCAAGAAACATTTTTGGTGGCCGGGTATGAAAGCCGATGTTGCTAAATACGTAGGAGAATGTTTGACGTGTTCTAAGGTCAAAGCTGAGCATCAGAAACCATCAGGTCTACTTCAACAACCCGAAATTCCGGAATGGAAATGGGAAAACATTACCATGGATTTCATCACTAAATTGCCAAGGACTGCAAGTGGTTTTGATACTATTTGGGTAATAGTTGATCGTCTCACCAAATCAGCACACTTCCTGCCAATAAGAGAAGATGACAAGATGGAGAAGTTAGCACGACTGTATTTGAAGGAGGTCATCTCCAGACATGGAATACCAATCTCTATTATCTCTGATAGGGATGGCAGATTTATTTCAAGATTCTGGCAGACATTACAGCAAGCATTAGGAACTCGTCTAGACATGAGTACTGCCTATCATCCACAAACTGATGGGCAGAGCGAAAGGACGATACAAACGCTTGAAGACATGCTACGAGCATGTGTTATTGATTTCGGAAACAGTTGGGATCGACATCTACCGTTAGCAGAATTTTCCTACAACAACAGCTACCATTCAAGCATTGAGATGGCGCCGTTTGAAGCACTTTATGGTAGAAAGTGCAGGTCTCCGATTTGTTGGAGTGAAGTGGGGGATAGACAGATTACGGGTCCAGAGATTATACAAGAAACTACCGAGAAGATCATCCAAATTCAACAACGGTTGAAAACCGCCCAAAGTCGACAAAAGAGCTACGCTGACATTAAAAGAAAAGATATAGAATTTGAAATTGGAGAGATGGTCATGCTTAAAGTTGCACCTTGGAAAGGCGTTGTTCGATTTGGTAAACGAGGGAAATTAAATCCAAGGTATATTGGACCATTCAAGATTATTGATCGTGTCGGACCAGTAGCTTACCGACTTGAGTTACCTCAACAACTCGCGACTGTACATAACACTTTCCACGTCTCGAATTTGAAGAAATGTTTTGCTAAAGAAGATCTCACTATTCCGTTAGATGAAATCCAAATCAACAAAAAACTTCAATTCATCGAAGAACCCGTCGAAATAATGGATCGTGAGGTTAAACGACTTAAGCAAAACAAGATACCAATTGTCAAGGTTCGATGGAATGCTCGTAGAGGACCCGAGTTCACCTGGGAGCGTGAAGATCAGATGAAGACGAAATACCCGCATCTATTTCCAGAAGATTCGTCAACACCTTCAACAGCTTAAAATTTCGGGACGAAATTTATTTAACGGGTAGGTACTGTAGTGACCCGAAATTTTCCATGTTTATATATATTAATTGAGATTGATATTTACATGATTAAATGTTTCCAACATGTTAAGCAATCAAACTTGTTAAGACTTGATTAATTGAAATAGGTTTCATATAGACAATTGACCACCCAAGTTGACCGGTGATTCACGAACGTTAAAACTTGTAAAAACTATATGATGACATATATATGGTTATATATATAGTTAACATGATATTATGATAAGTAAATATATCATTAAGTATATTAACAATGAACTACATATGTAAAAACAAGACTACTAACTTAATGATTTTGAAACGAGACATATATGTAACGATTATCGTTGTAACGACATTTAATGTATATATATATCATATTAAGAGATATTCGTACATCATAATATCATGATAATATAATAATTTAAAATCTCTTTTGATATTATAAACATTGGGTTAACAATATTTAACAAGATCGTTAACCTAAAGGTTTCAAAACAACATTTACATGTAACGACTAACGATGACTTAACGACTCAGTTAAAATGTATATACATGTAGTATTTTAATATGTATTCATACACTTTTAAAAGACTTCAAGACACTTATCAAAATAATTCTACTTAACAAAAATGCTTACAATTACATCCTCGTTCAGTTTCATCAACAATTCTACTCGTATGCACCCGTATTCGTACTCGTACAATACACAGCTTTTAGATGTATGTACTATTGGTATATACACTCCAATGATCAGCTCTTAGTAGCCCATGTGAGTCACCTAACACATGTGGGAACCATCATTTGGAAACTAGCATGAAATATCTCATAAAATTACAAAAATATGAGTAATCATTCATGACTTATTTACATGAAAACAAAATTACATATCCTTTATATCTAATCCATACACCAACGACCAAAAACACCTACAAACACTTTCATTCTTCAATTTTATTCATCTAATTGATCTCTCTCAAGTTCTATCTTCAAGTTCTAAGTGTTCTTCATAAATTCCAAAAGTTCTAGTTTCATAAAATCAAGAATACTTTCAAGTTTGCTAGCTCACTTCCAATCTTGTAAGGTGATCATCCAACCTCAAGAAATCTTTGTTTCTTACAGTAGGTTATCATTCTAATACAAGGTAATAATCATATTCAAACTTTGGTTCAATTTCTATAACTATAACAATCTTATTTCAAGTGATGATCTTACTTGAACTTGTTTTCGTGTCATGATTCTGCTTCAAGAACTTCGAGCCATCCAAGGATCCATTGAAGCTAGATCCATTTTTCTCTTTTCCAGTAGGTTTATCCAAGGAACTTAAGGTAGTAATGATGTTCATAACATCATTCGATTCATACATATAAAGCTATCTTATTCGAAGGTTTAAACTTGTAATCACTAGAACATAGTTTAGTTAATTCTAAACTTGTTCGCAAACAAAAGTTAATCCTTCTAACTTGACTTTTAAAATCAACTAAACACATGTTCTATATCTATATGATATGCTAACTTAATGATTTAAAACCTGGAAACACGAAAAACACCGTAAAACCGGATTTACGCCGTCGTAGTAACACCGCGGGCTGTTTTGGGTTAGTTAATTAAAAACTATGATAAACTTTGATTTAAAAGTTGTTATTATGAGAAAATGATTTTTATTATGAACATGAAACTATATCCAAAAATTATGGTTAAACTCAAAGTGGAAGTATGTTTTCTAAAATGGTCATCTAGACGTCGTTCTTTCGACTGAAATGACTACCTTTACAAAAACGACCTGTAACTTATTTTTCCAACTATAAACCTATACTTTTTCTGTTTAGATTCATAAAATAGAGTTCAATATGAAAACATAGCAATTTGATTCACTCAAAACGGATTTAAAATGAAGAAGTTATGGGTAAAACAAGATTGGATAATTTTTCTCATTTTAGCTACGTGAAAATTGGTAACAAATCTATTCCAACCATAACTTAATCAACTTGTATTGTATATTATGTAATCTTGAGATACCATAGACACGTATACAATGTTTCGACCTATCATGTTGACACATCTATATATATTTCGGAACAACCATAGACACTCTATATGTGAATGTTGGAGTTAGCTATACAGGGTTGAGGTTGATTCCAAAATATATATAGTTTGAGTTGTGATCAATACTGAGATACGTATACACTGGGTCGTGGATTGATTCAAGATAATATTTATCGATTTATTTCTGTACATCTAACTGTGGACAACTAGTTGTAGGTTACTAACGAGGACAGCTGACTTAATAAACTTAAAACATCAAAATATATTAAAAGTGTTGTAAATATATTTTGAACATACTTTGATATATATGTATATATTGTTATAGGTTCGTGAATCAACCAGTGGCCAAGTCTTACTTCCCGACGAAGTAAAAATCTGTGAAAGTGAGTTATAGTCCCACTTTTAAAATCTAATATTTTTGGGATGAGAATACATGCAGGTTTTATAAATGATTTACAAAATAGACACAAGTACGTGAAACTACATTCTATGGTTGAATTATCGAAATCGAATATGCCCCTTTTTGTTAAGTCTGGTAATCTAAGAATTAGGGAACAGACACCCTAATTGACGCGAATCCTAAAGATAGATCTATCGGGCCCAGCAAGCCCCATCCAAAGTACCGGATGCTTTAGTACTTCGAAATTTATATCATATCCGAAGGGTGTCCCGGAATGATGGGGATATTCTTATATATGCATCTTGTTAATGTCGGTTACCAGGTGTTCACCATATGAATGATTTTTATCTCTATGTATGGGATGTGTATTGAAATATGAAATCTTGTGGTCTATTATTATGATTTGATATATATAGGTTAAACCTATAACTCACTAACATTTTTGTTGACGTTTTAAGCATGTTTATTCTCAGGTGATTATTAAGAGCTTCCGCTGTCGCATAGTTAAATAAGGACGAGATTTGGAGTCCATGCTTGTATGATATTGTGTAAAAACTGCATTCAAGAAACTTATTTTGTTGTAACATATTTGTATTGTAAACCATTATGTAATGGTCGTGTGTAAACAGGATATTTTAGATTATCATTATTTGATAATCTACGTAAAGCTTTTTAAAACCTTTATCTATGAAATAAAGGTTATGGGTTGTTTTAAAAATGAATGCAGTCTTTGAAAAACGTCTCATATAGAGGTCAAAACCTCGCAACGAAATCAATTAATATGGAACGTTTTAATCAATAAGAACGGGACATTTCAGGGGTATCGTGCAAGACTGGTGGTTAAAGGATATGCTCAGAAAGAAGGTACGGACTTTAATGAAATATTTTCTCCTGTGGTTCGACTTACAACAATTCGAGTAGTTCTAGCGATGTGTGCTACATTTGATTTGCATCTAGAGCAGCTAGATGTGAAAACTGCATTTCTTCATGGAAATCTTGAAGAAGAAATTTATATGCTTCAACCAGAAGGTTTTGAACTACAAGGAAAAAAGAACTTGGTTTGCAGGTTAAAGAAATCTCTGTATGGTCTCAAACAGGCGCCGAGATGTTGGTACAAGAGATTTGATTCTTTCATAATGAGCCTTGAATATAACAGACTTTATGCAGACCCTTGTGCATATTTCAAGAGGTTTGGGGACAATGATTTTGTCATTTTGCTGTTATATGTAGATGACATGTTGGTTGCAGGCCCCAACAAAGATCGTATTAATAAGCTGAAGGCTCAATTGGCTAGGGAGTTTGAAATAAAAGACTTGGGTGCTGCAAACAAGATTCTAGGGATGCAAATTCACCGAGACAGAGATAATAGGAAGATTTGGCTTTCTCAAAAGAATTATTTGAAGAAAGTCTTGCAGCGCTTCAATATGCAAGATAGTAAGCCAAACTCAACCCCATTTCCTACTAATCTCAAGTTATCCTCCGTTATGTGTCCTAGCAGTGAATACGAGAGGAAGGAGATGTCTCGAGTACCGTATGCATCAGCAGTGGGAAGTTTAATGTTCGCAATGATATGTACAAGACCAGACATTGCACATGCAGTGGGAGTAGTTAGTCGGTACATGGCAAATCCTGGTAAAGAGCATTGAGATGCGGTAAAGAGGATCCTAAAATACATTAAGGGTACTTTAGATGTTGCATTATGTTATGGGGAACCGGAATTTATTGTCAAAGGGTATGTTGATTCAGATTATGCAGGTGATATGGATAAAAGTAAATCTACCACTGCATATGTTTTTACACTTTGTGGTGGAACAGTAAGCTGGGTTTCAAAACTGCAGTCAGTTGTGGCGACATCAACAACAGAAGCAGAATATGTAGCAGCTACTCACGCTACTAAAGAGACAGTATGGTTGAAGATGTTGTTGGAGGAACTCGGGCACAAACAAGAGAATATCACTCTATTTTGTGACAACCAGAGTGCCTTGCATCTTGCAAGGAATCCAGCATTTCATTCGAAAACAAAGCATATACGAGTTCAGTATCACTTCGTTCGTGAGAAAGTGGAAGAAGGAACCGTGGATGTGCAGAAAATTCATACTGACGACAATGTGGCCGATTTTCTAACAAAGTCAATCAACCGTGACAAGTTTATTTGGTGCCGCTCCTCATGCGGCCTAGCAGAGACGTAAGCAACATCATTGGCAAGGAAGAATTATCGTGTGAAGATTGATTGAGCTTCAATCGAATTTTCAAGTGGGAGATTGTCAAATATGGTGGCTTGGTAGGTGGATTTGTGGTCAAATACTCACATGTATTTGATGGTATATGTGATACAATTAAGACTTTCATGCCATGCAAACTTCACCAACCTCAATCTCATTTACTATAAATAGAGGTATGAGATGGTTCATTTTATTCATCCCAAAATTACAAGATTACTTATATACTAAAAGAAATAATTAGAGAGTTTGTGAGTAATCTCCTAATTACAAGAGATATAAAGATTAGTATTTATCCTTGTAATTAGAGAGAAAGTGTAATTCCTATTTTTCTTATTAGTGAAACGTTTCTTTCCTTGCCCGTGGTTTTTACCCTATTGGGGTTTTTCACGTTAAATCTTGGTGTTCCTTTATTGTCATTATTTCGAGTATTACTAGCGGTTTGCTATAATTCGGTGTCGCTTTTCTCAACATACACTGCCATGTTTGATTGTATACGTAGTTGAATAAAACTGTTCGACTACTACAATAAAACACAGTGCATTTTTTTACATGAGCAAGGAAATTGTTGCTAGGGAAAATGAATCTTGCAGTTCGAAAATTTATATACTCGTGGGTTTTTTTTTTTTTTGTCGGATGCAGTTACCTCGAATTCAGGTGTCTGATCCAATTGCACGTTACTATGGGCTAAAGCGTGGTCAAGTTATGAAAATTATACGACCAAGTGAGACAGCAGGACGTTATGTTACGTACCGATATGTTGTTTGAAGTTTTCTGGAAGCTTGGTTTTTTGCTATAATATAGTTGCTGCAGCTACATGAAGACTATGATATAATCATCTTTTTCACCTATGGTACTAAACAAAGTACCCTACTACCAACTTTTGTTGCATTTGGTGAAAGATAACTACTACGAAGTATCTTTTATCAGATTCAATAATGTTATAACTGGGGCTATTTTTCTTGTCTGCACTTAGCTGAAAAGTTTGTTCGCATTGATTGTTGATTGTGTTAGTTTTGATATGTTGCAGAATTGGTCTGTTTAAAAATGTTTTAAAATATTTGTGACCAATGGAAGTACAACATTTTTTTGTTACTTGATTATAAAGAATCATTTCAATATCTCATTATCTTCATCAGATTCGTTTGTCTGCTAAAATCTTTTGTTCCTGAGAACTTTTGTGTGTACGTTGTCACTAACCTATAAGTTTAGCGCCTTAGCGGTATTATTGTAGATTAACTTTCTACTATCATATTTTTGTATCATGACTACACAAATTACTGTAGATTAACCTACAGTCTGTCTACAACTGAAATCGAGTACCTTAATAGTCATAAGTTGAAACTAATACGATTACATTCACATACCTCATAAGAGTTCCAACGTATATAAGTTACAAAAATTTAACACCTAATACTTTAACAACCGATTCGAGTACCTTAATAGTCATAGTTGAATCCAGAAAAATTGCATTCACATGCATCTGTAGAGTTCCGAGTTCCAACATATATAAATTAATTACAAACTATCGACTCATACGGATAAAAGGTTTTCACTAATAGCAGTGTACACCCGTTAGCCTAATCACTTAGGAGTTAGCAATTCCTCGAGAAGAAAAAAAAGAAATACATCAATTCCTTTCTTTCAATAGCAAACATATTAGCCACCTTAATTGATACTACACTCGAAAAATTAACTTTCGTGATTTCAGCAACCATGTCTCAGTCTTTCCATCGTGAAATTGGAGGATATTAGACCATATATATCAGTGCGTTAATTTTATCCGTGAGATGAGCTGGAGTTGGGTTGACAGAAAGTGACGAAATTAAGCGTGCGTCAGTAGGAATCGTAGTCATAAATGTGACGAAAATTGAAGGAAGGGTCGAGACAAAACAACCAATCATAATTTTAATATTATTATATATATATTTTATATTATTTTTTTCACCTAATTTCCAATCAAATGTTACCACGTCACCTTACGAATATTTGACAAAAAAAACTGACACAATGATTAAAAATGTCATCATGACATATTACACGCAGATTCCACTTTATTACCAAAAATACACCATCTGTGATAGTACATACAAGGTTACGGAGTGTGCTATTGCTATATCACTTTCCGTAACTGAATAACTAGAATAAAAACATCCAATGACATAAGATACTCGGGATTTCTGACAACAACAATACGAAAAAGTTATAGGGCTTAAAAACCCATTTAAATTTTGAAGGCCCAGCCCAATAAGAAAAAATATTTTATTTTATTATTTTATTATTGTTAGGTAGTAATACGGAGTAGTTAACTAGGGCTTTATTTGTTTTCAAACAGAACAGAATCATTTGATACCGGTGAAAAAAAAATAAAAAGAAATGAAGCTGAAGCAATTAGAAAGTTTACTTGGTAATCTTCAACAGTTTAATAATCCAAAGGTAGATAGATTTACACTTTATGTATCTAATTGTTTGTTATTAGCTTTTGTATTGCAAAAAATGAAGTTTAATGTAGGATATTACAGTACATGAATATATAATATATTTATTCAAAATTGAAAATTGGCAGCTTGAGTTAGAGCAATATCCAACTGGAGCTCACATTGCTTCCCGTATGCTATACACGGTAATTTGCTCTATTTCATGTAGATAAATACATACGTAGTGTTGATAGTGAATTCTAGGTTTTGATTTGGGATTGAAGTTCATTTTGTTCTATTTTGACTCCTATGTTTGTATGAATTGATTGCAAAATTATTGATAGCTAACATACATCATATTTTGATTCTTGACTTGTAGTTTGATTGAATTTTGTAGCCCTAATTGCCCCTTTTTTCTGTATAATTGGTTAATTGTTTTAATGATAATGTACATGTTTAGCTCCTGGAGTCCTAAAATAATATTTAAACAGTTATCCCCTCTTTGACTCTTTTTAGTTTAACAGCATGAAGTTACGTAACTTACCTGTTGTTAATGTTAGCTGCACATAGCATACACCCTTCTTCTTGTTAGTATTTAGTACAATTATAAAGTTCAATTATTGTTCTATTATTTTTTGCCCATATAATTATTTAAAAACTGTTGCTTTCTACTTTTCTAGCTTGAAAAGAAAACATTTTATTTATGTTTACTTCTCACTGGAATAGGCAGAGAATTCGTTTGGTGATGTGAGTGACAAAGTAGTAGCTGATTTTGGATGTGGGTGTGGTACATTAGGTCTTGCTGCTACACTCCTCGGTGCAGAGTGAGAATATTTTTATTCATTCTTAGTTACTAAATTTGGCCTTTTAAATTTGAATTTACAGATTATTCAATCTCTTTCATGGATACTTTGTTTGACTATAGTTTGATGTTTAATAGACATGTCATTGGCGTAGATGTTGATGAAGAGTCCCTTGAAATTGCGACAATTAATGCCGAAGATCTTGAGGTAATTCCGACATCAACGAACAACTTTGTGTTGCAGCGTAAAAGATTCTTAGGAGCTATTTTAACTGACAAGTTCTTGTATTGTGATTTATCAGGTTGAAATGGATTTAATGCAATGTAGAGTTAATAACTTAAATTTGCGAGGTCACTCTCCTTTATCACCCTTGTGATTCCAGTTTATATTATCTGTCTTGTATGTATAAAAGATTTGATTAAGGAATCTTTACTAACATCT